>NC_057418.1:16290316-16606205 GCF_019320065.1 Cervus canadensis | reverse complement strand
CCTCACCAGGGCTTGAACCCGTGTCCCCGGCACTAGCAGGTGGGTTCTCTAGCACTGAGCCACCAGGGAAGCCTCAAAGGGCATCAGTCAGTGCCTTCTCCTGTCCAAGTACTAACCAGGCCCAACCCTGCTTAGCTTCCGAGATGAGATGAGATTGGGAACGTTCAGGGTGGTATGGCCGTAGACTTGCGTAGAACATTCTGTGGGCTGTAAAATGCCAGCATTGCCTCCTAACAGTGCTCTTCAGAGAGTCAAAGTTTGGGCATAGTGGTTATTGATTTTGTATTGCGGGAAGGATTATTTTAATTTTTAGACTATATATATATATATTTATACATATTTCTAGATATATGGATAGAAATAGATATAGATATCACCATACAGAAAGTTTCTTTGATACTCAAAGTCTGTAAAATTACCTCAAATTTGTTCTATGTCAGAGTAGGGCTGCCTCGTGCCTTTATGAAAATCATATTTGTATGTATTCAATTGACTCTTCCTCTATAAACGAGGAGTTTGTCCTACATCTAGGTAATCTTACAGATCATTAAGGTCTCTTTTCATCCTAATGTATCATTACTAACTTACATGAAAGCTCACTTTTGCCTCTGACTCAAGGTTCTGGGCAATTAATAGGGTAAAGTTTGAGTCTCATTGTGTCTACGTGTCCTTTTTTAAGTTTCAAATAATATTATATATGAACAGATTTCTACTGAAACTCTGTGTTTCACTTAGCCTTTGATTTTTAAAATTCCAATTAGTATCAATAATAACTGGCTCACTTTTTCAAGTATGAATGTAATAATACTGATTTTTATGAGCTTTTTATGAGCTTTATGACTGGCTCTAAATTGCTGAAATCTTTCAGTGTCAGACTATCTGTGGGATTACTAAAATGCAGTTTTATACGCCTAGCATGCTAATAATCAGCATCAGTTGGCTTATCTGTCACATTAAGCACTGAAATAAATATGGCATTGATTTGTCCAGCAAGTGCTGTACCCAGAATGGCCCTTTCTTTCTTTGTTCTTCAGCCTAATCTGCTAAATATTTTCTGTTCCAGATTTCCACCAAGTAACTGAACCTTAAATATCAGAAGTGCACAGCACATAAATCTAAAAAGGGTTTAATTCAACCTACCCTCTAATTTTTATGTGGTATCTTTAATAAACAGCTCGCTTAAAACAGCACTGCTGCTTTTAAAAGATAGTGTTAAATCTATGCTCTAAATTGGTATCATGTCTTAATTTTTTGTAATGAGAGATTATGGTTTTCTAAGGATAGAGTTTACCACAAATATGTGGTTACTAAAAGTCCAAATTGTGTCTGTTATAGTACTACTTTCAGAAATTCCTCCTGACATAGCCACTTACATGAAATTCTATTTATCCGGTTCAGGGTGTACAAAGGAGTCAAGGTAGAATGCCAGACTGACCTGGGCAAAGCTGCTGGAAGATTTTCCTTTCCTACCTAAAAGGAGCTTGACCAGAGAGACTATTTTATTCATTTTTATGTACTCATTAATTATATGCCTCCAACACAGATTTTCTCAAAACTGGTACATAGTAGACTTGCAATAAATATTTACTGAGTGTGTCTTTATGCCTAGGGACTTGTCTTCTCTATTCTAAGTCAGGATTATTTTAGTTGCAAAAGAAAGACATTGAGATCCACACTGTCTGAAGCGAAAGGGAACTTCGGGGCTTGTGTTACTAACCAGTCCAAGTGCTCTCCTTGGTGCATCATGATCCAGGATCCAATTACACGACCAGAACTTTGTTTTTCTCTTTCTTAATTTCTTTATTTCTGGTTCCTCAGTGCTGCATCATTTTCCTGAAAGCGGCCAATAGCTCCAGGAGCTATATACTTCCAGGTTCAAATCCAAAACCCTTCCTGAACCAATCATATTGGCTAGGGGCAACAATATATTGATTAACTTGGACTTGGGCATGTGTTCCTCCCCTGGATTACAGTGGAGTTAATGCCTCAAGAGGTACCTGACCCCACAGCAGGAAGTGGACCCATTGAGAGAAATACGGAAACAGTTATTAGGAGAAGATTGAATGGATGCTGGAAAAAAATACACCAGAGTTGACCCTGATAAATATGTAGTCTCTTAAACCTTCAGTCAGCTTCATGCTACATATTGCATTTAATTTATTTGAAAATGCACATTCCCCTCCCCTGCCCCATTTTTATATCTCTGAAATCATGTCACATCATATAAGCAGGGACTCTCTTCTGAAAGAAGTGTGTATTGAACTTGGCATTTTAGAAAGCATGTGACTCAGATAAAGGCTTCCCAGGTAGCTCAGTGATAAAGAATCTGCCTGCCAATGCAGGAACTGCAGGAGACATGGACTGGATTACATCCCTGGGTTGGGAAGATCCCCTGAAAGAGGAAATGGCAACCTGCTCCAGTATTCTTGCCTGGAAAATCCCATAGACAGAGGAGCCTGACGGGGTACAGTTTATGGGGTCTGAAAGAGTTGGACACTATTGAGCAAGGAGCAAAGAGTGACTCAGGTAAACAAAAAGGAGGAAGAGAGAGGAGTTCTAGAAGGAATAGAATAGATAATAAGAAAAAAAAATGGATGTAAAATTATGTACTTTAAGAAGAAAGATGCCCCTGGCCAGAATGGGTAGTTCAGAGAAAGTTAAGAGGGGAAGGTTTTTGAGAAAATCTATGTTGGAGGCCATATTGTGAAAGATCTCTAAATGGCAAATGAAGGAGCCTGGACTCAATAATATGAGTGATGGGGTAATGGGGATATCCAAGCAGAAATTTGCTTATTCAAAATGTTAGGCTGTTCGAAGATTAACTTGGAGTAAATACCAGGAAAGGAGTAATAGAAGAATAACTTAGAAGATTAACCTGGAATCAATACCAAGAAAGGATTAGATAGAGAGCGAAGAGTGAAAGAGATGGAAGGGGCTGAAGGAGATGGAAGGGGCAGGATACAGAATGAAGAAGGAGAAAGTTCTGACATCTGTCATTGGAAAATGAATATGGGACAAATAATCTGAGAAATAAATAGAAGTGGAAATAAGAGCAGATCCATGCCGAGATGGCGATTTAGGAGGATTCTGAACTCACTGCCTCCCACTGACACACCAAATCTATAGCTACATCTGGAACAATTTTCTCTGAAAAAATAAACAAGAAAACCTAGAAACTACCTAAGTAACTCCTACAGATTAGATGAATGAGAAAGCACACACAGACATGGAAGAGGGTAGGAGAGGCTGAGAAACAGTCTCACCATAAACCCCAGCCTCAGGGCACCAACCCGCAACCAGGAAAGAACTCAGATTCTGAGCTTCTTCTTTAGGAGTGAAGGGTTTGACTTATACCTGGCACTCCAACTTTTAAGACCTGCCCCTGAGAATGAGCCCACAAAACATGTCGCTTTGAAAGCCAAAGGGCTCACATTCATGAGACCCATAAGATTATAGCAAACTGAGAAACAGTTCTTTGAGGGCTCCCATAGACACACCCAGGCTCGGCACAGAGGCAGCTGACTGAAAAGTCACCAGTAAGACTCTGAAAGGGACTTCTCTGGTGGTCCAGTGGTTCAGAATCCGCCTGCTAATGCAGGGGACATGGGTTTGATCCCTGGTCTGGAAAGATCCCACGTGCCAAGGAGTGGCTAGGTCCAAGCACCACAACTACTGAGATGGTGTTCTAGAGCCTGCAAGCCCGCAGCTACTGTAGCCTGCCTGCCTAGCACCCGTGCTCTGCACCAAGAAAAGCCACCGCTACGAGAAGCCGACCTACCACAGCTAGAGTAGCTTCTCACTGCAACTAGGAAAGACCCTCATGCAGTAACAAAGACCCAGCCACAAAAAGTAATTAATTAAAAAAGACTTCTGGGAGAGCTTATTTGCTTGTCTTAAAGCTCCCACCTGAGAGGCAGGCATCTAATTGAACACACATATAGGGGCCATTGTTGTCTCCAAAAAATGAGCTTGTGTACGTATCTGGCACCCTGGGTTTTGTGTCTGCCACTCAAAGGACACATCCCATGATTGCTTAGCTCTGGCGCATGTGGGACTTGTGTTCAGTAGCAAAGAAAGAAACAGTTCTTAACTGTCTATTACCCCAGGGCTAAGTGAAGAGGGAACAGGCAGAAACACTATTCTCCCAGTCTTCCTCTGAAAAATGAATATGTGCATACTTTAAAAGTTGCTGGCTGAGGGTCTGGATTCCAAGCAGCTTGAATCTAGGTGGGAGTCAGATTCTCACTTTTGAGACATTGACAGGTCTTGGAATATCCTCAACTACTGGGAACCCCTTAAAATAATGTAGGCTGCTTGGGCGATCACGAAGATTTGAAAGACAAACCAAGAGCTAGGGCAAGTTTGAATGAAAAGCTTTAACTCCTACATAAGGCCACTCCTTCAAGACTGTAATAAGAGACAAATAAGTTCATATAATGATAATAGGATCAATCAAACAAGAGGATATAATGTTTGTTGACATTTATGTACATAACATAGGAACACCTAAATACATAAAGCAAATACTAACATATCTAAAGAAAGAAATAGAAAGCCACAGATATAACAGCAGATTCCTCAAGCGAGTTCTCAGAAGAAACTGGGGCTTCTAAAGGTACCAGGAAAAGGAAGCAACCACATAAACGCAAGAAAAAATCCAGGAAAAAGTCTCTCAAGAAATCTCCTTTATTCTTAGAGGCAGAAAGTGACACTTCCCCATCAGATGATTCTGCATCCAGCAGTTCTGAGGAAAGTGAGGAAAGAGACACTAAGAAAACCAAAAGGAAAAAGAGAGAGAAAAAAGCTCATATCCCTGTAGTTAACAATGAAACACAGGAGAGGACAAACAAACGCACAAATTGGAAAGTGGCTACAGATGAAAGGTCTGCTGAGAGTTCAGAGGATGACTAAATGAGAAAGAAGCATTCTTGTTTTCTGCATGACTCTGGATATTTACAGTTCTTACACCTTGGGGTTTGCCAGTGACGCTACTGCTCAGCACAGGGCCTGAGGTTAGAGCTGTCCTGTGCCATCTATATGTGTTCTGACAGACGTCTTGTCTATTTTGGCCTGTTAAACTTGATCCTCTTATTGTTAATAGGGAATCTGTTATTTTGTTATGAAGGTTTCTTGAAGAGATTATTTTTTGTGATTAATCACATTTAGGGTAGAGTGCATATGCAGCAAATTAAAGGACCCAGAAAACAATCCAGTAAAGACCTGGGTATACCAGTTGCAGTGTTGAATTTGGGGAAAGCAAGGGCTGGGGTCAAGAGATGGATTGAGCTAGTACTATATAGAATGGTATGATGAGGGAATATCGTGTTGCTCTTGTCTATTATATAATAGGTGCCACAACTTGACTCTGTCTTTAGCCTTGGTGCTTTGATCTTTTCTGTATTTTGGCCCCATCAGATGTGGTCCAGTTTACGTAATAAGGAAATGAGCATAAGAACATTTTTAATTCATGATTAACATCCTTAGAGAGCTGTTATTGGTAGAAACTAGGGGGTTTTGTCAAATTTCCCTGCTGGACAGGGTCTGTGGCTATACTCAGTATACCCCTAAACATGGATAATTGGATAGTAAAAGGTTTTCCAGTTCCACTGTTTATTACCTAAATGCACTTGTATTCAAAATTAAAAAAAAAAAAAAAAGAAATAGAAAGCAAAACAATAGTGGTAGGAGATCTATCAATGGACAGATAATTGAGACAGAAAATCAATAAGGAAACATTAGTTATAACCGAAATATTAAACAAAAGAGACTCAACAGATATATGCAGAACATTCCAACCCAAAACAACAGAATACATATTTTCTCAGTGTGTATGGAACATTTTCCAGGATAGATCATATGTTAAGCTACAAAACAAGTAATAAATTTAAGCCAATTGAATCATATCAAGCATCTTTTCCAGTCACAATGCTATGAAACTCAAAATCAATTACAAGAAGAAAGCTATAAAATTCACAAATATGGGGAGATTAAACAATGCTACTGAATAATTGGTGGGTCAAAAAAGAAATCAAAAGAGAGATTTAAAAATGTCTTAAGATAAATGAAAATGGAAGCACAATATCCCCAAAGGTATGTAGTACAGCAAAAGAAACTCTGAGAGAAGTCCATAGCAATAAATGCCTACATTAAGAAAAAAGAATTACTAAAAAACATAACTTTACATCTCAAAGACTAGAGAAAAAAGAATAAATGAAGCCCAAAGTTAGTAGGAGGAAGGGAATAAAAATCAGAGAGAAAATGAATGATAGAGACTAAAATGACAATAAAAAAGATAAATGAAACTATGAATTGATTTTAAAAAAATAAACAAAATTGACAAAACTTTGTCAAAAGGTCCATCTAGTCAAAGCTATGGTTTTTCCAGTAGTCATGTATGGATGTGAGAGTTGGACTATAAAGAAAGCTGAGTGCCAAAGAATTGATGCTTTTAATCTGTGGTGTTGGAGAAGACTCTTGAGAGTCCCTTAGACTGCGAGGAGATCCAACTGGTCCATCCTAAAGGAAATTAGTCCTGAATATTCACTGGAAGGACTTATGCTGAAGCTGAAACTCCAATACTTTGGCCACCTGATGTGAAGTGACTCATTGGAAAAGACCCTGATGCTGGAAAAGATTGAAGGTGGGAGGAGAAGGGGACAATAGAAGATGAGGTGGTTGGATGGCATCACCAACTCGATGGACATGAGTCTGAGCAAGCTTGGGGAGTTGGTGTTTGACAGGGAAGCCTGGCATGCTGCAGTCCATGGGGTCACAAAGAGTCAGACACGACTGAACAACTGAGCTGACAAACCTTTAGCTAGATTTACCAAGAAAAAAAGAGAGAGCACAAGCATGTGAAATAAAAAATGAAAGAGGAGTAAAGTAATTGTCCTTCAATTAAAAATAAATAAATTTATTTTTTAAAAAATGAAAAAGGAGACATTACAACTGATACCACAGAGATGCAAAGGGGCATAAGAAACTATGATGAACAATTATACAACAACAAATTGAGCAACTTAGTAGATATGGAAAATTCTAGAAGTATAAAACCAACCAATACTAAATCATGAAGAAACAGAAAATCTGAACAAAACAACTATTTCTAAGAAAATTGAATCCATAATAAAAAAACCTCCCAACAACAACAAAAATGTCTAGAACCAAAGAGCTTCACTGGTAAATTCCACCAAACATTTAAAGAATTAAAACAATCCTTCTCACATTTTTCATAAAAATAGAAGAGGAGGGAACACTTCCAAAATCATTTTATGATGCAGTCATTGTCCTGATACATATCCAGACAGAGATATGACAAGAAAAGAAAATTATAGACCAATATTCCTGATGAACATAGATGGCAATATCCTCAATGAATTATTTTATTAGCAGGTGGAATTAAAAGATACACTAATAATGAATGACCAGAATGAGAATTTCAGAAAACAATTCCATTTACAACTGCATCAAAAAAGAACAAAGTACCTAGGGATAGATCTGACCAAAGAGGTGAAAGACTTGTACACTGAAAACTGTGACATTGATAAGAGAAGTTGAAGACTCAAGTAAATGGAAAGTTATTCCTTGCTCATGGATTGGAAGAATTAGTATTGTTAAAATGTCCATATTATCCAAAACAATCTACAGATTCAATACTATACCTAACAAAATCCCAATGGTATTTTCACCTGTTTATTTTTAGAAAAAACAATCCTAACATTTTTAAGAACCACAATAAACCCCAAACAGTCAAAGCAATCTTGAGAAAGAAGAAAGGTGGAGGTATCAAAATTCCTGATTTTCAGCTACACTACATGGCTTCAGTAATCAAAACAGTATGGTATTGGCATAAAAACAGACATGTAGGTCAATAAACCAAAATGGAGAGCCCAGGAATAAATCCAAATGGATATATTCAGCTAATTTATGATTAAGGAGCCAAAAATGTACAGTGGAAAAAGAACAATCTCTTCAGTAAATGATACTGGGAAAACTGAAGCACCACATGCAAAAGTGGACTACTGTCTTATACCTCATCCATTAAAGACTTGAACATAAGACCTGAAACCATAAATTCCTAGAAGAAAACACAGGAGGTAAGCTTCTTGACCTTTGTCTTTTCAAGGACTTTATGAGTTTGACACGAAGGCAAAGGCAACAAAAGCAAAAATAAACTAGTGGGATTACATCAAACAAAAAGCTTCTGCACCGCATAGTGGGCCATTGACAGAGTGAAATGGCAACCTACAGAATGAGAGGAAAGATTTGCAAATCATAGATCTGATACAGGGTTAATATTCAAAATATATAAAGAACTCATAAAACTCAATAGCAAAAAACCAAACATGGGCAGAGGGTCTAAACAGACATTCCTCCAAAGACATACAGATGGCAAACAGGTACGTGAATAGATGGCCAACCTCATTAACCATCAGGAAAATGCAAATCAAAACCACAACAAGGACTTCCTGGTGACAGAGTGGATGAGACTCTGCCTCCCAATGTAGGAGACATGGGTCCAATTTCTGGTCCGGGAAGATTCTGCACGCCACGGAGCAACTAAGCCCACACGCCACAATTACTTAGCCTGAGCTCTAGAGCCCGTGTACTGCCAATTCTGAAGCCTGTACAACCCTAGAGCCTGTGTTCTGCAACAAGAGAAGTCACGGCAATGAGAAGCCCACGCTCCACAACAAAGAGTAGCCCCTGCTCGCTGCTCACACCTGTTAGAATGGCTATTTTCAAAAAGACTAGAAATAACAAGTGTTGGTAAGGATGCGGAGAAAAGAGAACCCTTGTGCACTGTTGGTGGGAATGTAAATTGTATAGCCACTATGGAAAACATTATAACAATTTTTCAAAAAATTAAGGATAGAAAAAGTTTTGTGGTGTAAGTCACCCAATTTGTTGTACTTTGTTATAGCAACCCTAAGAAACTGATATATATATATAGTCAAAACAAGTTTTAACACCAATTTTCCAGGTGCTGTAATGTAGATACGTAGAGGGGTTTTACAATAGCACAAAGCTCAACCAGTCCAATTGCAACTTCTTGTCTTTTTATTCTAGACAGGTTTTCTTTGCTGTAGTCTTTGAAGATCTAAAGTGACGTATTCAGCACTGGGACTTCTGAGGTGGTGCAGTGATAAAGAATCCACCTGCCAATGCAGGAGACGCAAGCGATCCTTGGGTTGGGAAGATCTTTGAAGTAGGAAATGGCAACACACTCCAATATTCTTGCCTAGAAAATTCCACAGACAGAAGCAGCCTGGCAGGCTTACAGGCCATAGGGCCACAAAGAGTCGGACTCAACTGAACACACACACACATTCAGCATGAAGGATTAAAAAGGCATGTGTGACAAGCAGTTTATCACCAAGTCAGTTCTATCAAAACTAATCTCCAAAATGCAAACTCCTCTATCCTCAGTGTTCTTGGAAGGCTTGGTGGAGCTAGCCAGTATGGCCTGACACAGATTAGATCCACACTCCTTCAAAGGCACCAATACCCACTTCTTTCTTGACCTACTGCAGTCTCTACAAACTAACTCTGACTAGTTCTGTCAGAAGAGACAGGAAGGGAAATGGCTAGATTCTTTCAAGTCTCTCAATGACTGGGGCTTTCCGCTTCTCATCAGCAGTATTCTCGGATCCATCCAACACAGCCTTATTTGGATGGGGATTCCCTGAATCCCCTCTGAAACTGGAGAAGTCCCCCCGGAGCCACGGGGGAAGTGGGCACTGGCCAGCACAGGCTGAGAACCAATTAGTGACTTCCGCCTCCCCCGGGCTTAGACCACTTTAATACAGGCTTTGCACAGCATAGAAGTTGAGGATCTAAGGCTCAAGATCAGGCCTCTAAGGATCAGGGGGTTAAGCTGCCTAGATGCAAAGCTTGTCTCTGCTACTTACCGGCTGTAAGAAAAAACTTGGAACCTAATCGATTTATGACTCTCTGACTCCTCACCTATTAAATAGGAAAAATTCTAGAATATTTTTAGGTTTATTATGAAGTTTAAATGCTTTATGAGATATAAAGAGTATAAACTAATACCTGCAAAATCGTAGGTACCTAATAAATGTAAGTAATTATAATTGTGCCATATCCTTCATGAAATTTCCATACCATTGAGAAATTATCAAGTCTTGAAAGAATATTTAGAAACTACATACTTATGAAAAAGTTGTATATATGATAAAATATATAAGCATGATATCTCTATATACTTGGGAAAGACACTTCATCTTATATAGTTTCAGTTTTTAATCTACAAACACAAGATTCTGCATGTACATTGCAAAGAATAGTGCGCATGCACACACATAAGCTAAATCCCTCCAGTTATTTAAAAATAATTGCCTCTATACATCTAAAAACTTCAAAATCCGGCCCTCATAATCAGGAAAAGTAATTGGCGTGTGGGAGTATTTTGTTTCTTTTTAAATGAGTAAATTTTAAAAGAGAGAATATTTTTATAGTAGAGCATACTGAATCATAGAACAGAGTCACATAAAACGATCATTTCCTGAATTTCTTCTAAAATAATTTTACTTGACTCATGTTTATGTGTCTTCAGATCCTACACTATGTCATTATTCTGCTTAGGGAAACCATTAGAATATGACTAATTCATCACAATTGGTACCTATTAAAAGACTAAGAACCAACTGAGATGAATTCAGAAGAAAAAAGGCGTCACTGAAAGGCATGTTTTTATGAGTGACCCATAAGGTAGAGGGAGTAAAACAAAACATAGAAAACAAACCAAATAGCACAAATTTATAGGAAGCATGAGGCTAGAGGAATAAGTACCACAGGAATGAAGTAAACAGACAAATGCAGAATGTGGACATTATGGACCTGGTTTCTTCCACAAATCAATGGCATAGAAAATAAAAAACATTTTAAAAAACTAAGGAAACATAACAGTCAAATGCCCCGGATAGAACTTTTGTGGGTCTTGATTGAAACAAAACAAGACAGTATAAAAATCTGTTGTAAAAACACATTTTTAGACAGTAAAGAGTTTGAATATGGATGAGTGAAGTGAAAGTCACTCAATTGTGTCGGACTCTTTGCGACCCCATCAACTATACAGTCCATGGAATTCTCCAGGCCAGAATACTGGAGTGGGTAGCCTTTCCCTTCTCCAGGGGATCTTCCCAACCCAGGGACTAGGTTTTATACAATTCCAAGTTATTGTTAATTTTGTTAGTGTGACAGTGGCTTTGATGTTGTATACGAGGTGCACAGTGAAGGAAGGTAGGGTGAAATAAACTGATGTCTAGGGTTTTCTTTAAATGCAAGGAATGAAATGAATGAATAAAATGAAAGGAAGAAAATGATATACATGTGGCAAGATCTTGGTATAGTTGTCCCTCAGTATCCATAGTGGGTTTGTTCCAGAACCCCTCAGATACTCAAATTTGTGGATGTTCAAAAGCCTTATATAAAATAGTATAATATTATATTTGCATATAACCTAGGTACATCCTCCTGTATCCTTCAAACCATCTCTAGAATACTTTTAATAACTAATACAATGTAAATGCAATGTAAATATTATATAAATTCTTGTCCACACATGGCAAATTTCAAGTTTTGCTTTTTAGAGCTCTCCAAAATTTTAAAAATATACATATTTCCAAACTGAGGGCACAGAACCTATAAATCCAGTGGTTCAACTGTAATTATTAAATTTGAGCAATGGTTATATGGGGGCTTATTTGACTATATTCTCTTCTTGTATAGTTAGATTTTTCATAATGTATTAGACTGCTGCCATAAGAAAAAAAATCAGAGACAGGCTGACTCAAACAACAGAAATTTGTTTTCTCACTGTTCTGGAGGCTGAAAATCTACGATCAAGGTGTCAACAGGACCGGTTTCAGGTGAGGATCTCTTCCTGGCTTACAGATAGTTGTTCTTTCCCTTCCCTATGTCATCACATAGCCTTTCCTCTGTACATGTGCATTTCTGGTGTCTCTCCCTCTTCTTATAAGGACACAGCCATGTTAGGTTAGGGCCCAACCCTTATTACTTCTTTTTACTTTCCTTCTTTAAAGGCCCTATCTCTGAATGCAGTCACTTGGGTAGTTAAGGCTTCAACACATGAATTTGGGGGGAACATAATTCCATCCATAACATAATGAAATCAATTACTTTAAAAATGTAGTTTAAATATTATTAATTTTTTTCTAGTAAGTACAAATATAATTGCATGTAATTTTAGCCTATTAAAATTGTAAAGTAGAGGTTGAGTTTTACATCTTGTTCTTGCCATAAAGAACATTTTTACAGAGTGAATAATAATATCATTGATATTAAAGTATCTAAAAAAAAGGTATCTAAATAGTAAGGTTTAAATTTCCTTTTACAGAATTTTTCTCTTAAAATTGTCACATATTGTAATTCAAGACAAGGTAAGATAGGTATCCTAAGAATATACATGCCAAGCATATTCCCAGTACACTTATGATGAAATTTAGGGAGTATGGTGTGGGAGAAATGGGACTGAGAAAAAACTAAAAAAGCACAAAGTTTTCAAGTAGGGTATGTAGGAGAATGGCGGTGGTGATACAATTATGAAAATTGAAATATGAAACTAGTTAGAGTGACAAGATACTGCATTCAGGTTGGAATGCTGAGTTTACAGGGCTGGTGGGAAGCCCAGGGGAAGATGACTCACAATCTTTCAGTGCTAGAAATTCACGATTTGTATGCCTGCAGGTGATTCATAACAGGCTTATTAACGACATGAGTGGAAAGGAGAATGAGAGAAGATAGGAAAAGGAAAAGGTCTGACGCCAGAACACTGAAGAACCACCCCCACATTTAGGAAAGGGGAAGAGGAAAGGATGGAGATAAAGAGTGTTTCCAGTGTGTTTGAAGGATCAGGCAATACAGAATCACAGAGGCTAAATGAGAAATTGTTTACTGCCAGAGCTGACATTATTTCCTCAATTCAGAGATAATAGCTTTGAATGGACAGATAATTTCATGTAGGATTTCCTTCAGCTTCTTGATAATTGCTTTGCCTCTACTTAGAGATGTTAGATGGGCCTCCTGGTGGCTCAGACGGTAGAGAATCTGCCTGCAGTGCAGGAGACTTGGATTCGATCCCTGGGTTGGGAAGATCCCCTGGAGGAGGGCATGGCAACCCACTGCAATATTCCTGCCTGGAGAAAGAACCCCCATGGACTGCGGAGCCTGGCGGGCTATCGTCCACGGGGTCGCAAAGAGTGGGACACTACCGAGAGACCACGCGCAGCACAGAGACGTTAGGTATTTCCTTGGGGCTCTCCCAAGACTTTCTCTGTCTCCCCAGCAAGTTTATAGGTAGAAAGTATTGAAAGAGTATATAAAATGTAGGTATGTGAAGTCCACATAATTTTGGATTATTGAGGGATGACACGGAATGTCCAGGAATCTGGCTTGTTTTGAAGTGTGCAAACTGATCGGTTACCAAAGGAACCTCTAATAAGGGTAATATCAGGTAGATGTCATGTAGCCAATTTTTTAAAATACATTCATTTTCCTTTAAAAAAAGAAAAATCCCTGGGAGCAGAGTGAGAAGGAGGGGCAGGTCAACCTGGTAAATGGTTCAGAGACGTCAAGGATGATGAAGACTGAGCCCAGTGTACCAGCAATTAGGACATGACTACTGACTGCTAGGTGGCTCAGGGGTAAAGAAGCTGCCTGCCAATGCAGGAGACACAAGAGATGCAGGTTCAATCCCTGGGTCCGGACGATCCCCTAGAGAAGGAACATTGCAGTAT
Source organism: Cervus canadensis (assembly GCF_019320065.1). Lineage (NCBI taxonomy): Eukaryota > Metazoa > Chordata > Mammalia > Artiodactyla > Cervidae > Cervus > Cervus canadensis. The sequence goes on along the minus strand of NC_057418.1, from coordinate 16,592,427 downwards.
TCTTGCATGAGAGATTCCCATGGACAGAAGAGCCTGGCGGTCTACAGTCCATGGGGTCACAAAGGAGTTGGACACAACTTAGAGACTAAACAACAACAACATTTGTTGGTAAGGAAGGAGGTAAAGTAGAATGGTTGGGAAGCCCAGATTCCAAAGAGGATGGATTCTAAGATGTTTGGCAGAGAGTAAAGGCCAGTATTTGAGGCAATGGTAATAGACATTCATTGACAAAGTTTGATGGTAAAGGAACACTATCTATAGGTAAATAGTTTGAGGAAATAGCAGAGATGTTGAACAATTTTATATTAATAATTTTTATTTAAAGAATAATAAAGACTGGGCTTGAAGGCAGAGCCCTAGAGCCCACAAAGTGGAGGACTTTGAAAACACAAGTTAAAGGTGACAAAATGGTAGGGAGTCTAATCCCTGGAGGAAGCTTCACTGGTGGCTCAAAGAGTAAAGAATCTGCCTGCAAAGCAGAAGACCTGAGTTCGATCCCTGGGTTGGGAAGATCTCCTGGAGAAGGGAATAGCTTACCCACTCCAGTATTCCTGCCTGGAGAATTCCATGGACAGAGGAGCCTGGCAGGCTACAGGGCTACAGCCCACAGAGTCGCAAAGAATCGGACACGACTGAGCGACTAACACTTTGACTATTACTACTACTAATCCTGGAGAAATTGGGGGTTTAAGGCCAAAGGATTAGCTTTTGCACGGAGTAACAGTTTCTCAGAGAGAAGAAAGAAAGATAAACAATGGAAAGGTGAAAAATTATTTGTGGAAACTCCTGGGGGTAGGAAGTACTTCTACTTGAAGTAGAAAGTAGCCCCATTGGTTGACAGTGAGAAGAAGCGTCAGTTAAGGTCTTGGATGGAAAAGGTTTAGAATTGTAGAGATGGAACATGCAATGGAGAGAGGATGAAAATGATATTGAAAATTCATAAATGCTGTTAGATTATATGAATTCACAGTGGATCCTATTAACATATTCCTCTGCTATTTCAGCAACATGCAAAAATTTGGGAAAGAACTATAAAAGAGTAAGGGACATAGATTCCTGACCCAGAAGGGAATGAAGATTTTCATGGTGGTAAGGAAATATATGCATTAAAAATAATTACTGACCTATACTGGGTAGGCGGATAAAGGAAGTTAGAATGGAGGTAATGGACTGAGAAAATAGGAAGGGGGTCCAGGGATTAAAGGTCATTGAGGAGTTTTTTTATAATAGGAAGCAAGAGAGAACAGAGCAGAATGGAAGGCTGTGGTGCGAGAAGAGAGTTCTATAAACTTGGAGTAATGTATTCACTAAGGCAGTCCTTACATTGGTAACTAATGAGCTCCCGGAAATGTGTCCAAAAGGCAAATGTATAAGGAAAGAAAACCCATAAATGTTATAAACGGTTCTCATTACTACAACAAAGAAATGATTGCAGAATTCCTCATTACGGTTTCTGTAAGCTCTGGCTCCTTCAGGCTTGAGCAGACTGGGGAGCAAATGAGAGTTATAACCTCCCTGCCCCCACCCTGGAACCCCAAGAAGAAAGATGGACAGATGCTGGCATCAGGCTACTCCTGTCCCAGGCACCTAGAGAGACTAAACTTGGTGGTTCAGTGGGTAAAGAACCCACCTACCAGTTCAGGAGACATAAGAGATGTGGCTTCAATCCCTGGGTCGGGAAGAGGAGGGCATGGCAACCCACTCCAGCATTCTCGCCTGGAGAATCCCATGGACAAAGGAGCCTGGCAGGCTACAGTCCATGGGGTGGCAAAGAGTAGGACATGACTAAAGTGACTTAGTATGCACTCCAGGGTCATGCCAGGCTATCTAGCTGGAACAGGGAAGGGGACAGGGCTCGAAGCTGTCATTAAGGGTTAGAAGCTGTCTGCTGAAACGACCGTGAACTCCCCACCACCCACTGGGTGGAGCATGTTCTAGCCTCTGGGACATGACCCCCCCTGCCCCCCTGCCCAGCCTCCTTCAGATGCCGTCTGAGGGGCAGCAGAGGTTGAAGAGCACTGTCATTCGGTATGGGGCACTGTGCGTTGGGGGTCACAAGCCCTCAGCATACTCAGGCTCTCCCAGGAGTCTGACCTGTTGGTGAGCGGTTGATAACACCACCCATCACTTGGTAGCTCGTGTCATCTCTCAGCAGATGATGACCCAGATGGAACTGGTAGCTGGGGGATGTGGGGAGTGGGGGGGGGCGATTAATGTAGAATGTACAACTGTGCAGTATATTCACAACTGAGATACTGCATTCACAAGCTGAGGTCTGCTGGACATAACCAGTGAAACCTGGCCATCAGGGTTGTCCTAACTAGATACATAACTAAGGAGAACAGTATTCTCAATCTGAGGTTGGGGAACAAATTTTGCTTTATTTTATTTTTATATATGTCTGGTAGATCAAACTTGTTATGTATGTTTTTCAAACTTCCCGTATCCTTACTATTTTTGTCTGCTTAACCCAACAGTAATGTAGAGAGATTCTGCTGAAACCTCCTGCTACAGTACTGTTGGTTCTTAAACTGGTCCCTGTATACTGAGGGCAAGGAGAGACATAGTAAGAGGCAGACCACTCCAGATTGGCAGGTGGCAGGTTTAATAAGCAAGCAAACTTTCATATGAGGCTTGTCTTCGGCAGCTGAAAGGTAGGTAGAACTCTGCACCTACCAATCTTAAAAGTTTATATAGAGGACTTAATTGGGTTCAGTTCCATACACCAGGGGAGGGGTCAGGGACCTCTGATTGCCCAGGTTCAACTCTCAAGTCTACCAGTGGTCATGTCCTCTCCATTATCTCCTCCAACAAGTAGTGGATTTGTCAAATTTTCCTTGAATTTCCACTATTTTTTGCCTTTTATATTTTTATTTAATTTTAATAGGGGGCTTCCCTGGTGGCTCAGAGGTAAAGAATCAGTCTGCCAATGCAGGAGACACAAGAGAGATGGGTTCTATCCTTGGGTCAGGAAGATCCCCTGAAGAAGAAAATGGCAACCCACTCCGTATTCTTGCTGGGACAGAGCCTGTCAGGTTATAGTCTGTGAGGTCACAAGAGTTGGACATGACTTTGAGACTAAACAACAACAGCAAAATTTTAATAGAGGTACTCCATGTTGTGCTGCAATAAAAAAAGTTTTAACATTTCAGGGTGTAAGTGTTAGTTGGTCAGTCGTGTCTGACTGCAACCCCATGGACTCCTCTGTCCATGAGATTCTCCAGGCAAGAATACAGAAGTGGGTTGCCAGTCCCTTCTCCAGGGGATCTTCCCAACCCAGGTCTCCTTCATTGCAGATTCTTTACTGTCTGAGCCATCAGGGAAGCCAATATTTCAGGGTATACTGTCTTATAACCTTACACTTAAAATCTGCTCAGTTCAGTTCAGTTGCTCAGTCGTGTCTGACTCTTTGCGACCCCATGAACTGCAGCATGCCAGGCCTCCCTGTCCATCACCAACTCCTGGAGCCTACCCAAACTCATGTCCATTGAGTCGGTGATGCCATCCAACCATCTCATCCTCTGTCGTTCCCTTCTCCTCCTGCCTCCAATCTTTCCCAACATCAGGGTCTTTTCAAATGAGTCAGCACTTTGCATCAGGTGGCCAAAATATTGGAGTTTCAGTTTCAACATCAGTCCTTCCAGTGAACACCCAGGACTGATTTTCTTTAGGATGGACTGGTTGGATCTCCTTGCAGTCCAAGGGACTCTCAAGAGTCTTCTACACCACAGTTCAAAAGCATCAATTCTTCGGCGCTCAGCTTTCTTTACAGTCCAACTCTCACATCCATACATGACTACTGGAAAAACCATAGCCTTGACTAGACGGACCTTTGTTGACAAAGTAATGTCTCTGCTTTTCAACATGCTGTCTAGGTTAGTCATAACTTTCCTTCCAAGGAATAAATGTCTTTTAATTTCATTGCTGCAATCACCATCTGCAGTGATTTTGGAGCCCCCCAAAATAAAGTCAGCCACTGTTTCCACTGTTTCCCCGTCTATTTGCCATGAAGTGATGGGACCAGACGAAATCTGTGAGTAGAGACAAATATCCTTTTTAATCCTTGTATGTATTTATTGGTAAAAACATTTACTTTTTTGGTCTTGTTAGATAATTATACAGTAAGTGATTTGCTCTTCAAATATTAAAAATACAGAGGGGTAATTGAAAAAAAAATTTCAATTGCTGAACATCAAAACTGATGTTGTGCTCAATGAAAAAAATGCAGAGTTGAAGTTTTCATTTTGTCTCAGTATGCTTAACTTTGATGTTTATTCATCCATGAGTTACATGTGTACATTGTGATAAAACTAAAAATACCAAGTATTTATTGAATGAAAGTGTAAATGAGTAAAGTCAATTCTGTATTCTTGTTTTTTATAAGAAATGACTCAGATTGCAGTTTGGCCAACATATTTATTCATTTAACAGATGTTCTTTGTGTTTTTGTTTTTGACCTTTTGACCCCCTTCACCTGTTTCTTTAAACTCTGCTTTAAACTTCAGGCTCCAGAAACTCACATCTTCTGCAGGTCATTTAGAGTTCCTTTCCCCCTCCCTTTCTGCTCTCTAGCCTGCCCTATCTACATCAGGTGGTCTAGCGTGAGTGCTTAATAGCATGGGCTAAAGAGCACGGACCCTGAGTCAGCTAGCCTGGGTAAACATTAAAATGTTAGCTTCATTAGAGCTACCATTTCATCCTGAGAATTTCTGAAAAAATTACCTATTCCTTGAAAGTTGCCTGTAGGCCCCCTCTCTCACTTCCTTTATTGAATTCGTTTCTGAAAGTCTTTGAAAGTTCACTTCCTGCATGATTGCTTCCCTGCCTGAGGGAGAGGTAGTGAACTTGACTTTCTTATCTAAAAGCGTACCTCCCATCCCCTACCCCCTCCAAAGCCACTGCAGGACTAACAAATTTGTGGGGGAGGCACCAACAAGTTGCTTAGAGGCAGGTTTTCTTTTCTGCCTCAACAAAATATTGCCTTTTGTTACATTAATGCAATAAAAACAAAGCTATGGCTTCAGTCTCACAATTTAGAGGATTTAATGTCTTTGAACATTAAATTTTTGAACACTGAATTTTTTTTTTTCGTATTTCTTAGGTATAAAATCTTTTCCTGAGAAACAGGCAAGGAAAAGGATGTCTTCATTCTTCCCCCTCATCGCGCCCACCTCTTGCTTCTTGTTGTTTAGTCACTAAATCGCGTCCCATTCTTTGTGACCCCATGGAGTGTAGTCTGCCAGGCTCCTCTGTCCATGGGATTTCCCAGGCAAGAATACTGGAGTGGGTTGCCATTTTTTTCTCCACACCTCTTGCTTATGGTCCTTTTTCCTATGTTCTTTCCTTTTTGCTTTTGCTCCCTCTTAACATTTTGATTTGCACATTTTATTGGCCAATGGTGACTGAAGAGTGAAGGCACAGAGAAAAAAAAATAGAGGGAAAAGGAAAATCTCTCTACTGTTGTGTCATTTTTACAAGAATCACACTTATTGTCTTAATAGACACTGCCAAGTACCACATCACTAATTCTTTGCGGAATTCATTCATTCATTCAACAAATATATGGTTATATGTGTGGCACTATACTAGGCACTTTTCTCATTCTACAAAAACAAGCTGTGGATCTAGGCTTTATGTTTGGTTCTTCTGCTATAGAAACTTAATTTAAGAAAATAACTACTAGAATTTGATATCTTCTTTCCTCCCACTTGCAAGACATCTGACTTAATGTATTTTTGTTAGTGTTTTTTCTTCTCCCTGAAGTGTAGGGAAAAGAACCAAGGTTTAGGATCCAAGCAAAACTGGTTCAAATCCCCATTATCTGTGTGAAAGTACACAAATTTACATAGTTTTGAGATTTCATCTGATAATGGAGGGTAACTACAATTAGAGCAAAGAGATGTGGTGATTCAATGAGATTCAAAAGTTTGTAAATTTTTTAATAAGTGCCTTATACAAGGAGACTTCCTTTCATTATACTATTGTTAATCTTACTTTATAAGCCCTTTGGAGATAGTTTATAAACTCATTAATCTGAATTGCAGTAGTATTAATAATCGATAGAAAAAGTAAACATGTAATGCTAGCAGAGCAAGCAAATGTGTAATCCGAACACTTTTAAGTAAAGCTGTTTATTGATTTTCCAACAAGGTACTTCACAGGCAGGCCCTGTAGTTTCAAGGGCAATCCATTTGCTGTTGTACTTAGCTGGGGAAATTTTGCAATGAAAATTCAGAAATACAGGTATTTCTGAGGCACTTTGCTCTCTCATGGAGGGAATTTCTTCTTTTCCTGCCCAAACGACAGCTTATAGTGATATATTTACATATTACTACCTGTGAGGTGGAATTGTGGAAAAACCGGCGACTTGCAAGATGGCAGAATTGGACTGTGTGTGACCATGGGCCACGAGCAGGTTACATGGCTTTTCTGCGCTTGAAACTTTTGAGCTGTGAAATTGGCCTAACGTTTGTGCATTAAGCACATGTGTACTTAAAACATCTGTCACATAATTGACAATCAGTGTCATTTCCTCCCCTCTCAGATCCACCTGACCGATTACAGAGAAATCATCCCGACAAACAACACCTGTTGAGCGTTCCAGGCCCCATTCCAGGCGTTTCTCACCGTTTGCCTCATTTAATTCTTGCAACAACCTAAGCATTTGACACGTTGAGTTAATGAGGCTTCAGCAGCAGGCCCTCACTTCCATGAGTCCCTCGCGAGGTCCTGAATCTAACAGAACACTCCTCCTCTCCCTGTTTTAAGTTTCAGGCTCCACAAAGTCTGAATTCGCCCTGGACGGGGACCGTTTTCCTAATTTTGCAAAGACGGGTAAAGTAAACTGCCTAATAAGTGTTCATGCGCCCTCAGTCGTGTCCGACTCTGCCGCCCATGCAGCCCTGCAGGCTCCTGTCTCCATGGGATTTCCCAGGCAGGAATCCTGAAGTGGATTGTCATTTCCAATTCCAGGGGAATCTTCTAGACCTAGGGATCCAACCCACGTCTCCTGCATTGGCAGGCGGGTTCTTCACCACTGAGCCAAAGGGCATGCAGTTTTACAAAGAGGGGTAAAGTAAGTTGTCTAAGATAACACACTTTTAAGTAGTGGAGCAAGAATTGAACCGGAGTGGCCTGACCCCAGAGCCCGAGCTCTTAGCCCACTGGGGGTGGTGAGAATGTGTCGTTGGGAGAGGGGCAGTGTGGCCAAGGCCCCGGGCGGAAAACCAGCGCCCGCGTCCCCCGGTGCGGCTACGCGGGGCAGGCCGGGGTCGGAGGGGACCACCCCGCTGAGGCTCCCCGCCCCTTCTTCCCCTTCCCCTTTTCCGCGCCGCCGAGCCGGAGCCGCGCCGCTCGCCCCGCGGCCGCCGGGCCCAACCCGGCCCGCTTCCCCCCAGGCTGCCGGCGCCAGGCCGCGGGGTCCGGCTCGAGAACTTTGCAGGGAAGAGAAACTTGGCAGCCAGTCGGGAGGACAGGAAAGTGGGGCGCGGGGCGGGGGAGCGGCGCTCAGGTGGGCGCGCGGGGCGGCCGGTGCCCGGCGCCGGGTGCAGGCCGCCCCGGGGAGGCGGCTCCCACGTGCTGCGGGCCGCCCGGGCCGCGGGCGGCCGCCCCGGTGCAGCTCCGGGCGGTCTTCCCCTTCGCCTCTAGCCCGCGGCTCCTCGCTCGGGCGCGGGGCCGGGCGGGCGACGTTGACCCGGGAGCCGATGGCGCTGCCACCTCCCGCCCGGCCCCGCGGGGGGACGTTTTTGGCGGGATCCAAGTTCAGGGTGCGCGGGGGCTGGGGGGCGGTGGGTGCGGCAGGTCTGCGTTACCGCAGGGGAATCATTTCTGAACCACCCCAAACGTGAGAACCTCAAGTTCAAGCGTAGCCCTTCCCCCGAGAGACCGAGCTGTTGGCAAGAAAATGACCGAGTGAAGGCGAGGGAAGTCCCCTTAGACTTCGGGAGAAAAGGGACCGGGGGCCGTGGCACCCCCCGGGACCCTCGGCGACGCAGGGAGCGGAATGATGGGGGCGGGGTGTCCTTGGTGGGTGGCGGGCGGGACCCGCTGCCCGTGGCGACAGTGGCCGTAGGCTTTGCGGGTGCCCAGCTGAGTTGTTGGTATCAGCGACTGGCGCCGGACGTGTGTGTGTGTGTGTGTGTGTGTGTATTGGGGCGATGAGGGGGGGCGGGGTATGAAAGGAAAACGACCCCCGGTGCTCGTTTCGTTTACCAAATGTGAGGAGGTCCACACATTTGAGAAACGGGTCAAGTGACAACTCTTGCAGCTGCTTCACTGGGATTGCGCGTCTGTTTGGCCACTTCGATGGAAAGAAGTCACGCCGAAGTGTTCAAGGGAGTACATGCTGACCCAAGATTTACGTTGTCTGCTGCGGGGCTGCCTAACCGCAGGTGCTTCTCCTAAGCACCTGGAGCGTTTTTCAAATTTTATCCCTGTTGGGCCCACCGCAGAGGTCCTGAATCGCAAGTGATGAGGCTGAAGTCCTGACCTGGGCATTTTTGTAAAAGTTTCCCCGGGGGATTTTGCTGGGGGTGCCTGCTTAGGAATCAGGAGGTAGAAGAACTGGACTCTACCATGTGGCGGGTTGAAGAAATTTTAGGCACGGTGTTTCTTCGTCTGTATAGTGGCCCCTAATAATTTATTCTAAAGATAAGTTAGTATAAGATGTGTGGGAGTGTGTTGAAAAGGGAGAAGTCAGGATAATACAAAATTCTGGTGCAGTGGGAAGGAAAGATGCATGCCCGTTTCCACAAGTAATGTGCAGACTGAGAGGGGAGTGGAAGAATCACAAATGGCTATACCTGGAGAGGAAAGGAGGGGTTTTGTTTTTAGGTAATCAGACAGGGTAACAGTTGGTGTAAATTGTAATTCAAAATCAGTACCACCTGGATGAAAGCAAGCAAGCTCCAGCCTGCTCCATCTGTGAAGGATGGTTTGAAAAACACACCACGTATCTTGCCTCTTCTCCAAACCCAAAGACTTTAGATTATTTTCATTTGGGCCAATCAAGAGTCAGTAATCAATGTGTCCTGTCTTGTGATAACCCCTACTGGCCGAGGCTGCATGTTTTTCTACTGCATGTGAGTTTCTGTTCCATTGCTCAACAAATTTGTGTTGAGGACCTTCCTGCTCAAAATACAAAAATGAGTAAAATGCTGTTTTTTGCCCTAGCCGTCTGTCTAGTGGAGGTGACTGATGTAAAAACAGGCCACAATATAACCTGGTTATGATGATAATACGGTTGTAGAATGAGCAAAGTGTCCTGTGGCCCATAGGAAAGAGAAGCTCCATTAGCCTTGGATAAGAGGCAACACTGAAATTGGTAAACAGCCCCCTTTTGCCAAAGCTTGAGAATTTAGGATTCTGTGTAGAGTCAAATCTGTGTTCTTATTTTTCAATCTGATGAAATTCTCGTGTAATCATATGCTGACAGTCTAAAGCAGAAATGACTTTTGGTTTCATGATGACTCTTAAAATTTTACTAGGTTTTCTGTTATTTTACCTTTGTAAAAGTCTCAACTATGTCTAAAGTTAATTCAAGAAAGAGGTGGTTAAACGAAAAGAAAAAATGTAAATGTGTCCTACATTCTTACTGAATATTTAGTTCCACTTACATATTCAGATAAGGTCTTTTAATTACATGCACTTTTAAAGGGTATGCTTTTTTTTGAGTGATTCTCATTGTGTTCATTAGGAAAGCTTAAAAATGATCTAATAGAGGAGAGGGGCACAAAAGCAAAACTATGAAGAAAAGGAAAAGCTAGAAGGTGGAGGAGAAAGCAGTTTAACAAAATTGGAAGGAGACAGCAGTAAGCACTTACTGGGTAAAGAGTCAAAAAGAAATGGATGAATCAAACATGGCTGCCAGCTTCTCTGGGGATCTGCTTTCTTACACATTTTGTTTATAGACCCTTACTTTTCAATGTTATTTCAAAAACAAGGGGGAAGCAGTCTAATGTGGTAGTTAAAGCACAGGCGAAAGAGCCCCGAACTTGAATAATGTATTAGGTAGTGACCTTGGGCAAGGGCCTTAACTGGCTGTGTCTGCTCATCTGTAGAATGAAGATGTTAATGTGAGCTCCAAGAGGCTTGTGCGGATTAAAGCTACGATGCTGTTAATCTGGACACCTGGCTGTGATAAAGCCTTGATCAGGAGTGGCCTCTGCTCTTGTTTCTCTCGTGAAAGAGAGCCTCGTGAAAGCCTCATGAAAGCCCTGGGAAACTGGGCAGATAGCTTTGTTCACCTTTGCAGTTGAAGACACTGAAATTGGGAGAGGCTGACTTGCTAAAAGCATAGAAGCTAATGGGTAGATGGGCTGAAGTGAAGTTGTGTCTTTTGCAATTTAGTCCTGTGCTTTCATTCCTGCTCCACGCTGGTGCTGATTTTGATGATGGCTAAGGTTGATGCTCCCTGGAGTTTAAAGGGGTAGAGGCTGGAATCATTTCAGCTGTCCATGCACACTGTCACCCAGTGACTTTCCTGTGGTTGCTGATTTCTATTGTCGATTACGTTTTTCTTTAGGGTTTATCGGTGGGAGCCCACTCCTGCATGGTGGTAAGGGGAGACAGTGGAAAGGCCATAAACAAGTCACATGTGGAAGAGCTTTCAAAAGGGGAACCCTTGTCTCCAATTTCCAGTAGTATGTATATTACTAGAAAAAAGTCAGCTTTATTGTTCAGTGACTTAACTGCTTTCATCTGCAACTGGGGGTTCTCGTGCAGAAATATATTTCCTATCATATCCCCTTTCACATACATATCTGGTCCCTGAAGAGGTGGGGAGAAGGGATGGTAGCTCTGTACAGAAAACTCATACATGTGGGTCAGATTTTAATTAGAATGTTAAATTAGTAATTTGCAGTGGTAAAGAATCTGCCTGCCAATACAGAAGATACAGGAGACAGCAGGTTCGATCTCTGGGTTGGGAAGATCCCCTGGAGGAGGAAATGGTAACCCACTCTAGTATTCTTGCCTGGAAAATTCCATGGACAGAGGCACCTGGAGGGCTACAGTCCATGGGGTTGCAAAGAGTTGGACATTGCTGGGCGACTGAGCACACACATGGTGGAAAAAGTATCACCAAGAATATATTATACAAGGATCCAGAAAAGTATAAAGGAAGAATGTTTTTAAGACTAGCCCCTCATTGTTGGTTCAGTTTTTCTTATAAAGAAGCGGACTTAATCTTCATAGATGACTTTTCCCTTTCAGGTACAGATGGCCCCCAATTTCATATCTTTCAATTCAGCATGGTTAACCTTCTCAATCGAGCAGTTTAAAATATATGTGCCCAGGATGGTGTTGGATGCTTACAGGTGATCCTGGAAGGTAGAAAGTCAACATTCAGCCTGGGGTGCAATTAATATAAATGCGGAGTAGGTGTGGTGCAGTTTCTTGAAGAGATGGGAAAGCGCTCAGAGTTTGAGAAATCTTCCCGAGGAGGGAGAGGAGACATATCCTTGCTGTAGGGTGTGAATGGCCTTTCAAATCCCCTTCACCCGAGGAATGCATAGACAGTGGGTGGCATTGGGGATACAGAGATGAAAGAGTTAAGGTACAAATACCTGACCCCCCAGAAGCTGACCCCCCAGAACCACCCTAGGTATCCCCAAAGGCGCTTACTTGCTGGGCAGCCTTCAGGACAGAAGAACATTAGTGGCAAAGCAAAGCTTTCTCTGCCAGGTCTCTGGAAATTCACAAAGCATGAGAGATGATTTCTTGAGTGGCTATGATAGGCAGTAACTATATGTTGAAAAGTGTAGTCGCTCAGTCGTGTCTGACTCTTTACGACCCCATGGACTCTGTAGCCTGCTAGTCTTCTCGGTCCATGGAATTCTCCAGGCAAGAATATTGAAGTGGGTTGCCATTTCCTTCTCCAAGGGATCTTCCTGACCCAGGGATTGAACCTGACTTTTGTGCATTGTGAGCAGATTCTGCATGGTCTGAGCCACCAGGGCAGACCCACGTGTTGAATACATTTGCTAAATATATCCAAAATGCCTGGAAAAGTTAGGGAGGGCTTCCCTGGTGGCTCAGACAGTAAAGCGTCTGCCTGCAATGCAGGAGACCCGGGTTCGATCCCTGGGTCAGGAATATCCCCTGGAGAAGGAAATGGCAACCTACTTTGGTACTCTTGCCTAGACAATTCCATGGACTGAGGAGACTGGTAGGCTATAGTCCATGCGGTTGCAAAGAGTCAGACACGACTGAGCTTTCTTTCTCAGAATTAGGATTAGGGATATTGGAGGGAAAGAGCAATTGGCCAAGATGGTGGTAGTTAGGCTCTGTCGCCCCATAGCCTCTTGCTCTTGCCCCACATTTTGTAAATACATGGTTATGTAACAGCTGAGATCATTTATAGCACTGTGTATGTGCAATGCTCTGTATAAGCACCACCTGAAAAGCTCTAGTAGGCGAGTAGTCCGGTTGAGTAGGGTTCAGTAGCCTTGAGTTGGGCTGCATTATGACTATATCTGCTGGGTCAACCACCAGAGAATACATTGTGAACAGTGAGATAGAGCAAGACAGATGTGAATGCATGCATGCTAAGTCACTTCAGTCATGTCTGACTTGTGACCCCATGTACTGTAGCCCACCAGGCTCCTCTGTCCATGGGATTCTCCAGGCAAGAATACTGGAGGTTGCCATGCCCTCCTCCAGGGGATCTTCCTGACCCAGGGATTGAACCCACCTCTCTTATGTGTCCTGATTTGGCAGGTTGGTTCTTTACCACTAATGCACCTGGGAAGCCCAGGGATGTGAATAGTTTTATCAAAATATTAATATACACAATTCTGTATTATCGGGAATGGGGTTAAAAATCAGGAAGTCACAGGGTCTCTGGAAAAGGGAATGGGGTAGGGGAAGTATCAGAAAAGAACTTTGATTGAGACCTTTATCTTTAGACACAAAGGCCCTTGAGTCTTGTCTGAAGTTTGGACGCATCTTAGCAGGACCTGTGGGTTTGAGTTGCACTAAGTTAACTCATGAGAATCTTAACACATCCCATTTTCAGATTATTAAGTTACATCTGAAAGATGAAAATGCCTAGCAGGTCCAATTACTTTTTTCTGCCAGGTTTAGGCGTTTTCATCATGGCAGGGGAAACCAATTAAAGGCTGGAGGGCTGCTTGTTGAGAAAAGAGAACAAAAGAGCTGACCGATTCAGTGCCAGTGTCACAGAGCCACTGAAGCCTGTGATATGCCCTTCACTTGTCCATGAACAGGGACTTCCTCGCTGGCAGGCCGGTCAGCCAACTTCCCCGTTGCACGTGGTAGAGACGCCTCACTTGATGAAATGCTCAAGTTCCCTAGACTCGCAGATATCACCACCAGCCTTTGCTGGTATGTATTAACCACTTGTTAAATAAATATGATTTATTTAACATTTATTTAACATTTAAATATGTTAAAAAATATGATTTTTATTTATCTCATTATGATCACCTCTCCCAAATTGGAGATCATTTCTCTTCGGAGAAAGTCTAGTATTGATACTGTTTTGGCAGCTACACCAGTTTTAGCTTCAGTAGAGGTGTTTGAATTTGGAGTCACTCTTCTCTAAGATAATCAAGTATTGGCTTGGTGTCAGCTTGGATCAACATCTGGCTGAAGGTACAACTGCAGTAATAATGGTTCCTTCGGGCATCAATTTGTGTGAGTCCACGAACCTGAGGACTTTGAGCTGGATGAAGGGAGAAGATGCATGTAGAGGTAAGAGGAATGGAGGGGAAAGGTGGGGTGGGAAAGGAATGTGACGGTATTTGGCAAACACCTGTTCTCCCCCGCCCCCCCCCCCAAAAAAAACACCTTTATTCCAGGAACACTATTACCTAGCCTGGGCTTTTGGGGAGAGGGGCTAAAAGCATGAGCTGATGAAGCTAATTTTTGTGGAGTTTTTTTGGGAGGAGGACCAAAGGGAAAATAGTATCCTCAGCAGCTTGAAGGTTTGGAATTTGGGGAGTTTGTTGAATTTGGGGAGTTTGTTGAGAGGTGGCACCTGGGTCAGGAAAGGGTACAGTTCTCTGGGTAGCATACCTGAGGATCTGGTGCTGGCGTGTGCCCTCCTCCTGCCATGGATGAGATAGACCTTGGCCAGGAATACAGGTGGGCTGCATCTGTGATAAGGGGAAAAAAATTGTTTTTAATATGCATATTACCCCATATAGAACAAGGTATTAGGTTGGTGAAAAAGCAATTGCAGTTTGAGACGATGAATTTTAAATCTTATAAATAGGCTCAGACATATCTTTATGAATCAAAATAGGAACTGTTACAATCAACACATTTTTGCCAATGAGAAATAAATTTCTTTATTCCTGTAGCATCAAAATCCATGCTTCAGGATTCAACCAACTCTTGGAAAGCATTTTCTGCCTCCTGCTGGCTGTGGAAGCGTTTTCCCTGCAAAAAGTTTTCAAGATGCTTGAAGAAGTGGCAGCTGGTTGCCGAGAGGTTGGGTGAGTATGGCAGATGAGGCAAAACTTCGTAGCCCAATATGTTCAACTTTTGAAGTCTTGGTTGTGTGTCTTGTGGTCAGGTGTTGCCATGGAGAAAAATTGGGCTCTTTCTGTTGATCAGAGATGGGTGCAAGCATTGCAGTTTCCGGTGCATCTCATCAATTTGTTGAGCATGCTTCTCAGATGTAATGGTTTCACTAGGATTCAGAAAGCTGTAGTAGATCATTCTGGCAGCAGACCACCAGACAGTGACCATGACTGTTTTTTGGTGCAAGTTGGGCTTTGGGAAGTGCTTTGCAGCTTCTTCTTGGTCCAACTACTGAGCTGGTCAACACCGGTTGTCGTATAATATCCACTTGTCGTCACATGTCACAGTCTGATGGAGAAATGGTTCCTTGTTGTTGTGTAAAATAAGAGAAGATGACACTTTATAATGAGGATTTTTTGGATTTGTGGTCAGCTCGTGAGGCACCCACTTATCGAGCTTTTTCACCTTTCAAATTTGTTTCAAATGCCGAACGACCACAGAATGGTCGATGTTGAGTTCTTTGGCAACTGCTCATGTAGTTATTGGTGGTTGTCAGTTTCTGATGGCTGGCCACTCTGTTCCTCATCTTCAAGGCTCTCATCTCCTTTGCAAAACTTCTTGAACCACCAATGAACTGTACGTTCGTTAGCTGTTCCTGGGCCAAAAGTGTTGATGTTGTGAGTTGTCTCTACTGCTTTATGACCCATTTTGAATTTGAATAAGAAAATTGCTTGAGTTCGCTTTTTGTAGAACATTTCCCTAGTCTAAAATAAACATGAAATAAGAAATAATAAGTCATTAGCAAAAGAACATAAAGTGAGAAATGTGCATTAAAATGATGAATAGCAACCACATTTATTTAAGAATGTATTCTAATGTCAAACAGCAGAGTTCAACAATGCAAAACCTTAATTACTTTTGTACCAACATAATATTTATAAATAGTTCATTAATGTTTGGGGAAAAGAGCATGAAGTTTTCAGCCACAAGGTAAATAGAACATTTTCCATTCTTATCAATTTACAGTGTTTTTACACACGTCATTTACCCTGCCTTATGTAGGTGTTGACATTGCTTAATGAAGGTGAATGTGTCAAAAGATACTAAGGTGGTGGTTCTCAAACTGGTTCGCTGAATTCTAGGTTGTTCCAGAGAGCTCAAAGGTGGGTGTGGATCAGGAGAAGAGATGAGGGAAAAGTAAAACAAATAGTCTTTTACCACGTTGCTTCTTTGACTTTAAATTCTGTTGAATTTTTGTCTGTTTTCTTTGTTGAGCTTTTGATATATTGTTATGAAAAGGAGTTAGCTGTTTTCAGTGCCAGTATTATGTAAATTTTCAAAGGTTAAATGTTAGCCTTTGAAATTATAGGGCTGCCCCATATTTGGGGGTATTTGAGTCAAGACATTGCCTGGGTAATTGTGAGGATCAGATTCTCTCTCCTAGGCCTGATTATCCTTATCCTTAATAAAAGAACTGTACATTTAGTTTTCCTAGAGCCACTTAGAATTTCTCTGACAATTGTGGCCCCCAATCTGGAGATGTGTACATCTACATTTCTTATTTTTGAGCCTCAAGACTTTGCTAAGGGTGAATGTGAAGGGCAGGGCTCTGGACAGAGTGCAGACAGACCAGCAAAGGTAGGCGGAGCGCTAATGGAAGAGACTGTAGAATCCAGCTTGGAGTGGGGAGGAAAGAATTGTAGGCTCGGGGGCAGCTGGGGGTCCTAAGATAGAGGCACCCAGGATGCTAAGAAGCCAGACTTGGAAACAAAGGCAGTTGTGTTTAAACCATTAAAAAAAAAAAAAAAACATAACAGAAAAACCCCACTGTCATCCACATAAGACAATTCTTCACGTTAGTGAATGCCGAGGCAGCACAGGTTTTCTACAGCAAGACACGGTGGGTTGCGGTTCTGGTCTGCCTGTGTTCTTGGCTTTGTGACCTTTGAGTCTGCTTCCTTATATGTAAAATGAAAGTGTTAAACTAAGCTCTTACCAAGCTTCCTTCTCTGCTGAACAACCTGTGCTTTAGGGCAAGTGTGTTTTCATGAATATCTACTGATGTGCCTCTCAGTGCACGTTTCTCAAATTTCGCATTTCTCATATAAACACAAATTAGATATTTCTTTTTCAATCTATGTGGTACCACCATCTGTTCAGGATGTTTTTCAATTGAAAATTCCATCTTTTTGAGCTTTGACAAGATTTGGGTGGAATCTTTCATTATGAAAGATGAAATATGTATTTGGGACATCTTTCATGTTGAAAAAGCACTGGGTTTAATGCATTTTTCCCATGTTTCATTGGGACTCTAATCTGTGTTAGATATGAAATGGCACTAAAACAAAATTAAATGTCTTTAAAGTTTGCATTATCAGTCATCTATTATTTAAATACTATATTTCATTTTCAAATTAAATTTGCCAGGAATATTTTGTAAAGAAAGTAGCTCTAGTATATCTCATAAATAAAGAAGCTTGAAGAACATACACCAAACTTAATCATGGCTACCTCTAGGGACTGAACTATAAGAAGGGTCAGTAAATTTGTAATTTCTACTTTAGGTACTTTTGTATTGTTTAATGAACACATTAATTTTCATAATTTCATGTATATTATTTGTTATGGAATGAGCCTTTATGATTATAAAATATCTTTATTGGATTTATAGATATAATCACCATTTGACATAAGTAATTTAAGACTTAAAACTAATATCATTTTGTTAGACCATGTAGAGAAATGAATGCCCCTTCTTTGATGGATTTAGAAGTTGATGGTGTTCTTTTGGTGTGTAGTTGGACAGGGTTCATGTGATAGATAATGTAAGCAAATACTTTTCTCTAGCCCTTTCAAGGCCTGAGCCTAGAGATGAAAAATAAGTTTCATCATCTTTGATTGTGGCTAGAGAGATGTGTTGAGAAAGGTCATACCTAAGTTCCAATAATTAGCCTGACATGGGTACTAGAGGATGAAGAAAATGGCTAATCACTTGCCATTTATTTGCTGTCCCTGAAATCTGGACTTTTAGATAATAAGTTATGAAGGTAAACATTTTTCTGTCCAGATCTCTTAAACTCTGCTGTATGGTGTGTGTGCTCAGTTGTATCCTACTTTTTGCCACCCCATGGACTGTAGCCCACAGGCTCCCCTGTCCATGGAATTTTCCAGGCAAGAACACTGGAGTGGGTTGCCATTTCCTACTCCAATAATATGTGTGTGTGCTAGTCGGTCAGTCATGTCTGACTCTTTGAGACCCCATGGACTATAGCCTGCTAGGCTCCTCTGTCCATGGAGTTCTCCGGGCAAGAACACCGGAGTGGATTGCCATTCCCTTCACCAGGGTATCTTTCCAACCCAGGGATCAAACCCAGATCTCCTGCATTGCAGGCATATTCCTTACCATCTGAGCCACCAGGGAAGATTATACTTAATCAGATAATATTTTATTTTTTTAATATAGTTAGTGGATAGTTTCATAATAAGTCATGTTGAGATTGCAAGGACTGGAATCTTTTGTATTCCTCATAGAAGCTGGCATGATACCATACTTGAAAGAACCGAGGAATTAATGACTAATGAAATGAAGGACTGATTTGTTTATTTGGGCAATGTGAGGTTATAGATAATAAGGATAATTCAATCTGATTGAGCATCAGTTAAAATAATTTCATCCTTCTTTATAGAAATATTTACCAGGATTGATGTTAAGCTGAAAAATTGACTACTATGACTTAGAATTTCTTTATGTGACCCTCTTTAATCCTTTTAATTTTTGACACCTAGAGAGTTAAATGACTTACATGCATGACGGTGGGTAGCTCGATTTTTACATTTGTAGTTTAAAAGGTACCAGTGTTGCACATATATGCATGTAGAGAGAGGGGTACACATACCATTTATATTCATAAGGAATAGCAGGTGGAGAAGAAAAAATACAGAACATGTCATTCCAACCCTCCGCTGACCCCACTTTTTTTCTTGGAAAAAGAGGGACGTGCTTAATTAATCAGAGTAATGAGAAGCTGCCAGCATACTGTTTCTCCAATTATTTCAGACTGAATTTAAAAACAAAATCACGTATTTGGATGACATCCTGCTCACAACCAGATGAACAAGATATTTATTCATGCATTCATTCATTTAATAATATCTACCGTGCACCTACCACCTGCCAAGCACTGTTCTAGACTCTAGGAGTGGAGTTATGGGCATGAGACTGGGCCCCTACCCTATGTTATTTAATATGGATGAGAAAATTAAATCTCTCCAAAGTGTCTTGTCTGATGTGGTAGATTTGGGACTTGATTCTAAGTTTTCTGTTCTAACCTTTGCACCACACTGTCTCATGTAATTTGGGGGACCCTGATTGTCAATCAGCAGGGCAGTTCTGTCTGCCTTTCCTTTGTTCTCCCCTTGTTTGTGGTCCATTGCTTTCGATCCTATGTGGAATGGTGTGGATGCTGAGAGATACTCTGTCCATGAGAGTGTCCTAGGGCCTTGGGCAAGTCGTATTCATTTTTTGAACAGAACCTAGGCTCATGCTGTTAAAAATAACATGAGTGAAATAAAGAAATTGAAGCAGTATTTTTCCAAATCTCAGGGTTTTAATTTGGTAGAATGAAACCAATATTAAGAAAACTTTTTTTTTTTAATCTTAGAGTACATCACAACTAGTCCGCTAAATATTCCATGATTATATGTTTCTATTAGGTTGCAACATGAAATTTTTTCCTTGCCATTGGTTGTGGTCAAAAACATTTGAAACAATGGTTTAAAGGGCATCAGGTGAGATCGTGTTTGTGACAAAAATGAAGTTTATGAAAAAAGATGTATGGTTATCCTTAGCTATCATTTGAATGTGGGTGTTGTTTACTTAAAGCATTCATAGCAATAAAGTAGAATTTGTGTGATGAAAGTAGTAGTGGAAATTATCTGGCACCTGAGTATATGCCTGAACAGATTTTTTTCTTTAAACACACACGTTGCAGTTACTGGTTACCCTGTGTCCTATACTTTTATTGCAGTTTCCAGTATTGAGTGGTTTCATTATTTTTTGAAACATATTTGCTTTGTAATTTAATTGCATGGCACATAGAGAAATTTGAGGAAATAAATACTTGAGGCAATCTCCTATACATTATCTGATTATGATAAAGTCTACGGTTGATTAGACTTTAATAGAGTTGTTAAATATTACATAGTAATTTGAGAACTGATTTAATATTTTATTTTTTTCATTTAGTTTCTAAATGTTAGTGGATTTTACCTGAAGATATTATTTGTTAAAAAGAAAAAAGTAACACATACAGTTCCCTAAATTGAGGTTTTTCTTAGGCAGTAGTGGTAAAGAATCTGCCTGACAATGCAGGAGATGCAAGAGATGTGGGTTCAATCCTGGGATATCCCCTGGAGAAAGAAATGGCAACCCACTCTGGTATTCTTTCCTGGGAAATTCCATACACAGAGGAGCCTGGTGGGCTACAGTTCATGGGGTTGCAAAGAACTGGACACATCTGAGTGTGTGCACACACACCTACATATATGAGCACACACACACCCCCATCAGATCACAGTTATTTGTTCTTCAAGAAAGTGTTTGTGGTAGGCCTTGGACAAAAAATAGCCTCACCCACTTGAAATCACTTGAAGACTACAATTTATTTTTTTATACACTTATGTAGATTATAGGAAACAGTACTAACTTGAAATTTGCAATAATTTGGGTAGGGATTAGACTTTATCTTTGGAAAGATAAAAGCTTATTGCTAAAAAAAAAAAAGCTGCAAATTTTTAGAGTTTTAATTATGTTTATAAATACATCCTTGGAGGCACATTAGGAAAAAAAAAACTCTATCTTTCTATATGGTCATTTATTTTAGAGATATGTGTAGAATTTTCATTATTGAGATGACCAAGACAGAGATGTATTGAAATATTATTTGCTTATTCTTTGCAAGGCATGAACTTATTCCCTAGAGTAAGCTTATAATCTAATTATGGAGACAGAAGCACAGAAGAAAGGCTGCGCTTAAAAGAGTATAGAGATGTTTTTCTCTCCTCAGGCAGAGGACAGGAGAGCAACATACAAAAGAAAATTTCTTTGAGGACGGTTCTGGGCAGGAAAGCTGAGCAAGCCCTTTTTGTTGGTATTAGATACCTTCCAGTGGGATTGCATTATGGGCACTTTGAATGTACCTGAGTTCAACTAGTCAAGGTCAAGAGAAAGCAAAAGCAGAACTAACTAATAATTAGTGCAGGAGGTTGTATCTAGCATTTCCTACAATGGAATGTTCTAGAATAGTGTATCATAGGGATGTGAATGTCTTCTTCCTTGAATGGTCTCAGTGCCATTCATTCTTCCAGTACATAAGTATTTTTAGTTCACCCCACCTATACCGCACTCACCCCCAGCAAACAACCTGACCGCCTACTTTATTATAGAAAAAAAAAAAGTCTATAGATTGTGAAGTGCTTTTTCCCCTTTCCTGCTTCTCCCCACCCCTGCTATTTATTCATCTCTTCTCCAGCCTCAGGGGCTTCCCTGATAGCTCAGTTGGTAAAGAATCTGCCTGCAATGCGAGAGCCCAGGTTCAATTCCTGAGTTGGGAAGATCCGCTGGAGAAGGGATAGGCTACCCTCTCCAGTATTCTTGGGCTTCCTTGGTGGCTCAGCTGGTAAAGAATCTGCCTGCAGTGTGGGAGACCTGGGTTTGATCCCTGGGTTGGGAAGATCCCCTGGAGAAGGGAAAGGCTACCCACTCCAGTATTGGTTAAGGCCTGACTTCTCTCCTCCAGGACTTTGTTCCCTCAGTTACACCTTCTCCTTCATAAAAATCCCGGCTCTGGAGGCAAAGTCTACCAGTTTGAAATATGGTTTTGTACTTTCTAAATGTGGGGGCATGGACATACTGCTTATCTTCTATGTGCATCCATTTGAAAAATGGGGCTAGAAATAAGCGCTTATCTTATTGCGAGCACACCATAAGTGAAGGCAGTTAAGGGGCTTTGCCTCGGTACAAGCTCTCAGTGAATGTTAGTTTCTGCCATTCCTACTGTTACTACTGCCACCATTAACCTACTAATCTCTAAATCTCTTTGCTTTTCATTCCTTAAACCATATGTTTGCTGAACCATTTCTTCTTCTGGAAAAGAAGGAAGCCAAACATTCTCTTGACCCTGGTCCCTTTTTAACTACTGTATTCTCTTTCCTCTTCCCTCTCAAATATTTTAAAGATTATTCAAGGTTAGCTCTCTGTACTTCTTCCTCTTCTATTTGCTTTTATTGTCTTTGTAGAAATTGTTTTTTTTTTTTAATGAGATATTCACTAGATACAAAATTATAAACTGTTTTCTATTTTGACTTCTCTGAAACCTGAGGTAGTGAGTACTTTTTGACTTGAGTCCCATGTAGGTTGAGTTGCTTCAGTTCTGTCCAATTCTTTGCAACCCCATGGACTGTAGCCTGCCAGGCTTCTCTGTTCATGGGACTTTCCCAGCAATAATACTGTAGTGGGCTGCCATGCCCTCCTTCAGGGGATCTTCCATATCCAGGAATCAAACCCAAGTCTCCTGAATTATAAGCAGATTCTTGACCTGCTGAGCCATCTGGGAAATCTTCTTGTCCTTCCCTAAATCCTTCTCTCCTCACTTCTCTCTGAGCGTTGTCACTATACAGCTTTTTATGTTGATCATTCTTTTACTTTTCTTCATAGATTTACTTAATATTTGTACATATTTACTTTTGTATATTGTTGAACTTTGTAAGTGGAATTATACAATATAAATTATAGAGAGGCTTGCTTTTTTGAACCAAACTATGGTTTCATCCATTTTTATTGGCATAAAGAATGTCATTATATGCTATAATTTATTCATTTTCCTGTTGACAAATATTTGGACCTTTTACTATTCTAAACGGGTTTGCTCTAAGCATTCTTGTATGTATATCCTGGCATACATATACACAAGGTTTTCTAGGATTCTAGAAAAATAAATTCAGACTTTTATATTTAGGGATGTGAAGTGGTATCTGATATTTTATTTTATTTGGCTGTGCCATGCAACTTATAAGATCTCAATTTCCCAACCAGGGATTGAACCCAGGCCACTGCAGTGAAAGCGCCAAGTCCTAACCACTTGACTGCCAGGGAATTCCCAGTATCTGACATTTTAAATTACATTATCAGATAACTGATGAGGTCAACCATCTTTTCACTTATTTCTGGATTATATTGGTTTATTTTTCAGTGAAATGCCCATTAAATGTTTTGCTGGGTTTTGTTTTGGATTGTCTATTTCATTTATTTATAGTAGTCCTTTATAATTCTGAGACAATAAGCCAATTTCCAAATTTGTGTTTTGTCTTTTCATTTTCTTTATGTCTTTTCTCCCTCCTTTAGCTGCTTTTGAAAATTTTTTGTTTCTGATTTCCAGCAATTTGATTATGATGTGTGTAGTCTTGATGTGGTTTTCTTTTTCTGTTTTTTTTTTTTAAACAACTTAGATATAATTTGTATGCCATACAGTTCACTTATTTATAGTGTACATTTTCGACTTTCAGTATATTCATAGGGTTGTAGATCTATCACCTTAATCATTTTCATTACCTAAAAATGAAACCTCATACCCCTTAGTCATCACCTTCAATCCTTCTACCCCTCCAGCCCTATGCAATTACTAATCTATTTTGTCTCGCTATACTTGCTTATTCTAAGAATTTCAAATAAATGGAATCATACACGATGTAATTTTTGTGACTGATTTTTTTTTTTACATAGCTTAATGTTTTCAAAGGTCATCCCTGCTGTAGCATGCATTAGTACCTCATTTTTTATTCCCAAATAATATTTCTTTACATGGGTATGTCATATTTTATTTTTCCATTTGTTGGGAAAAAAAACTCTTTTTTTTCCCTCCAGTTAATTGACTTGGTACTCTTTAAAAAAAAAACAAGGCCAACTGGCCATAGACACATGGATTTATGTTTGGACCTTCAGTTCTATTCTGTTGGTCTTTGTCTAGGT
Organism: Cervus canadensis; assembly: GCF_019320065.1. Classification (NCBI taxonomy): domain Eukaryota; kingdom Metazoa; phylum Chordata; class Mammalia; order Artiodactyla; family Cervidae; genus Cervus; species Cervus canadensis. The sequence goes on along the minus strand of NC_057418.1, from coordinate 16,568,915 downwards.
CTTTTGTGAGTACCACCTTGTCTTGATTGCTGTACCTTTATAGTAAGTTTTGAAATTGGGACCAGTGAGCCCTCAAACTTTGATCTTGTTTTGCAAGATTGTTTTGATAGTTCCAGTTCCCTTGAATTTCCACATGAATTTTAGGAACTGCTTCTCAATTTCTGCATTGAAATTAGCTGGGATTTGATAGGCTGTGTTGTACTCATGGATCAATTTCAGGTGTTACTTTCTGTATTTCTAGTAACGTGTTCCTCATTTCCTTCTGAGTCCTCACCAGTGGCACCTTTAGTGACTGTATTCTTACCAACAGTCTAAGGCTGTCTAGGTTTCTTCTATCATTATTTTTCAAAATTCTTTCAGCCTGCACCAACTGCCTGATTCCAAGGCTATCCTATATTTTTAGGTATTTTCTATAATAGCATACCCCTTCTAGGCACCAAAGTTGATACTAGTTTCTATTGCTGCTGTACCAAATTCACATAAATTTAGTGGTTTAAGACATTTATTACTTCACAGTTCCATAGGTCTCAAGTCTGGGCTGATCCCTCAGTTGCTCTTTAGCATTATCTCTCGCCAGTTTTCATGTATTTCGGGCTTAGCGATAACAAACTGAATAGTTCCCTGTAGATATCATGTCACATACATATCTCTGCACTTCTTATGGTGTTCCTTTTACCTGATGTGTAGTGTGGGCTGTTATAACAGATTACTATGGGCTGGTGGCTTAAACAGCAAACTATTTTCCACTGTTCTGGAGGCTGGAAATCCAAGATGAGTCCAAGTGCCAGCACGTTTGTGTTTTTGATGAGGACTCTCTTCTTGATCATGTCTTCACATAGTCTCTGCTTAGTGCTTACACCCAGAGAATGAGCCGTGGTCTCCTTGCTGTTGTTGTTTAGTTGCTAAGACGTGTCCGACTCTTGCGACCCCATGGATTGCAGCCCACCAGGCTCCCCTGTCCATGGGATTTCCCAGGCAAGAGTACTGGAGTGGGTTGCCATTTCCTTTTTCAAGGGGGTCTTCCTGACCCAGAGATTGAACCTATGTCTCCTGCATTAGCAGGAGGATTCTTTACCACTGAGCCTCCAGAGCTCTCATTATCCTCTTAAATTTTTTTGATAATCCTATATCATAAGTGCTCTACCCTCATGAGCCCATGTAAATAATTCTCTCCGCAAACCTCCAAATATCACATTTGAAAGTTTAAGAGTTAGTCACTCAGTTGTGTCCGATTCTTTGTGACCCCATGGACTGTAGCCCAACAGGCTCTCCTGTCCGTGAATTTTCCAGGCAAGACTACTGGAGTAGGTAGCCATTCCCTTCTCCAGGAAATCTTCCCAACCTGGGGATCAAACCTGGGTCTCCTGTATTGCAGGTAGATTCCTTACCATCTGAGCCACCAGGGAAGCCCCTATTTGGAGGTTAGACCTTCAATATATGAATTTCAGGAAGACACAAACATTCAATCCATAGCATTCTGCCTCTGTGTGCCTGCTGTGTGCTAAGTTGCTCTAGTCATGTCTGACTCTCTGTGACCCTACGGACTGCAGCCTGCCAGACTCCCCCATCTGTGGGATATCTGCCTCTGCCCACCCCCAAATTAATATACTTCTTACATGCAAAATATATTTATTCCATCCCAAGAGCTCCAAAAGTCTTACCTATTTCAGCATTAGCTCTAAAATCCGGAGTCTTATGTAAATATCATCTGAATCTACTGTGGATGAGACCTGAAATATGATTCAGTCTGAGGTAAAAATGCCTCTCCAGCCACGAACCAACAAGTTTTGTGCCCCCAAACTACCATGGTGAGACAGATGTAAGATGTACTTTCCCATCCCCAAAGGGAGACATCAGAAAGAAGGAGGGAAAGTGGGTCTCAAGGAAGCTCATAACCTACTAAGGCTTACTCCCTGGACCTTGCGTTGTTGTGTTTATAGTCGCTGAGTCATGTCTGACTCTTTCGAGACCTCATGGACTGTAGCATGCCAGGTCCCTACGTCCATGGGCTTTTGCAGGCAAGAATACTGGAGTGGGTTTCCATTTCCTTCTCCACCATTGGACCTTAAGGTTTGAGAATAGTCCTTTAAGAGTGGGTGTGGCATCAGCTGAACCCCCCTGGAGCAATAGTCCTGACTCTGCTGCTATGCTAGTTTGGAACTGTGTCCCTGCCATTCTGGGCCAGCCTCACCCACACAGCTCTGCTAGGCAGTGGGCCCACCCTTTGAAACCTAGGTGGGGGCAGCCTGGCCCTCTCTGGGCCCACGTACTCTAGGTCTGTGGTGGGAATGGCAGCCCTGATAATCTCTTAATCTTGTTGAAGTGTCCTTCTTTCTCTCTTGTCTTAGAGAAGAGTGTGTGATTACAACGAACGAACTCTACAGTCAGGTCCTATGGGAGCTGAGTCTGACAGCCTGCCTTTATTTTGTCCCATCTCTTCCCCCTTCAGTTCAAACTGGCAGTGATCCTGCTGGGGTGGCTGATTAGGTGAGGTCCATGGTTCACACCCATACGAATCTCCTTATCAAACGGTCAGCCAGAAACAGTGTTCTCTCCAAACATACTTTCTCTCTCTTTTTTTTTTTTCAATATGGATAGGCTGAGACTCTTCCAAATCTTTAAATTCTTTGTTCCTTTTTGCTTAACATTTTTTTTTCTTAAATTCGTTTATCTCTTTTCACGTTTTACTGTAAGGCATCAGCAGTAACCCAGCAGATCCTTCAAAATTTTGCTTTGAAACCTTTTCAGCTAAATATTCAGTTTCATCACTTGCAAATTCTACCTTCTGCAAAACACAGAAACAGGAACACAATTCAGCCAAGCTCTTTGTTACTTTATAACAAGGATTGCCTTCTTCCTTGGTCCAATAGCTAGTTCTTCCCCTCTGAGACCTCATCAGAAAGGCTTTTGCCACTTACATTTCCACCAGCATCTGTTGTGATTACTTACATATTTTCTAAGAAGCTAGAAGCTTTCTCTGCAGCTCTTTGTTTTCTGAGCTCTCACTAGAATCTTCTTCAAAAGTCTCTTCATAGCAATATTGGTTTTTTCTAGCATTGCACCTCAGAACTCTTCCAACCTCCATCCATTGCCCAGTCCCAATGCCCCTTCCATATTTTTAGGTGTTTGTTACAGCAGCACCCAACTTCTTGATACCAGTTTCCATCTTAGCTGCTTTGGGGTGCTGTAACAGATTACTATAGACTGGGTGGCCTAACCAACAGTTATTTCTCACAGTTCTGGGGACTGGAAGTCCAAGCTCAGGGTGCCAGAATGGATGGGTTACTGGTGAGGGCCCTCTTCCTGGTTTTATCTTCACATAGAGTTTCCTCTATGTGTGTGCATGCAGAGAGAGTGAGCTCTGGTCTCATCACCCTCTTGCAAGAGCATTAATCCCATCATTGGTGGCTCTTCTTTCATGGCTTCATCAAAACCTAATTCTCTCCCCAGAGCCCTACCTCCAAATGCCATCATAGTGGGGATGAGGACTTCAACATGTGAATTTGGGGTGAGGGCACAGGAGCTTCCCTGGTAAAGATGGTAAAGAATCCGCCTGCAATGCAGGAGAACTGGGTTGGGAAGCTCTCCTGGAGAAGGGAATGGCTACCCACTCCAATATTCTTGCCTGGAGCATTCCATGGACAGAGGAGCCTGGCGGGCTATAGTCCATGGGGTCACAAAGAGTCAGACACTACTGAGTGACTAACACTTTCACAAACATTCAGTCCGTAGCACCTTTATGCTCATCCCTGTATTAGCTGATGTCTTTATTTTCTACTTAATCTATACAGTAATCTCTTCTAGAAAATTTGACTCTGCTTCTGAGCTGAGCTAAGTGACCCAGTTCTGTGTTCCCATAATAGCACGTGGTCCTTCACTTCCTGTGTTGTATCAGAATTATCTTTCACATGTTGGTCATTCATGGATGTATGGAAATGTGTCCTGTATGATCAGACTTTTGGTTTTGTAAGCCTTGCTTTATTGTCTTGTCTTGTTCATATATCATATAGCGTGTTAGTCTAGCTACAGGATGTATTCTTGGAACTGGAATTGTGAGATCAAAGGGTATACACATTTATACTTTTTTTTTTTTTTTAATTTGGCTGCTTTGGGTCTTAGTAGGGGCATGTGGGATCTGGTTCCTTGATCAAGGACCAAACCCAGGACCCCTGCATCTGGAGTGTGGAGTCTTAGCCACTGGACCACCAGGGAAGTCCCCACATTTATACTTTTGATTGATACTGTCCAGTTGCTTTCCACAAAGGCAGTGTAAACTCTCACCAGTAATACATGAGGAATGACAGTGCCTTCCTCCAAACCCTTGACAACATCGTGTGTGTTAAAGTCTTGGAATCTTTGCCAATCTGATAAGTGGGAAAATCTCGGCATAGTTTTACTTGACATTTCTCTTATGATGAGAAGCATGTTTTAGTAGATTTAAGAGCTGTCTCTGTATTCTTCACTAAATGAACTGTGTCTGTTCATATGCTCTGCTTGCCTTTCTATGGAGTCGTAGTCTTTTCCGTACTGATCTGTAGAAGCTCTCTCTACATGAAGGAAATCAGTCCTTTGTCATGAGTCATGGTGCCCCCGTGCCCCTGTTCCAGCTTGTCTTTTAACTCTGCTTATCGTGTGTTTTGTCATGCAGAAAATTTGATTTTACTATATGGTTGAGTTTATCAATTTCTTTTTCATGGCTTTTGGCATTTGTGTCAAACTTTGGCTTGACCTTCCAAAGGAAGTCATTTTAAGTATGTTGAAAGCTTTATATGTAAAGGCATTTATTGCATTCTTGGCAATTTTACAAGCTGATAACAATATAGAAGTTCAATAATTGGGGAATGATGGCTTTCACTGTGATATAGCTACATAATGGGTTATTATGTAACCTGTGTAAATAATGTTTAGAGGAAGTTCCTCATATATTTACAGATGAATGACAGGGCAAGATGCTTGTGTTCAGGTTGAGACCAGAATCAAGACCATTTCTATTCCAGATTATCTCCATGATATAAAAAATGGAAAAGAATCAGTGGGAGGCAAATTAATAGTTGTAATTGGGTGGTGAGATTATTTTATTATTTAAAATGTCTTTTGGTTCTTTGCCAACTTCTAAAGCCAGAACATTTTTTTTTTTTTAATGGAGGGAAAACAGCCCCGCGTGGCTGGCCCTGCACTTGTGTGGGCATCGTATGCTGTGTGCTCTGTAGGATCTGCTCCCTTCAACTGCTTGACACTCTCCACACCTTTAGCAGCCCAGCAGAGGGACGAGGCAAACCGATAATTGTTTGTCCAGAATAGAGCTAGTTTATCCAGATGTTCTTCTTTTCTTTTTCTATTGTCAGGTATCAGGATCTCAGGGAACATTCATTGTGTATTTCACTAGAATAGGTGCAGCTCAAATTACAATGGTAACCTAAAGTCAGCATGGACTAGTCATTGTTTTTCTAATTTCTCTTTGAAATTGTTAATAGTGGATTTTATTTTGAAATTAAGCCCCCTCCTTCTTTTTTTTTTCTTTTTGGCTCTGTACACCCTCATAATACTTGGTAGAGTTATTTCTTCTGGATCCTGTTCAGTTTTAATTTTCAAACAAATGTAGCCAATCTCAATGCTTGAATTTTGACAAATATATTTATCCTTAGAGCTGCCACCACAGTTGAGAGAACATTTGCATCAGAAGACTACAGAGACCTGACTTTATATATAATTTTAAAGGTATAATGTATTTTACACTAATATACTCTGGAATTACCTACAAGAGTGACAGTTAATTTTAGGTAGAGTTTTTGAAAGAGGTATAAACGTTTGATAAGTTAATGGTTTATATAGTAACTGTATATAGTTAAATAATTAACTTCACAAGGAACTCTGCTTTGGTTATAGCATAAAATTATAATAAGTAAACACGATAAAGAACCGTATGAGCCATTAGTTGAATTCTTTGAGGTGCTGGGACTTCAAAGGGCCAGTATTGTGCATTTTGGGTATTTTGATTTCTTTGCATTTCCTAGTCATCTTTTTGTCTTAATCCTGAAAGGTATTTTGTTTATGCTCAAATCAAAATGAATGATATTCTTGAGGCAACTGGGGAGCATTAGCAAAAATCCCTTCTTTTGGATCTTATATGTGAGTCTGTAAACATATTAGCCAGACTAGAGAAACTGAGATAATTAGGATAGATATAAAATAGCAAGTTAGGCAAACATGATTAAGATTTCCCCACAGGACAGTGTTTTCCCGGTAAAGAGATTATTTTAAATATCAAACCTCATTTCAAAAGAGAAGCACTTAAAGATGCTTTCATCTGTTGGAGCAAGAGCCTCTGTTTGTGTAAATCAAACCATTGCACAATCTCCAGAATCCGAATGTGGAAATTTCACAGATTCTTTGTAATGTGGAACAGTTAATGCTTGCGGGAGGTGGGTGGCGATGGGGACCAGTGCTGTCATTGGGGCGGCTTAGGTTTTATTCCCTCACAGTTGGCTGAGTGGTTTAGGTACCCTCCTGTTTGTTCTGTCCTTAAACAACTTGTCCCCTACTCTTCTTCTGTCCTGTTTTCTCTTCCTCCCTAGGCTCTTTTCTTGGAATTGTAAAAGAAACAAAAAGAAGGACCTCACTTGCAATTTCACTTTTTATTCTGACTACTATAGATTTAACTTCTCAAAAACTTCGTGCTTTAGATAAAGCAACATTAAGGCTAAGTTTTAGTAGCCAGTTTCATTTGTATTTGAGGACCCTGGGATGAATTGATCCAACCTGGAAATCTACATTGAAATTTGCTTTTTCAGTCTTTATATATATTTTTTCCATCTGTTTGCCAGTAGTTACAATGGTTTGCAGGGCAGCCAAAGGATGAACTACTCATTGATCTTAAGCATCATTGTGTGCTTATAGATTGATCGAGAGATTAGAAATGAATGTATATCCCAACTCAAAAATAACAGCTAAACAGATTTAGTAAACAATTCAGAGTCTTGAGTGATACTATTGGAAAATCATGGCCATAAGGATTTCTCTAAAAATATGCTATCAGACATTTGTTGGGCCTTTTGTCAAGAAAAGAAACTTTGTCGAGCAGATGAGTGGTAGGTCTCTAAATTTCATAGCCTGGATGACTATCTTAGCTAGTTAGCCACATTAAATTCCTTTGTGGGGAGGATACAGTAGTATATTTGTCTACTAGAGTTGCCCTAATGAAATACCATGGACTGGGTGGCTTAAACAACAGAAATTTATTCTCTTACGGTTCTGGAGGCTGGAAGTCCAAGATCACAGTGTCATCAGGGTCAGTGTCTGACGAGACCTCTTTTCTTGGCTCATAGTTGCCTTCTCTCTTTGTCTTCACATGGGCTCTTCTCTGTGGGTGTGGGAGAGATCTTCAGTGTTTCTTCCTCTTCTTACAAGAGTATCAGATCTATCGGATTAGAGTCCCACTATAGGACCTCATTTAGCCATCATTATCTCTCTAAAGGCCCTGTTTCCAAATATAGTCACATTTGGGGTTAAAGCTTCAGCATATGAATTTGGGTGGGGGGACATAATGCAGTCTATAATAGGTAGAATAAATTATAAGTAAATAAATAAGATACAGCGATATTACTTAAGCTGAGAGAGTGTGAACTAGTTAGCATTGTGCTCTTTTTTTGTGTGTATGAATCGTATAAAATAGTTCGTTATGTTACAGTTAAAAAAAGAATTTCTGTCACTATTTACTTAGTTCTCTTCTCCTGCTAAACTTAATCTCCTCAAGGCCAGGGATGAACCTATTGAGTAGCTTTCAAATTCTTTTGATTTTAATCTAAATTAAGAAATGCATTTTACATCATAATCCAGGACAAACACACACATACTGAAAATAACTTCTCAAACAAAATCTTTTTTATGGAAACTGTGATTTTTTTTTTATCCTTTCATTTCAGTAGAGAGAAAATGGTGATTGTGACCCATTAGACTGATTTCATGACCCACTAGTAATTTGTGACTCACTGTTTCAAAAACAGTAGCTTATTAGGTTTTGGTTGATAGTATTGAATTGGCCACAAAGTTCATTTGGATTTTCCCGTAACATCTCACAGCTCCTGGAACATAGTAGGCCTTCTACAGATGTTTATCAAATATATGAATGAATGATTCAGTTGAATAAGTAAGAAGGAGCTGGAGTAAACTAGAGAAATTCTTTAGAGGCCAGTTTTGTCCATTTAGAGGCCAATATTGTCCTTTATTACTTAGTATTCCTGTTGGCTTCTGTTTGGAGTTTTCCAAGACTGACTGAATTAAAATCTCTTTAGGTGGCAGTTGGGTTTTTCATTTTTTTAATATTTTTTATTTTAGAATAGTTCTAGATTTACAAAAAAGAAAAGCTGCAAAGGTATCCAAGAGAGCTCCCGGTTACCCAGCACCCAGTTTCCCCCATTATTAATGTCTTTCGTTTCTGTGGTACATTTGTCATGACTGTGGTTGTTCAGTCACTAAGTCATGTCTGAGACAGCAGCACACCAGGCTTCCCTGTCCTTCACTACCTCCTGGAGTTCACTCACACTCTTGATTAGTGAGCCAATAATGAGATGTTATTAGTAACTAAATTCCATACTTTCTTCAGATTTCATTAGTATTTCTCCAGTGTCCTGTTTCTGCCCCAGAATCCCATCTAGGATAGCACATACATTTAGTCCTCTCATCTCCCTAGGGACCCCTTTGTGGTGACATTATCTCACATTTTCCTTCTTTTGATGACTTTGACAGTTTTCAGAAGTACTGGTCAGGAATTTTGTGCAGAGTTCCTTAATTTGGGTTTGTCTAAGTTTGTTTTCTTCACAATTAACTCGGGTTTGGGGGAAGAAGACCATAGTGTATATGACTTATTCTGCCGATGTTGACCTTGATCACCTGACTGACATGGTATATTTCAGATTTCTCCACTGCATACGTGCTACGTCACTTCAATTGTGTCTGACTCTTTTCAACCCCATGGACTATATCCTGCCAGGCTCCTCTGTCCATGGGATTCTCCAGGCAAGAATACTGGAGTGGGTTGCCATTTCCCTCTCCAGGGGATTTTCCCGATACAGGGATCGAACCTGCCTCTCTGAAGGTCTCCTGCATTGGCGGGCAGGTTCTTCACCACGAACGCCACCTGGGAAGCCCACTTCAGTGTTACCGTTTATTCCCCCCTTCCATACTGTACACTTTTAAAAATTAATTCATTTTAAAATTGAAGTATAATTGCCTTACAGTGTTGTGTTTCTGCGGTACAACAACATGGATCAGCTCTATGTATCATGTATCCTCGCCCTCTTGGACCTCCATCCAGCCCTCCTCCCACCCCCGTCCAACCCTCCCCACCATCACGGGGCAATGAGCTGAGCTCTCTGTGTGACGCTGCAGCTTCCCTCTGCTAGCTGCGTTACACACGGTAGTGTACACATGTCAATGCTACCCTCTCCATCCATCCCACCCTCTCCTTCCTCGCTCTGTGTATCCACAAGTCCATTCCCTATGTCCACATCTCTCTCCCCGCCCTTCTAAATAGGTTCATCAGTACCACTTTTCTAGATTCCATGTATGTGTGTTAATATATTTATTTTTCTCTTTCTGACTTGCTTTACTCTGTATGACAGACTCCAGGTTCATCCACGTCACTATAAACGACTCAGTTCCATTCCATACTGTACACTCTGGAAGAAAGTCGCCGTGTGTGGGCTTCCCAGGTGGTGCCGTGGTGAAGAACCCGCCTGCCAACGTATTAGACGCAGGTTCGATCCCTGGGTTGGGAAAAATCCCCTGGAGAAGGAAATGGCAACCCATTCCAGTATTCTTGCCTGGAAAAAGCCCATGGACAGAGGAGTCTGGCTGGCTACAGTCCAAGGGGTCGCAAAGAGTCGGACACAACTGAGCATGCAGGTGTGTGGCCCACACCTAAGCAGGGGGTGGGGGGGTATGCTCTACCTTCTTGAGGGCAGAGTGGCTACACAGATTGTTTGGGATTCTCCTGCACAGAATCTGCTTATTCTCCCTCATGTACTTACTTATTTATATCAGTATGGGGTCATACCGATGTACATGGATGTTTATTTTATATGTTGGCTTGTAATTCAACACAGTGTGAATTATTTTGTTTGTTCAAATGATCCCAGTGTTGGTTATTGGGAACTGTCTTAGGTTGACTCCTGTGTCCCTTTGAGATATCGCCATCCTCATTTTGTTTTTAGCACTTCCCTACTTACTGGCAGTACAAGATGCCCTGGGTTTATCTTGTTTACTCCCTATCCCAGGCCTAGAATCAGCAGCTTCTCAAAGTGGGCCAATTCCTTTTATCGGAGGATGTCACTAGGAAAGAGAGATCTAAGCGCTGGGTGTGTTCTTGGCTTTGGTGTGTCACTGCATCTGGGTCTTCTCAGAGATAGGCTATATGAACCTGCGTATTAAACATATCTCTAACTATTTCAATATCCATCTGTATCTTTGTGAAGCTAAACATGAGCTTATAATGATATCTCTGACTCTAATCCAGTATGACATGGCTTATTCTCTCCTTCCCCTCTTTCTCATCAACACTGGGAGAAACTTGGTTCCCACAGCCCACCATCTGTTTACCAGCTTTTCATTCCAGCGTATGATCTCAGAACTTTTAATTTGTTGTTGTTCAGTCGCTAACTTATGTCTGATTCTTGGCAACTCCATGGACTCTAGCCCGCTAGGCTCCTCTGTCCGTGGGATTTCCCAGGCAACGGTATTGGAGTGGGTTGCCATTTACTTCTCCAGAGGATCTTCCCAATCCAGGGATCGAACCCATGTCTCTTGCTTGACAGGCAAATTCTTTACCAGTGAGCCTCTAGGGAAGTCCTTTTAGTTTGTACCCCATGGGAAACAACTTTACCAACTGGAGTTCAATGTTTATGTGCAGTTCCTTTTGTCTTTAGTCCTCTTCAAAGTCACTTAGGTCCTCACCCTTTTTCTCCAACCCCCTTCAGCGAATTTATGCCGTACATTAGTAGTAGATTCTTTTCACAGTCTGCATTCCATTCTGGGACTGCTTGACCTCCTGGTTGATTATTTTTTAAGTTTGCATACATTAAGGCTTACTTTTTAATGCCACATAATTCTATGGGTTTTATCAAATGCATAGTGTTACGTATCCACGACTACATTACTATCCAGAGTAGCTTCACTGTCCTTCTCTGCTTTACTGAGTCAGTACTCTGCCCTCCCCAAACTGGTGAATTCAATCTGGTTTTCATCTTTACAGTGTTCCCTTTTTTTCAGAATATTATATGAGTGCAATCATAACAGTAGGTAGTCTTTTGAAACTGGATCCTTTTATTTAGCAATATGAGGTAAGAGTCTTCTATGTTGTTGCATGACTTAGTAGCTCATTCCTTTTGACTGTTGAATAATATTCCATACTGTGAATGCATCATACTTTATCCATTCATCTGCTGAAGGATACCTTGCTCCCAGTTTTTGGTGATTGTGAATGAAGTTGCTATAAACTTTCATCTCCATTTTTTTTGGCAGCTATAAATTTTCCCATCAGTTGGGTAAATACCAAAGAGGACAGTGGCTGGATGCTATGGTATGTCTATACTTAGTTTTGTAATAAACTGTCAAACTGTCTTCTAAAGTGGCCGTGCCATTCTGCATTCCCACTAGCAATGATGGATTCTTGCTCTGCAACCTTGTCAGAATTTGGTGTTGTCAGGTTTTTGGATTTTAGCTGTTCCAATAAATGAGCAGTCGCATCTTATCTTCATTTGCATTTCCCTAATGACAAATGGGCTTCCTAGGTGGTGCTAGTGGTAAAGAACCTGCCTGCCAATGCAGGAGATGCGGGTTTGATCCCTGGATTGGAAAGATCCTCTGCAGAAGGAAATGGCAACCCACTCTGGTATTCTTGCCTGGAGAATCCCATGGACAGAGGAGCCTGGTGAGGTTGCAAAGAGGTAGACACAACTGAAGCAACTTAGCAGCCACAATGACCAGTGATGCTGAGCACCGTTTCATAGGCTTAGATGCCCTCTGTGTATCTCCTTCAGTGAAGGAGATCTTTTGCCCATCTTTTTAATTTACTGGTGTTCTTGTTTAGTTTTAAGTACTCTTTTTATATATCTGAGTATAAGTCACTTATTAGCTATGTGATTTGCATATGTTTTCTCATAGTCTGTGTCTTGTCCTGGGACTGTGCATTTTTACAAAGTTCTCTGGGTGATTCTGAATCTCTAGTCCAAAGCCCCAGCTCTGATTAAAATAGGAGAGCTGGATCACCTCTTCAGCTCCCTTCACCCCTTCCTTTGCATTTCTCATTAGTCAGCCTCTCTGGGCCTTGATGGCCTCATTCGTAGAATATTAAGTTACCTTTGGGAGAGTAGGTATCTTTCAGTTTTCAGTTCTATGATTCCGTGATCACCTGACCTTTTGAAACCCTCCTGGAATGCTACCAGTATACAGTTAGATCTCCTTACCTTTCTAATTGCTTTCACAAAGGAAAAGAACTGCCTGATCTAGACATTGAGAGTCTTTTATTTCATTGTGGAATTTTATTACTCCCACTGCCTAAAACTCAACTGTTATGGTGGCATACCAGAGTGAAATAAATCTGTCAGTAACTTTAAAATTACAATAGGACAAAAATCTACTGGATCATGTCTCAAAGGTACTGCTCACAGAAATGGCCTCCATGTTTACCATGTATTATAAACTTCGTACACTTGTAGGCAGGTGAGAAAACAATTTGGCAGTTTAGAATTTCTCTCTATCCTTCCTCCACATAGCTAGTCCATCATTAAAAAGCAGACCCTATTTCTCTGAAAGTTGGGTTTTCTTTTCCTGCAAATATGTCTCCTGAAAGGCAGAACAGAGAAACTGCAAGTTATTAGACTCACAGAGAGGAAGCATACAGTATCTTGAAGGTTATCTATAGATGGAATACTTTCAGGTATTAATTAAACCTTAGAACAGTAACACAGAAAGTATAGTAATAGTTGCTAAAATTTCCTAACAAAATTGAACTTGTGGAGGCTCTTACCCCATCACGTGGTGTTATTTTAAATGTGGGATGTGGAGAACCCTGTTCAACTTCAATATTAGCTCAGTGCATTATAAACTTCAACCTCAGAGTCAGAAAGCCTTGTTACTCATTTAGTTTCTGTCCCTGGCCTCTGCCACTATGCCCATGTTGTCTTATCTTAATGATTTTGTGGGAGTAGCATAGCACAGACTCTGGAATTAGAGAGTTTTGAACTTCATTACTTATTAGCTGAGAGATTTTTGGCAAGTTCCTTCGCCTCCCTAAACTGTTTCCTCATGTGTATCATAATAATAACAGTGCCTACTTGAATTGCTGTGTCAAAGAAACTAATATAACCTACAGGGTGTTTGGTGCAGTGCCTGGCGTACATTTGCTGCTGCTACTGCTGGCTTCCATGAAGTTACCTAGGTATTGTACTTTGAGTGAGAAGATCAGAAGGCCAAAGACATTTCAGGAACCTGTGGAAGAGACGATATTTTAAATTATCTGGCAAAATCACCCTTCCCTTCTGAAGAGACTCAGAAATAATGGTGAGAGCATTAGCAGAAAAGCCCGGAGAGAAGGATACCACTGACACTGATGGAAAGGGTCATGCCAAGCAGGAAGGACTGGGGAGCTGCACCAGAGGCTGCAGAGAGATCCCAGACAACAGGCTTGCCATTGGCTTAGGAGTACAGAAGGGCGTCAGTGGAGGGAAAGGATAGGAGGCAAGGATTGCTGACAGGTGGGCATTCAAAAGTGAGGCATGAAGGATGCTAAAAAGGTAGAGAGCCCATGTGGAAGCTATCCTCAAGAAGCTTGAAGGGGAAATGGGATTATAAAATGTGTCCAGAGGAGATCTGGGATCTGAGTTTTAATTTTTTTGTAAGTTGGGTTAAATTTTAAGAAGTTTGGAGAGGAGATAGAGCAAATGGAGAGTTAAAAATGGGAGTTTGAGGAGATACAGAGTGCTGACTAATTGAAGACTTTTTTTTTTAAAAGACAAGTGATATTGACAAGCTTATAGGTAGTAGGAAGGCAAGGAAGGGGAGAGTTTGTGCTTGATAATCTCAGATTTCCAGGAAGTAGGAAAACGGTGGTGGTGGGGATTTTGAGACAGTTTGCAGAGGGGGATGAAAGGTTAGACAAGCTACCCATCAAATGAGATTGAGCTGATCAGGCAATATCCATCTTCATGAATGTCTTCATTTGTGGGAGTTTTCCCAGTATTTCTCAACAGAATATGGGCATATCACAATCAGGTGGTTGAATCTGGCCTTGTGTTTTTAATAATTTTTTGTGGTTTTAAAGCTTTTCAAAGTTAAAAAAAAAAAAGTGAATTCCCCCTATACCCTTGGCATGGATTCACCAATTGTTAACATTTTTCCACATTTGCTTTATCACTTTCATATATAATAATTATGTTGCTGAACTGTTTGAGAGTTAGACTTTATGACTGCCTAATCTTAAACACTCCAGCATTTATCTTCTAGGAACAATGACATTCTTCATAACCACATAACAATGATTACACTCAAGAAGTTTAACATATTCACAGTACAGTTATTCAATGAATAGTCCATATCTAGGTTTCTTCAAGTATCTTTATAACTTAAAAAAATCCAGAATTTTTAGATCCAAGTGTTGCATTCAGTGTAGTGTTTTTCATCTCATTTAATCTGGAAAAGTTTTTAAGCCTTACTCTGTCTTTCATAACATTGATTTTTTGAAGCATACAGTCTAGTCGTTTATTTTTGAAGATCCATCAATTTTGGTTTGTCTGTTTTTCTCATTGCAAAACTTGGGTCTTGTGTTTTTAGCAAGAATACTATGTAAGTGATGTGTTCTTATCCAGTGTGTTTCATCAAGAGGCCCACTCAGCTTGTTCTATTATTGGTGATACTAAATTTGATAACTTGAGTTGGTATCTGTTAGGTTCCTTTGCTGAAAAGTTACTGTTTTTACCCTTTAAATGAAGAAGTAATTTGTAGAGAGAGAGATGCTTGGAAACTATGTAGACTATGGAAATATCCTGTTTTTAAATTTTTACTCACTAGGTAAAGGTATAGGAGTTTATGGGTTAAAGCAGAAGCTTAGGAGTCACTTTGGGGACATTCTGGGAGGAGAAGGAAAATATATCTTCTGATGATGCTGTTGTTTAGTTGCAAAGTCGTGTCCGACTCTCTTGAGACACCATGAATTGAAGGCTGCCGGTCTCCTCTATCTGTGGGATTTCCCAGGCAAAAATATTGGAGTGAGTTGCCATTTCCTTCCTCAGGGGATCTTCCCCACCCAGAGCCTAAACTTGCATCTCCTGCATTGGCAGGTGATTCTTTACCACTGAGCCACCTGGGAAGCACATGTAATTACTGGTGAAGTTCAAGGACTAAGAGTTCAAGGGATCAGACTGCTAATTCTGAAAAGGAAAATTTTAAATAAGATGGAGAGTAAAGAATATGATGAAGCAGTTATGCAATTAATGCAAGGCAGTTCATTGTTGTAATCTTTAAGTGTTTTTTAAAAGTTTTAATGAAAAGTATATGATAGATTTAAAGTGAAATAAATATATGGGCCCCCAGTTCAGTCTTTTGATGTTCAGTAATTCTCCTCTTTTAATCCTCTTCCTTTATGGGTCTCTGAGTCTGCATCTTTCTCAGTTCAGTTTATCCGGTTATTATCCAGATAATAAATAACTTTCTGGTTCCCTCTAGGGTGGAGATGGCATGTTTTTCTGACTACAGAGGGACCGGTCACCCAGTTGCTCTGTATGCAAAGTAAAAACATTCAACCAACACTTTCCTGACAGCCTCATATCTTGACTTATTCTCTGGCATTGCTGTGTGTCCAGCCCCTGGGGGGGCCCTTCTCCATTCCTAAGTCTGTTATTGCTGTTACATTTGCTTTTGGTCTTTCAAAATCCATTGAACTCTCTCCAAGACAGCTCATGTCTCTCCTCTGATGTCCTTGTTTTCAAGGAGGTCTGGAAAAGAGATAAGATAAATAGATAGAGCCATCACCCCCATATTCTTTTACTTTAAAATTAGTGGTTAGTACTCGTCAATTATGAAAAGCCTCTACCACCTTCCCTATTTCTTGTGTCATCTTGCTTATTGCTGTTGAATTCTGTGATGCAATTTTAATTATAGTAAAGAGAAAAACAGAATAACTATCAGTATTTGGTATTTGTATACTGCTTTTATTTCTTTGCTCCCAAGGCCAGCCTTTGGTCATTCATTGTCAGCTTTCTTTTTTTTTTTTTTTTCATGCCACAAGAAACAGGAATGAAAATTGATGCCATGGATTCTACTTTAAATCACTTCTGACCAGTTCCGGTTGCTTATTAATAAAAGGTGAAAGTTTGGGGCTGTATCTTCATTTGATGTTGTATTTTCATTTCATTTTAAAATTCACTGAATTTTCCTACTTATAACTTTAAAATTCATATCCACATTTTGTATAACTTGAATTATATCGGTACATTTTTCTATAGAAATAGAAATCACATAGCTGCTTAAATCAGTGGGGCATCCTTACTAAGTTCTTTGAGAGCCACAACTAGCCATATTCTTCTATCTCATGTACCGTCTTGGTCTTTGGTATGTAGCTAAGAACCATGATTAATTTGTTGCTCTGTCCAGCATGTATGTAACACAAAATCTTTGCCACATAATGTAAAAAATATGGACATTTATCAGACATTGCCTTGTGAGCATCCTGTGCTCATCAATTACCAGTCAGTTGAAGAAAGAAATGGACATGAGTCAGTGTGGCTCTGGGAAATATAAAAAGATGTTCTCATGGAGGCCTGTTTAAGGAAGTGATACCTGGTTGGAGAAGTCACTGCAAATATCGACAAGAGTAGGGAAGGGGGAAGAAATCCCATGAGCCAAGAGTTACAGTCTCTCAAAAAAGAGAAGTGACTTAAAGGTTTAGAGGGAGTAGCATATGGCCAGGGAGAGGTTGTCTGGCCAGAAGCCATGGGCCTCAGAAGAACTATGTTTATATGGATTTGAGGGTTATATTTCATTTAGAGAAAATTAAATCTAGCAGCACCTATTGAATATTTGTTAAGTTGAATTTACTAGAAGATAAAGTTGTTATGATTTAAATGTTAAACATAATGCAAACTGTGTAATGAAAGAACAATGGATTAGGAGTCAGAGGATTTGAGTTTCATCTCTGTCGTCTAAATCCTCCAGGTGAGAAAATGAATTGAAAAAGTACAAGGCAGTACTAATGAAAAAGTCAGCAAAAGCAGAAGGTGATTTCTAATTCAAACTGCTATGGATGAAGAGAAAAACAGTCTCCTATAATTTCTTTTCTCCCCATTCCATTCAAGGAAGAATAGGAACGTTTCTTTTAAACTTTGCTGAGTTCAATGTACATCTATAACAAAATCCAGCTATTTTAAGTGTATCATTTGGGGAGGTATGATTGATATGTATATATATATAAATATATATATATATATATATATATATTCAGGTAATAATCTTACTGATCAAGATATAGAACATTCCTATCCTACAAAGTTCTTTCATGTTCCTCCTCCATCCACTCTGGGAAACCATTGGTCTGCTTTTTGTTACTCTGTTAGACTTTCTACCTAAAATTTCATATAAATGGAATCATATAGTATGTATATCTTTTATATGTGTAGCTTCTTTTACTCAGCATAATTTTTTTTTTTAGATTTACTTATGAGGTTATCATCTGTTTGCTCATTTTCCTACTGCCATTGGGGTTGTCTTCAGTTTGGGGCTAACACAAATATTTGTGTATAAGTCTGTGTAGACATATTATTAATTCTCTTGGATAAATACCTAGAAATAGGATTGCAGGGTCAAGTAGTAAATGCATGTTTAACATTAAATGAAACTCAAACAGTTTTCCAGAGTGGTTGTACCGTTTTATATTCCCACCAACAATGTCTGAGAATTCTAGTTTTCTCGCTTATTGGCAGCACTTGATATTGTTAGTCTTCTAAGCTTTAGCCATTCCAGTTGGTATGTATGATATTTCACAATGGTTTTAATTTACACTAGTCATGGAGGAAATGATGTCAAGTATCATTTATGTGCTAATTGGCCATTTGTATATCTTCTTTGGTGAAGTGTGTTTTTAAGTCTGGAGCCAGTGATAAAAACCCACCTGCCAATGCAGGGGACATAAGAGAGACAGTTTCGATCCCTGGGTTGGGAAATCCCCTGGAGGAGGGCATGGCAACCCACTCCAGTATTCTTGCCTAGAGAATCCCATGAACAGAGGAGCTCCCATAGGGTTGCAAAGAGTCGGCCATGACTAAAGCGACTTGCATGTATGCCCAGTTTTATTACATTGTTTATCTTTGTATTGTAAGAGTTCTTCAAATACTCTAAGTTCTGTATGATGTTAAGTGTAAGTTTTTTTCTCCATACAGATAACCAGTTCCCATATCATTTCTCTTTTTACAGAGGAATTATGTTGTATCTCTGTCCAAAATCAATAGACCATATACGTATAGGTCTATTTCTGGACTCAATGTATGGTTCCATTTATCCTTATGCCATCCAGACTTAATTATTGTAGCTTTGTAGTAGGCCTTAAAATCAGGTAGTGTTAAGTCTTCCAACTTTATTCTGCTTTTTCATTTTCACTCTTGTAGGTTCATTCCCATGTAAAGTTTAAAGTCAGCTTGTCAATTTCCACAACAAAGGTACTGTGATTTTGCATATTATAAGAGGGTTGAAAGATGAATTTTCAAAATAGATATCTATATCCTAATCCTGGAAGCTGTGAATGTTACCTTATTTGGGGGAAAAATAGGAGGGTGTCTTTGCAGATGTAATAATTTAAAGATCCTGAGATGAAGAGAGATCATCCTGGCTTATTCATGTGCATCCTACATCCACTGATAAGTATTCTTATAAGATAGACACACACGGGATAAAACACAGGACACTCACAGAGGAGAAGGCAATGCGAAAACAGATGCACAGGCTGGAGTGATGTGGCCAGAAGCCAAGGAAGCCAGAGAATGCCAGCTGCTACCAAAATCTGGAAGAGGCGAGGGACGGATTCACATCTAGAGCCACTAGAGGGAGTGAAGCCTCGCTGACACCATGATTTCGGACTTCTGGCCTCCAGCACTGTGAGAGAATCCATTTCTCATTTTAGCCACAAATTTGTGATAGTTTATTGTAGCACCCATAGGAAACAAATACATCTATTATCAGGTTGAGGAACTTTCCTTCTTTTTCTGAGCTTTTTTTTTGCCCCACAAGAATGGGTTTTGGATTTTTTCAAATACCTTTTCTGCATCAATTGAAAAATATTTTTTCCTGTTGTTTTGTTACTGTGGTCATGATCTATATAGACTCTCTGCTCTCATGACATTAATTGTAGTATGATCAAAGCTGTTACCCCAGTAACACCTATTTGTGAAAGTGTTGGGTATTGACACGCTGTTTCGAACTGTAAATATGTCAGCATAGATCTTTTAGCTTTATGTTTGCTAAAGACATTTTAGGAAGTCATTGAAGAATCAGAATAAAACTGTATCTCAAAATACTTAGAGACAAATGGTGATTGTAAGATTTATCCTGAATAGTTCTCTATAAAAGGGACCACACTGGCGACCCACTGGTTCAGTTTGGCCTTGAGATAAATTTAGTTAGCTTCCATAGTGCTTCCAAAATTAAGGAATTTTATATTGAAATACTATATATCATGGTTGAAAATGGCATACATTTGGTAATGCTGGCCTGAGCTGGTATACGCTTTGTATAAGCATCTGTCCCTTATATAAAAAATGTTCTTTTTACTTTAACATAGTCTCGCTCTTTTTTGTTTTAAACTTCATATCGATTTGAGTTGACAGCCTTTGCTCTAGAAGTTTTCTTGGGGCACATTGTAATGCCAAGGCATGTGTCATTCAGGGAAAACCTAGAGAAAAGGAGGGTATCACAGTTGCCAGCTCACAATATTCATGTTCAAAGAGAACTTTGTGGAAATAACCAAAAGAGAAAAAAGGATTTTTCATATATTTCATTACTAACAAGAGAGACAAGCTGATCAATTGACTTGGGGATAAAGATGGGACAAAGAAGCACTAAAATAAATAAATAAAAACCCTAGACCACACAAAGAAAAGAAAGCAAAAAACAAAACAAAATCCCTCACCTATAGCAACCAAAGAAAGAAGTACAAACTTATGATGTAAAATGTGAGGAGTGATGGCAAAGCAAAGATACCAAATACTCTGTGATAGATGTGTGGTGTCTCTCCTTCCACTCCCCGGCAAGACATACTGAGGAAAAAGATGATCAAAGTCTGAGAATCTTCACAGACATCCTCCAATTGGGAAAGTGGCATCCTTGTGACAAAACATCAGGGAAACTTTACAGACCACTGTTGGATCTTGCCCAAAGCAAGAAAGTTTGCCACCCTCTGGAGTACTGTGCTGAATTGGGCAAATGAATTGATGCTTATAGACATGGAATATTCCCTTAAGTGGCTTGAAAATGGGCTGGTGAGGACTTAAAGGAGCCTCAGAAGTGATGTCTGACTTTCCCACAGAAGGCTCTGTATTCACCTTCAATCTGAGTTCCGCAGTCCCCTGTCTTCCTGAGACCCTCAGGTCCCAGAAATGATGGATAGAAATAACGCTCAGCCCTAAAACTGAAGCTCTGGATAGGGAAGACAAACACATCTCAGGTGAAGAGGAAAGTGAACCAGGAATTCACTCTGTTAGTGCAAACACAAGGTCTGTTGTTAACTTTTAAGGATAAGCAAGATAAAAGATATGACATGGCTATTATGTAAACATGTTCTAAATGGGAAGCAAGGGAAATAGTGTGCAGACTGGAAGAAAACACAACCAAGGAACAGAAATTTATATTCCTTATATACGTTTGACTCACCAGAGAAAAAGAGTATGATTTCATGAAGTAGCTCAAGGATAAGACAAGAATGTGATGAAAAAGGAAATTGCATAACTAAGAAAATCAATTTTTCAAAAGAACATGATTTTAAAATCCAACAAGCTAGAAAAACCAAAGACCAGAATTGTTTAGAGAATCAGAATGAATGCAAATCAAAAGATGGATATAGAAAATAAAAATCAAATATAAGACTAATGGGTGACTCTGAAGTAGAAAAGCCAACTAATGAAAGATAAATTTATTCTGATATATAATATGAATGGGATACTACACTAAGAATGAAATCCATAAGTTGAAAGATCATACTATATATTGGGGGGAAATTGATACAGAAAAGTTGACACTAAGATATAGCCCAATTAAGGATATACAGCTGCTTTAATGATGAATTCTTTTCTTTATCCAAGCAGAAAAATCAAATCACTTCCGAGGGAAAATCGCACAGGATTCAGCTCTTTCCACAGAAATCTATAATGTCAAAAATCAGTGAAGTATCTTCTCTTCAACCACCCTCTGTTTTTTTCAGTCTTTTAACTTCATTGAGGATTTCAATGGTTAAGTCTCTTGGTAAATGTCACATTGCACTTGAGAATATGTGAATTATTTTCAAATATCTTTTGATACTGATTTCTAACATGATTCCACAGTGATAAGAGAACAGACTCTGTATGATTTCAATATCTTTAAGCCATGAGATTTTTGTACCTTGTTTTCTGTTCCTGGATATGTTCCAGTGTCTTCTGGTTTAGAGTCTATGGGAATAGAATTTATATCTTGTTGCTGTGTGAAAATTATATAAATCTTAATTATGTTGAATTGGTTCATAGTGCTTTTCAGGTCTACTGTATCCTCCTACTTTTCTATCTTTTCGTTCTATTAATTTTTGAGAGTTTGATATTAAAACGCCAACTAAAAATCTTAATTTATCTGCTTAAAAATGATTATAATATATTGTGGAACTATATGTAACTTTGTTCCTGTATTTTCCAAGTCTCCTATGAATGTGTTATCATACTTTCCTAATTAAAAAAATCAGTGAAGCAATTGCCTTCTTTTTCTGCTAGGTTTTGAAGAGAGGTGTGAATCCAAAATATTTACCCTACTCTGAATTTTTGGTTTGTTTGTTTGTTTAATGTGTAGAGATAAACAGATAAAACATTAAAGTACTCTATAAGTGCTCCTTAAGAAAACAGCTTGAAAAAAGAGAGCAGTCCCTCAAGAAATAAAATAATTCAGGAACGGATATGTTAGGATGAACACGGAATTCATTTAAATATAGACTTAAAAGTAAACATCTGGGAGAAGAAGATGGTCGAGCACTTGTAAATGTGCTGAGTGCTTAAAGCTGAAAGTAACACAAGCGATGGAAATCCGGAGACTGCGGAGAAGATGGATAGACGTGGACGATGTTGTTAACATATTTCGGAGCTACCAGAGTCTGAAATACGTAGTGAACCGCCTCTCTTAAGTCGTTTTACTTAATGCTTATAGGCCTCTTTTAGCAATGTGTATCTTGCAGGGAAGAAAGCAACCGCTGGAGGTTAGCTTGTTTCTCCAATCCAAAGACCATTTTTAAATGACTTCAAGTACACCCAGTATGATTCCATAACTGTAAAATAATTTCCTTCTAATCTTTTCTGTGCCTTAGAGTCTCCAGCTGTGAGACCGGGAGGAGGCGTATTTCTCTGCCGGGAGGGGGGTCGTGAGGCCTCCGTGTGTTTACCTGTGAAGTGCTTAGCACACTGCCTGAGTCAAGACGAGTGGGCACAGTTAGGCTGCCATGATTTCCACGCGGCACGGGGAGAAGGGGTAAGTCTGGCCTCTGGCAGCCTATTCTCCTAGCATCTGTCGTGTTTCTCGTTTCTGATTTGGCTCCGGGCAGTTCATCCTGGTGGTGACTTGAGTGAACCATCCCCGCTACGGTGTGGGGCTCCGGGCTGGTTCGAGTCTACCTGCGCCAGCTCTGCACCTGGGCGACCTTGGCTTAGCCCCACACAGATGACTCCATCGGCCAGGCGTCTGGGCGCCGGTCCTCTTCCTCCGCCCAGGCCGCCGACCCCCTGGCTCCCCAGCGGGGCCTCCTCCTGCCACGTGACGCCCCCGCCAGGGGCCCCAGCGCCCTCCTCGCGGCCGCGCCGTTCCGGCTCCCGGGCTCCGCCTGTGCGCGGCCTCCTCGGCGCAGCCATCCTCGCGGCCGCGGAGGGCGGCAAAAGCCCACGGCATCTGCCATTTGTCATTCAGCCTGTCGGTACCGCCCCAAGCCTTGATTTAAGCCCGGGTGGGGCGGACTCTGGCCTCACTCTCCTGGAGAGCGGACAGACGGACGGGCGGACGGGGCGGCTCTCCTTGCAGCCGCTCGGACCGCGGGGCCTTGGCACACGGGGCGCTTCCCCAGGTCGCAGTCATGGCCGCGGAGGCGGCACGCCCGAGCTGCCGCGCTTGAGTTCCGGGGGGCTCCGGACCCCGCAGGGTAGGTGGCGGGGAGGCTCGCAGCCGCGCTCGGGGCGAGTTGAGAGGGGGAGCCGAGGGGCCGCGGCCGGCCTGGGGCGGCGGGGCGGCAACCTGGCCGCAGAACCGGCACCGCGCCGGGCTCCGTGCCGCGCGCCAGAGGGTGTGCCGGTGCCGCCGCGCCGCGTCCGTGCGGGGGTCCGGGTCCGCGGGACCCAGCGCGAAACTCTGACAAATTGTCTCCGGGCAAGCCAGCTCGGCTCCGACAACGACTTCTTCCCCCACCCCGGGGTTCTTCATGCCACTTTTTGAAACGCTCGCGTGTAGTTGATCTGCGGTAAATAGATTCGGTTTTTGAAACCTTGCTAAAAGGCTGGGGTGGGGTGGGGTTGGGGCGGCGGGGCAGAAAGTCTGTTCAAAGTAATACTGTGACTGCCTACACATGAAATGTTTGCGTTTACATCCATGATGGAAAATGTGATTCGATTCATGCTTTTAGACCTATGGACCCTATCAGGTAGGCACCGAAGACGATTCTAAAATGCGGGCTCTTGAAAATTTCCTAGATTAGGATAACTGATGGTGTAACTTTGGTTATTTACGCTCAGCATCAAACTTTCAGGGCAGAGCCGGGGATTTTTACTTCTTAATACATATACTCCTGTAATTTTGATTCCTTTTTTTTTTCTTCTTCTTTTTCAACAAATGTGTTACTTTTATGTTTTAGGAAACCAATAAAAATTAAAAATAGAAACACTCAGCGTAGGTCCTCCTTCTTCCAGGAATCCTTCTCTAACCCCTCCCTCCCCAGGCAGGATCGGAGGCCCCTCCTGTGAGCTTTCTGGGGCCTCACTGAGGTCCTGGTCCCTTCTGTCCTCCCCCTACCCCCTCCCGTGTGTTAACCCATCAGTCTCGCTCGGAGCCCGGTGGCTACTTAGCACATGGTAAGTGATTAATACTGTTTAACGACCAAAGGAAAAGATAAAACGAGCTGATGTTTCACAGTTTTAGCCCTGAAATTATAGAGTGGTAAATTAGATAAGAACGTTTACTTAAAGTTAAGGATCTAGAAAAGTTGACAACATCCGATGTCCGGGCTACACGTCCCAGCAGTTCCACTCCTAGGTATTTAGCCTGTAGACGTGATGTTTTTCCAAGATTGAAACCCATTTAGTGGGTCATGAAACCAATTAAGTGGCGAGTGATCGGAATTTATAAAACGCGAACTAACAGAGAATAGAAAATAATCAGAATGTGTCTCAGGTCATAGGGTATTTGCTTCATGAAACTTTTTTTTTTTTCTTCTCTCTGTTTTATACACACACAGATGTGTGTCATGATGTAAAACGTCATTCCTTAGGATGAGTCATGGTCGAAAAAGTTTGAAAGCCACTGCCCTAGATAAATTTTCATACATATACACAAGCAGACGTGTACAAGAAGGTTGGTGTTTGTAAAACTCAGAAGCTGGAAGCAACCTCCCTGTTCATCTGAAGGGGGAATATAAATTATACTCCAGTCATAAAATGGAACCCACCCGGTTCAGTGGTGAATGAAGTAGTTTTGTGTCTTAGCACAAATGCGTCTTAATAACGTTGAGAGAAAAAAAGTTGCTGAAGAAGACTGTATGATATCATCTATGTGAAATTCAGAACCTGGTGAAATAAAGGTGTGGTTTGGGGGTGCATATGTAGACATTAAAAACTGTATAGAAAAATTGTAAAGCAATTAACAGCATAAAAATCAAGTTAGTGGTCATCTCTTAGGGGTGAATGTGAAGGAACACACTATGAGGTTTTGGCTGGGGGCAGGTTTTGAGACGCTGAAAATGCTATATCTCCTGACCTCGGCAGTAGTTACGTTGGTGTTTGCTTTATAACTCTTCGTTAAATGCTACATATAATGTCTGTAAGTTAAATTTTCCTGAAAGTATATTAAAACATGGGCTTCACAAAATGAAGAAACCTGAAGCTTCCCAGCTTTCCTGTAAAGAAGTCCTGACCAGGGAGAGGTACTTAGGGAATTTAAACAATATTAATAATATTTTATTTCATAAACTGTGGATACATCAGTGTTCATTAAATTCTTTATATGTTTTATATCTTTAATAATTTGTTAGTATTTAGAAGAAAATAAAAATCATTCACAGATAATACTGTGAACATTTTAGTGTGCTTTCTAAAAAGCAACTTTTATGTATTTTTACAAACTTGAAGTTATAATTTATATAGTAATGAAAGCTAAAATCAAATTCTTTATACAAAAAAGTTGAATACTGAAAAGCATTTGAAAATGTAACGTCTTCTACAAGGAGTTTAAAATGCTAACATGCTGTTTGTTATATTTACTTCAACAATTTTCAGTTCCTCAGTCACTCTAGGCCACATTTCAAGTGCTCAGTAACTACATGTGACTAGTGGCTCTTATATTTTATTATGCTGTATTACTTTATATTATGCTGTATTATATAACAGAACATTTCCATCACTGCAGAAATTTCTGTTGGAAAACAGTTCAAGATACAGGTCCTTTGGTTGCATAAACTGCAGGCAATTTCTTTGTGCTTTTGTGTCTTAAGATGTTCTTTGTTATTAAGGAAATACATGTTGAAAATTTTTTCTAAAAGTTTTAAAGTTTGCATTTTTCACATTTCTTTAATTTATCTGGTAAGTATATGTATACATAAATGAACATATTTATGTTATGAGGTCAAGATTAATTTGTTTGCTTTTTCCATGCGCAGTACCAATGGTTTACGGTGCCGCCTCTCTCATATACATATTTCCAGAAATACTTGGGCTCATTTCTGGATTCTCTGGTCATTTATTTGTCTCTTCTTGCAAAGACTACAGATTTTTTCCTTACTTTTGTCTTATGTGTAGTATATTTTTTCAGTTCTAAGAATTAAAAACGTTTTTCATTATTTTTTTTCTTTTTCCTATGAGATTTTTAGAAGTATTTTCAATTTTCAAAAGTGGAAAGTTTTATGAGTTATCCTTTTGTTATTGATTTTTTTAAAGCTTGCAGTGTAGTCAGCAAATTAGGGTTCTGTGCTACCAGTTCTTTGAAATTTAAGAATTGTTTTATGGCCTCACGGGTTAGCTTTTCAACAGCTCCTTGAATGATTGAGAAGAATATATATTCACAGACTTTTGGGGCAAGGTAGGTATATAAGTAAATGAACACACACGTATATATGTCTTAGATCAGGCATAAAAATTGTAATGTTTAAATCTTTTTTAATCTTGCTAATTTTTGGCTTAATTACTGAGATAGGTATAATAAAAATGTCACAATGAAATAATGAATTTTCTTGGTTTCTTTTTGTAATTCTGTCAACTTTGCTTTATAAAAGTTGGACATACATACAAGTTACGTGCATACAAAAAGAGTGCGTACTGCTTTTTCTTCTCTGTGTATTGGATCTTTTGTCATTCTGTAGTGGGGTTCTAAGCCTCCTCACCCAAATGCCTGTTACCTTAAGATCCATTTTGTTTTATAATATCCTAGTCACACCTCTCTCTTAGTTAGCATTTGCTTAGAATATCTCTTTCATAGGTAAAACCTGATAGTTTTTTCTAATCCACTCTGACAATCTGTCCTTTAACTGGATCCTCAGTCCAGTTGAATTTAATATAGTAACTGATGCACTTAAGATGAAAGTTAGCATTATCTTTTGTGGTTCTTTTTGTCCTGTCTTTTTTTTTTTCCCTCTTCTATGCTACCTTTTGGATTTTTTTTCTATTCCATTTTCTTCCCTCTCCACTAGTATGAAAATAACATATTTTATTTATTTAGTGGTGTCATTCAAAATTTTAATGTACCAACTTAATCTGAAGTTTATAAATTTTTTTCCTTTTACAAATAATTCAAGAAGCATAAGTTGCCTTGATAAGCATTTAATCTCCCAGCTTAAATGTTGTTGTCTTCCAGAGTTTAGTTCCATCTTGATTTTTTTTCTCCTATAAATTTGACATCACTTTTTTTTTTCATGATTTGTCATTCCTTCTTGCACCTCAGATCTTTCTCTTCTTCCTAAAATATATATTTTAGAAGCTTGTTTATTAAGGGACAGTTGATGGCAAACTTTATCTGAAAATGGCTTTATTTTGCATTCATTTTTGAATGATAGTTTTGTTAGACATACATTTCCCGGCCAGCAGTATCTTTCTCAGCCCTTTGAAGGTGACATTCCAGTGACTTCTACTTTCAGTGTTACAGTTAGTTCAAATAACTGTTATTTGTTGGTAATTTGTTTGTTTTGCCTGATTTTAAGATCTCTTTTGTTCTCTACAGCTTTGTGACAGAACGTGTCTCGGTGTGGACCTTTCATTGATCCTGGATTGATTGTGTTCCTGTCTCTAAGGTTTGTTTTTCATCACTTCTTGAAAATTTTACCTTTTTTGTCTTTCAGTATTGCTTTTCTCCATTTTTTCCCATTCTTTCCTTTAAGAACTCCAATTAGACTTCTATTAGACTTTGTCATTCTGTCATCCATCTCTTTTTATATAGCTTTTATATATTATACATTTTTGTTCATGTTGAATTCTAGGTAATTTCTTCAGATCTGCTTTCTGAACTTTGTCTAATTTTTTTTTCTTCTTCAAATTGAGCTGTAATTTACAAACAATGATGACATAAGAATAAAGTATATGGCTTGCATGTAAAAGTTGCATGAGCCAGCTCCAACCCGTAATATATTTTCATATATGATATTTTGTTGAACATAGCCATGTCCATTGAGCAGAGTTGGGTAGTTATAACAGAGACCATATCGCCCACAAAGCTTAGCCTATATTTTATATGACCCTTTGCAGAGAAAGTTTGGTGATTCCTCTTCTATAATATTGCATATACTACAATTTATTTACCTTTTTTCTTGTTGATAAGCATAGGAGTTGTTTTCAGATTTCAGCCATTATAAATAAAATTGCCATAGATGTTCTTGAAACTGCCATTGGTGAATATATATACTCTTATCCCTTGGATATGTACCAGGGAGCTGAATTGATGGTCTTTGGGTAAGTTGGTTGCATTTCCAAGAATAATAATAATGTTGAACATCCTTTTATATCTTTTTTGGCCATTCCGATTTCTTTTATGAAGTATCTATGTAAGTCTTTTGCCCACTTATTTTAATTAGGTTATCTTTTGTTAGTGATTTTTAACTCCTTATGTGTTTTGAATAGGAAACCTTTATCAGGTACATGTTTGCATATATTTTCTACCTGTCTTATTCCCTTAATAGTGCCTTTGGATGAGCAGATCTGTTTTTTTGAAGTCCAGTCTGTCAGTGTTTTTTGGGGAGTGGGAGGGTAGAAGATTAGTGCTTTTTTTGTACCCTGTCCACAGAATTTTCTTCCACCTTCATTGTTGCCCTCCATCAAGATCCTGAAGACATTTGCTGATTGTTTCCTGTAGAAGCTTTATACTTCTAGTCCTCACTGTTGGATCTTGCTAAATTCACTTTTCAGTTCTGATAGTTTGTAGATGCTTTTTATCCCCCTTATTTCTTAGCTCTGCCATATAGTATGCAGAATCTTAATGCCCTGACCAGGGATAGAATCCATGCCCCCTGCAGTGAAAGCTCAGAGTCTTAACACTGAACCACCAGGGAAGTCCTAGTTTGTAGATTGTTGCAAATTTTCTAAATGTACCATCATGTCGTCTGTTAAAAAAAAAAAGTTTAAATTTGTCTTTCTAATCTCTGTTCCTTTTTAAAAAAATATTTTTCTTGCCTTATTGCACTGGCTAGAAACATTGGAACAGACTTAAAGAAAAGTGTTAGAAATGGACATCCTTGCTTTTTCCTAATCCTAGAGGAGAATATCTCTCTTTTAAGGATGATGTTTACTGGACATTCTCTTGTAGATATTCTTTACCAAAGTAAGAAATTTTTTATTTCTAGTTTACTGAAATTTGTTTTCACAAATGTGTATCAAAATTTTAAAACCCTTTTTATTATGAAATAATTTTAGATTTACAGAAAAGTTGTAAAAATAGTGTAGAGTGTTCCTGTATATGCATCACCTAGCTTCCTCTAATGTTAACAGTTTACATAGCCATGATGCATTTACCAAAATTAAGCATTTAATGTTGACACAATACTATTAATTATAGACGTTATTCATATTTTTCCAGTTTTTCCACCAGTCTGTTCCAGGATATAATCCATGTACCACATTACCAGGATATAATCCATATACATTACATTTAGTTGCCATGTCTCCCTAATCTACTCTAATCCATGACAGGTTTTGAGTCTTTTCTTGTATTTCATTACCTTGCCATTTTTGAAGAGTACTGGTCAAGTATTTTGTACAGGGTTCATCAGTTTGGGTTTGTTTGATGTTTTCTCACAATTAGACTGAGGTTATGGACTTCAAAGGAAGCATACCAAAGAAATATTGTATCCTTATTGCATCACATCCGAGGGCACATGACACCCATATCAACACGTTAATCTTGAACACATACTTTAAGTAGCATCTCCCAGGCTTCTCCATTGTAACATTTCTGTTTTTCATCTTTTACACTCTTTCTGTTAGAAGCAATTTAACATTCAAGGGAAGGAGAAGGTAAACTATCAAATGATTTGTGAGTATATATTAAAACTTCCACAATAATTAATAAATACATTGAGGGATTTATTTTGAGATTGTGTAAATGCCCTGTTTCTCTTTAAAAGCTTTGTCCACTGTTTTAGTATTTAACTGACCTTACCTGTAGCAGTTATTATTGTGGTATTCTAGTGGTGATTTTCCATTTCTTTTATTCTTTCTATTTTTATTGGAATTCTGACTCAGGAGCCAGACTGCCTGAGTTCGGTTCCTAGTTCTTCTCTTTCTTTGCTGTACAGTTTAATATTGAACAATTACTTACCCTCCCTTCCCTATCATGTGTAATAACCACTGGGGTCATTCCCTTGGGATTTTCTTTCAGTACATCCGAGGACTTCAGGAAAAAAATAGGTTCTTGACTTCTTAACCTGACAGTGGTCATTTATTTAGTTCCAAGTTGCTTTTCTAGCCTTATAGTCTTGCTCCTCAGATTTAGACCAGTGACACAACTGATATTAACTGCTCATTAAAATCTGAAGTCACTGCACTGTATATGAGGCAATGCTTTATCTTTGTGCAGTTTCCTCGGCCTTCAGTGAATTTTCTGAAAAATTTCAGGCTCTATTCAGAGAATACTCACTCCACAATCCTACTAGCTAGATAGGAACCCTGTAATTTGTAATCCATAGCTCTTGTTAAATTCTTCCCTTTCATCATTAATCTTTATATCTCAACGTCACTTCCAGTTGGTCAGGTTCTTAGAGATAGGGTTCTTGTACCTGCCGTGATACTTACATACAAAGAGCTATTGCTAAATAGCTACCACTGTTAAATGCCTACTATAATTGTGCTACAGTTTTGCAAAGTAAGTATTATTGTCTCAGTTTTAAATTGAGAAGAAACTCAGTATCAAAGAGATTAAGAAACTTGTCCAACAACAGTATAGTTAGTAAGTGGCAAAACTGGTTTGTCTGATTCAAAAGTTATTGCTATTTCTTCTATGGCATCCCACCTTGATACTAAAAATAAATAGTTAAGTAAAATTATTAAGCAGATGTGTTTTTTTTTATAAAACACAACATTGAAATTGCTTCACTTACATTAACAGTATGCTTCTTTTTCTGCTGAGGTATGAAATACATGGATAGGGGAAGCATATAAAGTGTGTCAATCTTAATAATACAGCTTGATGATTTTTTAAAATATATATCACCTGTATAATCACTGCATGAAGATAGACAATATTACATCCATCCAGAAAGAGAAAATTCTCTCACCTCCTAGCCAGTACCTCCCCTAGAAGTAACACTCTTGATTTCCATCACTGTAGATTAGTTTTGTCTGTTTTTGAACTTTAGGGGTAACCAAGTAGTATGTACTTCTTCGTGAGTGACTTCTTGTTACCATGTAACAGGAGCAACTAAGAGACTCAGATTTAACCAACATGAAGGGCAGTCAGCTTGGGGTGCAGAATCCGGGTAATGAGGTCAAATGTTAGCTCTACTGCTTAATAAACTGTCTGATACTGGAAAAGTTTTTATTCTTTCTGAGCCAAAATTCTCTTACTCATATAAAAGGGATAAAACCACCTATTCTCAGATTGTTGTGACCAATGTAATATACACTAAGTGGCGTACACTGAACATATTCACAGGTTAAGCAAAGACTTTTTCTCAATTAAAGTGATGAAATGCAATGGGGTATTTCAAGGAATAAATCAGAGATTTAATACAGGGAAGGTGACATGAGGAAGGAAAGAGGTGGGAGTCCCTGGACGATAAAGACCTTAGTCTAATATCCTGTAAAGGGTGCTTTGGGGCAGCCCTGGGCTCTTGCTTATCTCCAGGGGAAGGTAAGTATCTTTACTATCTCAACTTAATAATCTCTCTTGAGCTTCAGTGTCCTGATTTTTTAAATGAGGATAATAAGAATTGGCTTTGGTGACCTTGATAAGGATCCTTTGATAGAGTGGTGGAGATAAGAGCCAAGATGGAATGGGTTGGAAAGTGAACGGGAGGTGAGGAAATGGGGATTACCGGTTTTCAATTCTTTTCCGTTAAGTTGATCTGAGAAAGTTAGTTTGGAAACCCAGTGGAAGCTAGAAGGCAATGCAAGGTCAGTGAAAATTTTGTTTATTAAATACCAGAGCATGATTGTATGTTGGCAAAAAGCACCTCTAGTAGAAATGGAGAGGATAATCATGGAGAGGAAGCTTTGGATGGAGAGCTGGGATTGGTCTTTGTGCTAGGAAGGGTAATTTGTAGATTTAGCATTGGGAAGATAAGATGCTCTATCCAGTACTTTTTCCTTTTCTCTCTCAGTGAAGCATGATGTAGGGATGTTAGCAGAGAGAGCTGTATCTACAAGTGTGGGAAATGAGATTTCATTTGGAAGGTAGTAGCAAAAGTGGGAAATAATAAGACGTGGGGAATGTTCTGGAGGCTGTGGAACTCAGCTGAGTCTGAATTGACAGAATTAGAGTGATGTCACTCTCTCTAGCTGTGAGACCCCACTTCTCCTGCAGTAGCCTTTCCACTGTGTTGTTTTGCTGCCTTTTTAATATTACCTGAGCACTCTCCAGTTTCACTGAGCTGCCTACTGTGGCTGTCTAAGTTAAGTCAAGTTATCCATAATTATTTGGTTAGCTCTCTGATTACTAAGTTGTATAGGGTTCGAGTAGTCTACCCAGCTTTCTCCCCCAGCTCTTGTTTTTGGTGTGAGATTTTGTAGAGAGAGAGGTCTTTCAGAAATGACTAAATTGTCTTCATGTATATAAAAGGTCATTACAATGGACCAAATGTTTATATCCACTCAAAATTTATATGTTGAATTTCTAACACCCAATGTGGGGATATTTGAAGATGGGGCTTTGGGAGGTATTTAGATCATGAGGGGTTGAGCCTTCATGAGTGGGATTAGTACCCTTATGAGAAGAGGCCAGAGAACTAGCCAGCTTTTTTTTTTCTTCTGCCATGTGAGACTATAAGAAGTCATCAGTCTGCAACCTTGAATAGGATTATTACCTGAAAAGGACACTGGCATTGTTCTCAAACTCACATAGAACATTTATCAAGATAGACCACATTTGGGGCCATAAAACCCGTCTTAACAAAGTTAATAGAAATCACATGGTGTCTGCTCTCAGACCATAATGAAATTACAATAGAAATAATAGACATCTGGAAAATCCTCAAAACACATGGAGATTAAATAACATACATATAAATAACACATATGTCAAAGGAAAAAGTCTCAAGGGGCATTTTAAAATATTGTAAACTAAATGAAAATACAACTTATCAAAATGTGTTGGTTGCAGAGAAAGCAGTGCTTAGAAGGAAATGGATATGTTAGGAAAGAAGAACCATTAATCTGTGTTCCCACCTTAAAAAACTAGACAAAAGCAAACTAAATCTAAAGTAAGCAGAAGAAAAGAATAAGAATTAAAGCAGAAAAATCAATGAAATTGAGAATAGGATGTCAATAGAAAAAAATCAGTGACATCAAAATTGGTTTTGTTTGAGAGATCAGTAAAATTGATGTCTCTAATGAGACTAAGAAGAGGGAGGATACAGATGACTAATATCAGAAATGAAGGGACATCACTTCAGATCCCTTGGACATTAAAAGGATAATAAAGGAATACAGTGAACTACTCAGTGCCCACAGATTTGATAGCCTAGATGCAATGGACCAACTCTTTAAAGAGAAACGGTCTGCCAAAACACAGAAGAAGAAATAGATAATTGAAGATGATTTCTCAATTAAATAATTCAAATAAATAATTACCTTCCAAAACAGAAAGCACCAGGCTCAGGTGGTTTTACTGGTGAATTCTTCCAAACATTTAAGGAAGAAATTATGCCACTTCTCTATGATTACTTTCAAAAGATAGAAGCAGAGGGAATACTTTTTAACTCGTTCTGTGAGGCTAGCATTACCCTACTACCAAAACCAATAAACAATTACAGCAACATTGTAGGATACAAATTCATTATACAAAAGCCAGTTGCTTTTCTGTATACTAGCAATAGACAAATAGAATTTGAAATTAAAAACACCTTTGCATCATTTTTACCGTGAACCTAGAACTGCTGTAAAAAATACTTTAAATATTGAAATTGTGGAATCTTTGAATGCAGACCCTACTTTAGCTTACCTTTTACCTTTTGATTTTTGAAATGAATAGTGTATGTTAAGGTAACGAGGAAAAAAACATCTCTCCAGAGAATTTGTTCCTTAAACTGAAACTTATTCTTTAATGCAGAAGGAATTCTTTATTTATGATTTGACATTATAACTACATAGTAGACTCAACACACAATGAGTGAAATGATTATTCACAAATGAATGTTATTTTATTGTTAGGGACAGAGGGAGGTTGTGGGAAAAAAGACAGGTGTGCTTATGAAAGGATGACCCAAGAGAAACTTGTGTTGATGAACTGTTCAGTGTCTAGGCTGTAGAGGGGGGGGTCACTGATCTCACAGGTGATAAAATGCTATAGAACTAAATACACTACAAATAGGTAAAGTGAGTCTGGGGAAATCTCAAGAGACCAGTATATTGTATAATACATATATACACACACACATATTGATTGTGACACAGTACTTTAGTTTTGTGAAATGTTACCCCTTGAGAAACTGAGTAAAGGACACTTAAGATCTCTCTTAAAACTTCATGTGAAAAAAAAAAAAAAAACTTCATGTGGAATTTGCAGTTATCTCAGTAAAGGTACAATTTAAAATGTGCACACAACTACTATATAGAACTAATAATTTTTATTTTTGTTTCTAGGTTTTTCCCTGCCTAATTGAGGGAACATAGTCGTCATTGGCTTTTGTAAGTTGGTATTTTAATTTTTTCTGTTCTTCACCTCCAACCTTTTATAGTTTCTAATTACATGAAAATATTTTTCTAGAGAACTTTTAGAGGAAAACTTTTTTTTATTATTGGTTTGTATTTTAAGGATGGTTTCACTTTTCCTGATACTGTTAGGTGATAATTGTTTTGAGAAAGTTTGAATTACACATCTTGGGCTAGGGCCATCTGTTTCTTTGGAGTGACTTCCTATCAGGGTTATGATTAGCAGGAGCAAAGTGCCATCCGTGGATCTGAGGTTGTACATACATCCATCCTGTTGGGCATCACAGTCTTCATATCATTGTGGCAGATGGTAAGAGGGGCACAGCACCCCAGGAGAAAGCCACTAATGTGAATGGTTTGACTAATGAGGTATAACAAATTCTATTTCATTTATCTGTGAAAATCTGTCCAATAGATGAAATGAATGGAGAATTGCAGATTGGGAGAATTTAGCTTTATTCTCATTTTATCATTTGGAGTAGCTGTATTTCTGTTCGATAACTTTTTCTTTGTAGCACATGGAAGAAAAACAGGAAGATCTCCTGTTTCATGGTAGTTTTATTTTTTTTTTTTAATTCAGTGAAATCTCAACATTCGAAATAGATTCAAATAAATATTTTTAACCTGGGAAATGAATTATTCCCTCTATCACTGAAAACATTTACAGTATTAAATGGCTAATACTGTCTACTTCAGCCAAACTTTCTTCATTAGTTTTCCTCGTCTCAGTATATGGCAACTACATTTCTCCAGTTGCTCACATAATCTTTGTGACACTATCATCACATCTTTTGGTCATCCCCTGTATCAGGAAGTACTGTCAACTCTACCTAAAATATATCCAGAAGATGACTGCTTCTTGCCACATCTTTTACTACCATACTGGTTCAAGCCTTCATCTTTTTATTAAAATAGCCTCCTAACTGGCTTCCCTGCTTTTATGCTTTCCCCCTATAATCCATTCTTCAAATGACAGCCAGATAAATTATTTAAAACTCCTAAGTCTGATCACATTACTTTTCTGCTCCAGTGTTCACAGAGGCTTATCAACTTTTACATGATATGGGCCCCCATTACCTCTGATCTAACCCAGCCTGTCACTGCTTGTCCTCACTCACTGCTTCAGCCACACCAGTATTCTTGTTCCTTCATTGGGGTTTTGCAGGTACTGTTCCCACAAGTAGCCACATGACTTGCTTTCTTATCTCCAAATCTTCACATAACTGTCATCGCCTCATCGAGGCCTTCTCTGACTAGCTTATTTCAAATTAGCCCTGTTTCTCCCTGCCTCACACCCCTAGTACTTCCCCTCCCTACAGTACTTTATTTTTCCTAACCACTTGCTTGTATATATTTTACTTGTCAATCTCCCTTTCACTTGAACTCCATGAGGGTGGGCATTTTTGTGTGTTCTGTTTACAAAGATGGGAAAGTGGGATGGGAAAATGGATTGTGTGGTAGTTACTGACTTTGCCCAGTACAACCTTCTCTTGTTGCCTCCTGACCTTGACAAAGATAGGTAAGTTAAAAAAAAAAAAAGTAATGAAAATGTCAATCATCTGTATATTTCTAAGGATTACTGGGAGAAAAACTAGGTATGAAATTTGTTCCGAGAATATGCTTCACTTTCTTTTCAGTGCTTATTTGATTAGACATTCTTTGGTAAAAATGAATAGATCTTGATAATTTTAGTAAATGATTCCTAATGTCATGTTGTTGCTGAAGATTTAGTGTTCTATCAGAATTTAGTTCCATAAGTGCTCTTTTTAAGAGCTGTAGATTAGAGAGCAGACAGCATGGTGGATAGCACAAGTTTTCCAACCAGGCATAGCCTGGCTTGAATTCTGGCTGTGATTCCAATGAGTATGCTATAACAAACCTAATGAAGCTTTCTTAGCCACAGTTTGTCTTTTGTAAAATTGCAATAATAATAGCTATGAGGCTTATGAAGATTAATTGAGGTGATAGACCTAGCCATTAGCAGCATTCAGTAACTATTAATTCTTTAATCCAATTTTGCTGGTATTATAAGAGTGAGATGCTCATAATAAATCATTTTATAGTATACTTTGTACAGAAGACAATCTTTTATTATTTACATCATTACACATAGTAAATTTTGAAAAATTATATATATATATTTATGGAAGAGAAAATAACTAGGAGACATGGACTGCACTATAATATGACCCCAGACAATTTTTTGCATTTTTTGTAATCTCTACATTTTAGCAGTGTAAAGAGGATGAAATGAGATAATTTAGATTTGTCAGTACTTATCTGTAAATATAAAGCACTAATGCAAATGTAAGGAGTTGAAACTTCTTACTGAGGGTACTTTTCACCATGACTTCCAGCCATGATAATAGTAACAGGAACTGAATTTATTGTCCTGCCTTATCAAAGCAAACAAAACTGCATAAAATGTGTGAAACAAAGATTTTTAGACTTCGGATGACAAATGGCATAAGACAGCTAACCATGAGGTAAAGGAAACAAATGCTGTACCCAAGGACACAGTGTGAGAGGAGAACCCAAACACAGCTCGGTAGTCAGAATTGAGATGCTAGAGCTGGGAACTCAGGGGATCGAGGCAGCTAGAATTTGCAGGACAGAGGATGAGAGAGAAGAGAGTTGCACAGAGAGCGCTCTGGAGATCTGTAGAGGGTTCCCCTGGAGTTTTGAGTTAAGTACTGATTAGTATATGCTTAGGAGAGAACTCCCCAAGTCTTGGGGAAAAAAGAAAAAAAAAAAAAACAACAACAACACTGGGAATGGAAAGGTAGCTCATGTTAGCTGGGAAGTGGACATCCTCACCATTCAGAGCAGAAAAACTTTGTGATGTAAGTGACATTAGATTGACTGCTCAGAAGGGTACTGCCTCAGTGGTGAGGCAAAACTAGTCCTAGACAAAAGGCTGTTCTGATCCTACTTGAAAAATCTTAAAAGTAAGCCATTAAAGAGGAATCATAAAACTTTTTTAGTAAAGGGCCAAATGAAAATACTTTGGGTTTTGCAGGCATATATGACCCTCCTGCAACTACTTAGCTCTGCCATTGTAATGATAAAGCAGCCATAGGGAATATGTAAATGAATTGGGGTGGTTGAATTCTAAAATAAAACTTTATAAATAGACTGTCAGCCAGATTTGACTTGTGGACCATAATTTGCGGACTCCTGGTTTAAAGGGTCAAATTGTGGAGCTTCCCTGGTGGTCCACTGATTAAGACTCTGTGCTTCAATTGCAGGGGGGCATGGGTTTGAACCCTGGTCAGCCTTAGATCCCATATACTACATTGTGTGGCCAAAACATTAAATAAATGAAGGGTCAGATTGTTTCTAGTTGCTCAAATGCAGCCCAGAACAAAGCTCAAGAATATTTAAAGAAACACATAAATCCAGTACTAACAAGATAAAGTATACAGTATCTAGCATCCAATCAATATTTACCAGATATGCAAAGAAACAGGAAATTTCAGTAGTTAGGAGAAAATTCAGTCAACAAAATGGACTCATAAATGAAACAGATTTAATAAACAGATATTAATAAACAAATTTAATAAACAGATTTTTATTAAGATTTTAATAAACATATTCACTAAAGGAAGATATTAGAACTATGATTAAAGCTAGTTTTGTATGTTCAAGATAATAGAGGAAGCATCAATTTGTTAAGGAGAGACATGAAAGCTATAAAACTGTCCAAATTGATCTTCTAGAGACAACAAACGTCTGAAAAGTACAATGGACAGGATTAACAGCAGACTAGACACTGAACTTGAAGACCCAGCAATAGAAATTATATAAAATAAAACAGTCACACACACACACACACAATGCCTGGGGGATAAAGGCCATCAGTAAGCTGTGGGATAACTTTACACAGCCAAATATATGTATAATTAGAGTATCCGAGGGAAAGAGGGAGCAGAAGAAAGATATTTTTAAAAATAATGGCTGAAAGTTTGCTAAATTGATGAAAACCATAAGTCCATGAATCTCAGTGGTTCAATAAATATCTAGAAGTTATCCAAAGAATAAAAAGATGAAGAAAATTATACCAAGGCACAATATAATCAGATAATTTAAAACCAGTAATAAAGAGAAAGATTTTAAAATGAGAACAAAGAAACTATAAATTTAGAGGAACAGAGAGTGACAGTAGACTTTTCACCAAAAGCAATGCAAGCCAGAAGGTAGTGGAACAATGTCTCAAAGAAAAAACTGTTAACTTAGAAAAATCTATTAATTAGTGAAAATATTTTTCAAAAAAGATAGTGAAATATTTTCAGACATGCAAAAGCTTAAAGAATTAATATCTATTAGACCTACACTACAAGAAATGTTAAAAGTCCTCAGGAAGAGGAAAATAATACCAAGGGGAAATAAGGAGCACCAGAAATGGTAGCCACCTGCGAAAAGGTGTAAGTTCTTTCTAATTTAAATCTCTTTAAAAAGATAGTTATTTAAGTAAAAATAATAACAATGGAGTTGGGGTTTGTAAGATATATACCCCAAGTAAAAAACAAACCAATAAAGATGTGTAAGGCTTAAACAGCAGTATCAACCAGCTTGACCTAATTGATACTTATAGAACACTATATGGAGAAGGAATGGCAACCCACTCCAGTATTCTTGCCTGGAAAAGTCCATGGGAAAGCCTGGTGGGCTATGGTCCATGGGTTCACAGAGTCAGACACGACTGAGTGACTAACACACACACACATAACACTATATATATGTGTGTGTGTGTGTATAACACTATAGAACCCAACAAAAGCAGAATACATATTCTTTTCAAGCATGCCCAGGTCAGTTATTAAGGTAGACCATATTCTGGGTAAGAAAACAAGTCAGTTAATTTAAAAGGGTTGGAAATCATACAAAGAATGTTCTTGATCATAATGGAATTAAATTACAGCAAATATATTTGGAAAAATATATTGTAACTGAATAACACACTTCTAAATAACCCAGGGGCACATTCTAGGCCATACTTTACATTTAAAAGAATTGGCAGTCATACAAAATACATTCTCAGACAACAGTGGAATTAAAATAGAAATTAATAACAAAAAGATAGTGTGAAAATTCTCAAATATTTGGAAAATAACAGACTTCAAATAATGCATACATCAAAGAAGTCTCATGAAAAATTTAAAAATACTTTTTTAAACAAAATGTGAAAATATAGTCTATAAAAATGTGTGAAAGTGTTAGTCACTCAGTCATGTTGGACTCTTTGTGACTCCATGGACTGTAGCCCTCCAGGCTCCTCTGTCCATGGAATTCTCCAGGCAAGAATACTGGAGTGGGTAGCTATTCCCTTCTCCAGGGGATCTTCCCAACCCAGAGATTGAACCTGCGTCACCTGCATTGGAGGTAGATTCTTTATTGACTGAGTCACCAGGAATGTGTGGGATGCAGCTAAAATAATGGCTGGAAGGAAATTTATTGCATTAAATGTTTATGTTAGGAATAAACCTAAAATCAATAACTGAAGTTTCTACCTTATGAAACTAGAAAAGAGCAAATTAAACTTCAAGCAGGCAGAAGAAAGTAGTAAAAATTAGAGAAGTAAAAAAAAAAATGAAAATAGGAAAATGATAAAGAAAAATCAACAAAATGAAAAGTTTCTGAACATGATTAATAAAATTATAAACTTATAGCAAGGCTAACCAAGGAAAAAAGACATAAATTATCAGGATCAAAAAGGAAGGGAGGAGCCCATGACTGCTGACCTCATGGATTTTACAGGGCTTGTGAGAGAATACTACAAACAGCTTCTGCCCATAAATTGGAGAACTTAGATGAAATGGACCAATTCCTAGGAAGACATTAACTCCCAGAACTCATGCAGGGAGAAATAGATGACCTGAACAGCCCTATATCTATTAAAGACATCAAATTAATAGTATACATTCAAAACAAACAATATCATCACCACCAACAAAAACTTTCCAGAAAAGAAAACACCCAGACCCAAATGGTCACACTGGTGAATTTTGCCAAATAACCCACGTGACAGAAATGAAAAGAATAATTGGGAAGTATTTTCAACCAAATAGAAATGAAATGTGTTTCCACATAGGATGCAAGTATAGCAGTGCTTAGAGGCAAACTTATAGCACTAGGTACCTATACTAGGAAAGAACAGCATCAAATTTAACGACTCAAGGTAAAGGATTGTTAAAATTGTCTTTGAATATCTGAATGTCTTTTGTTTAAAAATATGTTTGTTTCATATGGTTGGAAAAGACAGTTAAAGGTGGCTATAAAAAGGCAATTCTTAGCCCATCATAGGAAAGAAATAGCTATCAAACTTCCACAGCTATGGACTCAGTTTCTTTGTGAGACATATGTCTGTAAACATTCTTATGAGTTCTTCTGAACTATTAATTTTTGAGATAAGTGGTAGTGAAGGAAAAAAAAATTTCTCAGTGTTAGTAGGCTATAGATTAACAAACACATTTAAACTGATGTGTTATATAGTAGGTAATGCAATGAGCAGTAATTTTTAAAATCATAGAACTCTAGAATTAGAAGGAGCCTTAAGTGATATTTAGTCAAACAATAGTAGCCTCAGTTCCCTGCCTTTTAAAATATCAAAGCCTTGAATTAAAAAACAACAACAAAAAAAAGTGACTTCGCTTGTGGTCCAGTGGCTAAGACTCCATACTCCCAGTGCAGGAAGCCTCGGTTCGATCCCTGGTCAGGGAACTAGATCCCACATGCCTCAACTAAGAGTTTGTGTGCCTCAACTAAAAGATACTGCATGGCACAACTAAGACTCTGGGCAGCCAAATAAATAAATATTTTAAAAAAAATTAAGCGGGGGGGGGGGTCCATCTAAGTTTGCACATCAGCAAAAGCAGCGAAGGACAGTTGAATCCCTAAATGACATATTTAGAATTCAGAGAAAATCCCCTGAAGCTCAAGGACAATCAGGAATATTCTAGACATGCTTACATACTTGGTAAGAGTTGGATAAATCCATCTCCTTTCCAAAGCCTCTTCTGACTCTCTAGGACTTATGGGCCTGTCTGTCTTCCCATAGTATTTTGTGTTCTCTGCACTGTAGCATCCACATACCACCATCTATCAATAAAGGGTTACGAAAAATGAGACAAAGAGGAAAAAGTAAGATTTGCCGTTTACCATTGGCAGTCTTTCTCCGTTCTAGGAAGTCAACCCGTTTTCTCCTAATGATAAGTGTGAGGGTCAAATCTTTACTAAAGCACTAGCTACATAAAGCAAATATTCCTATTAGGTATTTTTCTCTTTGTGTGGCAATAGTCTGTGAATTCCTGCCTATCACCAGTACATTTCTACTTAAAATGGTTAAATGGCAAGAAGTAAAACTTGCATTTTTCTATAAAATTTTACAGAAAAACCACATCGTTGCTTTATAGCAACCAGACACTTATCTCAGTTATTATTTTTTCAAGACAACTCAATTAGTGTCTCTGTTTTGAATAGGAGCTTATCTTTTATGACAGTGTGATCTGGTTTTAAAATTACTTGGCCCCATAAAAACACAGACTTGAGTGCTATATTTTTAGTGCTGGAGGGAATCATGTAATCTGGATGCTAAAAGTTAAATTTTGTGTCTTTTATTGAAAATAAGCATTTTTTCCCACTTTTAACAAATTTTATATTGGTTTGATTTTCAACATCAATGATAACAGCTACCAATCCTGAGCATTTCTTA
Source organism: Cervus canadensis (assembly GCF_019320065.1). Classification (NCBI taxonomy): domain Eukaryota; kingdom Metazoa; phylum Chordata; class Mammalia; order Artiodactyla; family Cervidae; genus Cervus; species Cervus canadensis. The sequence goes on along the minus strand of NC_057418.1, from coordinate 16,526,399 downwards.
TATGCTAATACTGCTTTAGGTGCTTCCTGTAGGTTATTTACCTATAGAAAGGTCGTCTTAAAGTAGACACTTCAAAATATTGGTTAGTCAATAAATAGCTTAATTTATGTCCTACTGGCAATTTGATCCTTTGCAAACCCTGTGAAAGAAGGTGTATGCGTGTGTGCTAAGTCACTTCAGTCACGTCCAACTCTGTGACACTATTAACTAGCTCACCAGGCTCCCTGTCCGTGGGATTCTACAGGCAAGAATTCTGGGGTGGGTTGCCATTTCCTTCTCCCGGAATCTTCCCAACCCAGGGATCAAACCCGCATCTCTTACATCTTGTGCATTGCAGGCAGATTCTTTACCACTGAACCACCAGGGAAGCTCATGAAAGAAGGTACTATTCCTCTCTTACAGATGGGGGAATTGAGCTTCTGGAAATACTATTAATTGCTTAATTTACAAAACTACTAAAAGTTGACATTAAAACTTAAATGTGAACCTGACAGCAGAATCCATACTCTTAAAGACTGCCTCCTTGAATGAGCAGCACAATGCATTGAGCTTACAAATAGATTCTGAGGACTTATTTAATAAAATTACGAAGAATGTCAGTGAATAATTATATGCAGAGGTGGTAACTAGGTGCAATGGAAATAGCATGAGATTTAGAAGAAGTATTTAAAGTTGTGACTCATCTACTTATTCTGTGACTTTGGCAAATCAATTTATTACCTCTCTTGAGGCTGTTTTCCTCGTACAAAAATAGAAATTCATAAAACCATCTATCTCAGTAGGTTATAGTGAAGAGCAAATTGATGTTTCTAAGTGCTTTGTAAATGCTTTTGAAAGGTATGTAAATGAATTGAGGAGTGTATTTCGTCATTTGCTGTAGCCTTCAAGTAGCAACTTTTCTGAGTGCTTTTAAAAAGTGATTTGATTTATAGAGACACAGGAGTTTCCAGAGCAGCTCTATTGAATTAGAGTGATCTGTTATAAAATGAGATCTGTTATAGATTGCATTCTATAGATCTATTACAGAATAACTCATAAGACCAGCTTTCTTCGATGAGGTACCTCGTTTTTGAGGAACGGTTATTTCACAATACTTTGTAAAGAAATTCTTCACAGATGTTTCTGTCTCCATTTTGGAAGAGAAGGGAGGCAGGGAGGCCAAAGGGAGTTAGTGCCAGAGTCAGCTTTGAGGTTCCAAGAATTCCACCACCTCTCGCGCACAGTTGGGAGTTCTGTGTTCTCTTAAGTTTATATATCTGTCCCAATTTGAGAAAAGTCGAAAGTCTTTACTTTGAGGGCTGTTTAGTACCCTACACAAAATGGCCTCTTTGGCAGACAAATGAATAATCAGTGAAGGGACCCCCCCTCCCCCACTTCCTTCCCGAAGCTCCTAAGACGGACACGTGGGAAGGTCGCGTTCTGTGTCAAGGAATGAGTTCTCCATACCTTTCATTCCAATCTTGTTTATTTTCTTTTTAGTTTAGGAATTTTGAAAACTTAACATGTACTCCCCTGTTTACTCAGGATTAGCGGCAGAAATGGAGCGGACCACAATAAAAGGAACGCATTTTGTTCCAGGCTTTCAAGAACGTGGTAGCCAGTCAACGCAGGCGTTCAGGATTCAGTGGGGACTTTGGAAATCTTTTAATTCTGTGATCAGTGTAGGGAACCAGTCAGGATAATCCACTTTCTTTGCTAGTTCCTCCCTCTGGCTCCCCTCTCCCCCTCACTAACCTTCGTCACTCCCCACACACACACACCCCTCATTCACACACAGACCGTCACTTAAGAGCTTGGGTTACTAGTTTCCGTGACTACCTAGCTCCCGTCAAAAAGCTAGCTGTTCTGTCTCTGTCTGGGTGTGTGTTTTGCAGACAGGAGTTTATGCAGCCGAGTCTCTCTTTAGGTCGCGTGGCCGCGGCTGGAGATGAAGACCTGAGGGAAGCCCCGGGGATCACAGCTCCCAGTTCCTCTGGGAGTAGTTTCCTGGGTGCGAATGAAGAAGGGCCGCGCGTGTGGCCGCCCTCCTGTCATCAGCAGCCCCACTCCGCTGAGAACAGTGTCCCAGTAGATTGGGTACGGTGACACGAAAGAAATCGCAGATTAAGTGAGACCATTGCTTGTAGGATCGCAGGGTGGAGAAAGCAAGGGAGAGTGAGCGGGCGCAGTTTATTTATGGAACGTCGGGGGGCCATGGCGGCTCCGCGGGTCCTGGAGGCAGAGGACTTCCCTCCCTTCGTGTTTTCTCCCTCTGACCTTGGATGAACTGGCGAGCAGTATATTATGCCGGGTGATCGTGCTGGTTTGTCATGGTTAGCATTCTGGACTGTCACTGGAATGTAGGAAACGGATGAATTTGAATTGAACCATGAGGTGGTCCGCCGGGCCCTCTGCTTGTCTCGGGGAAACCTGTCGCTGTTTGTCTGGGCCCGGCCTAATGAAAGCAATGGAGGGAAAGAGAGGTGGGCCTTTGATCTCTTTGTTGCAGCTGCTCCCTGGGAACTCGCTGAAATCAATGCCCTGTTTTCCTGAAGGAATGAATGGCTCTGCCTAACTAGCTTTGTGAAGCGGTGGGGGAATTCACTGCCTCTGTTTATTGACAGCTGAAAAGGAGCACATGGGGTGGAATGGACCTTCATGTGAAAACCAGGCACAGGGAAAATTAGACCTCAATTTAACACAGAGGAATTTGGAAATTCACCCCAAAGGAGACGGTGGTTTCTCATGCTTACATTAGAATTACTCAAGTTTGGGGCTGGTGTGTAATGAACAATGGAGGTTCTGTCACAACTATGTTATAAGTAGGAATATGGTATGCATAATAAATGATGTTAAGTAGAAGTTGATTCAACACCCTCCTTGTTTTTCTAAACACAGAAGTAGAGAAAGGCAGATGTTAGCCATGATATATAATCAGGTGGTTCTTTTATTTTTGCTTTCAGAAGAAGAGAAAAAAATTGATACTGAAAATAAGCATTGTTAATATATTACTAAGTTTCTAGAATGTGACTTTTTTTTTTTTTAACTTACATTTTGAAACATCTTTGAACTTTGTATCTAAGTTTCATTCATGGGAACTATTCAAACTATTCCTGCTGTTCTGGATTGTGTGTGTTGAGTGGGAATACAACAAATCATAGTTATTTTTAAAAATGTATATTAGGATATTGTAACCGGAAGTCTCTGTCAAACATAAATAAAACTCTAGACCAATTTAGCATTTGCTATGAGAACGGTTCATAAATCCTAAAATTACTGCCTTACTTTTGACAACACAGTAAAGAAAAAGTCGAGTTTATCGCAAGGAAACATCACCAGACCTTCTTTTATATCTCCCCTCACTGGCTTGATTTCCCAGGAAGAATTTATAGCTTCTTCCTTTGGCCCTCAGCCCTTTGTGCACACCTCTATTATAGCACTTAACACATTGCCCTGTAGCTCTTTGTTTAGGTGTATTCTTTTAGCTGGAAGTAAAGCAGCTGTGTCGTATTCATTTTTATATCTCCAAGCCCAGCAAAGCTCTTGGCTCAGTGAATGCATGCTGAGTGAATGGGGATTGATAGCTCCCCGTACATTACTTTGAATGTAATTACTTATGCAGGCTTCAACGGCAAATACTACATTTTAGGAAAACCTGATTGATCTATTGTTACCTGATTGGTGCTATATATAGCTTTTTAAAATCTTTCCATTATGGAGAATTATTAAACAGTTTTTCAACGTGGCAAGTTGGTTGGGCAGTCCATCAGCCTGCGAACAGGAGGCATAGAGAGTGTACGGTGTTGTCCTTTTCAAATCCAAGCCCTCTCCTGTAATATTCTTTTTAAAAATTATGTCTCAGCATAGTGTTTAGATAGTTTCAGTAAGAAGATGAAAAAAATTTTAGAGTTTTGTAGACTTTCACCTGACCAGATTTAGTGATTGAGATGGACAGACTTCCATTTACATGATTTAATTCTATGGTGGCATGTTAAATAATGCAAAACACAACCTTTGACAGTTTCTGTAACTAGCTTTACTACTACTGTATTTTATGAACCCCTGACTCTCAGTGAAAAATGTAAAGGAAATTTTGATCCTAGAGGACTAACTCCCGTGATTTCACAGGAGTCTAAGACAAGCCCAGTTCTGAATCAGTCTCAAGTTAAACCCAACTTCTTTTTAAACCAGAGCTATAAGTGGGAAATAGTTGTCAATATTCTTTGGGGGAAAAAAATGACATCTTAAAATCATAATGGAAAACTTTAGAAAATGTGGGGGGTGGGGTGGTTAAGTAAGCACACAAGTATAGGAACTGGCTCATATTTTATTCTCCGTGTTATTTTTGTTTTATTTTTATTCCAAGATTATGTCCAAAGACATCTATTTGATTTTCTGTCTTGATTAAAAGTAGGAATGAGGTTTAAAAACAGTTTTACATATTGGTGAGTCGTGGGAGCGTCCTGTGTAGGGTTAGGCGCTTGCGTGGGCCGCACGAATGTGATCGAGTCAGCAGATTGTATTTCTGCTGAGATTTTAGATTTCTTACGAAACAGGAAAATTACCGTGGCCTTGATCATTGATAGACTCTCGCCCCCAGAAGTATTAACTTGTAGATAAGAAAGCTGTAAGCCTCGTACTTAGGTTTTATAACTTGGCTGCTCTGTCCTCCCAGTTTCTGGAAGTAATTTTGTGTGACATCATACCTAAGTGGGGGGGGGGGGAATGGAGGGTGGAAGGAGAAGTGGGGAGTCCAACAATACTTTTGCATTGGATATTTCAGCTTAAAAGCAATGAGGCATATCTTGTCCCGAATGATAGAAGGACATGCACGCCCCAGGGGGTGACTGCAGTTAAAAGTTGTGTTCTTGCTGTGTTTATAGAACCAGTTAATGTCAACTGCATGATCCTTCATAAAAAGAGCCCTTTTCTTAGGCCTGAAGTCTGTTGTCATATATAGGAAGAAGAATGTCAAGTAATTTAATAAGAGTCAAGCCCTCAAAATAAGTTTGGGAATCGGCATATATGAGGTCTTCATGTTTTTGTGTGTGTCTGTCTCCATCGGCAAACTTCCTAGCAGAAAGATACCAGGTCCTCCCTCTCAGATGGTTTTCATCCATCTAACAAAGTAGACCTGTTGGGGGCTTACCTAGTCATTGGAAGGAGACATCCTCCTATGGGTTAGGTTGAATGACAGGAAAGACGGGTACACTTACTGTCAACAAGTTTTGCCCTTCAGGCCTCTCCCCTGAGTAGTAACCTTGTCTTTGAAGGAAAAAAAAAAAAAATGGAGTTCAGCAAAGGTTCCTTTTGGTCTTAGGTTTTTGTTTTGTTCTTTGTTTGGCTGTTTGTTTTTTGCCTTTTAATGGTCTTTCCTTGCTCTTTGACCTGTCTTCCCCTCTTGCCCCTTCAAGCCCTGCTCCCGTGGGTCCACACTCCCATTTCCTAGAGGATAATGTTCTTAGTTGACCCTTTTACAAAAGGTTCTGATTACCATCTGATTGCTTCCTGAAGCTCCGAGACAGTCTCCCTTGAGTTGGGGTCTCTGGAAAAGAATTGCAAATATACCAGTACAGCTTGCTTCCTGGGTGCAGTGTTCGGCACTTCACTCACACTGACTCCTTTAATCCTCAGGAGGCCCTTGGGCTGTAGGGACGGTTATCACCTCCACATTACAGGTGAGAAGCCGAGGCAGAGAGCTGTTCCACAAGCGGTGAGAGGTTTCTAGTGTCTCCCGGTGACACCTGGGTCTGAACGTGGGCCTCCTGGCACCGTGGCTGCAGCTCTTCACGTCACCGCATTGCGTGTCTCAAACTAAAACTTCTGTAAGAACTGAGATGTGTCTCTGGAAGGTTGGAATATGGCATGATGGTATACCGACAAAGTTTTTGATCTGGCATTCCTGAGCTTACGTCCTATGTGTGAATGTCTCCTTACACAGTATTCAGTGTGATTTTCCTCAGTGCCTTTCTTGTTTTAACCTTTTGATTTTTTTTTTTCCTCCTCTTCTAGGATTGCTCTCACATCTGGTGTGGCCTCTGTTTCAGGTCACATCTGAAAGTCCTCTGGACCTCAAGCTTAGAAAGGTAAGTGTGTCTCCACTACACCCTCTGACTTCTGTCCAGGCCGTGTGCCGTGGCCAGTGTGAGTCTCTGTTCTCTTTCTCCTACTTTGGAGCACACACCACAGCCTTCCACAGTAGAGGGGCTTCTGTCCCAGAGAACACTCACTCTCTGAGATTTCTCATTTGAGGAACTGTAGGCCTTGAGGGAAAAAAATAGGGTTGGGGAATACAAAAGCCTGTTTTTCACTCTTTAGAAAAATCAAGAGAACATGCTAAGAACTGTCATTGATGTTTATTCATTCATGTAACTTTAGAAATAAGGGGCTTTATACAAACTGACTTTTATTGATCATGACTTGTTGACTAGAAACTTGTGACCTCCCTCCCTGACATTTAAAACGATGTTTTCAAATGAAAACAGATTAATACTAGGGGAACTTGAAGGGGGGGCATTATCCTCCATTTAGAACCGTATTTAGACTGTTGCATATGTTACAACTCAGCCTCTAAATCATGCTCCAGCGTCGTAACATGAGGTGATTTTCAGTTGCATATGTCCTGTCCAAATTTCCTAAGATTATGAAATAAGTATGCTGCTAAATCCAGTGGCGGTAAATTGGTGGGAACTCCTGGTTGACGGGATCCCTGATATTTATCGGAAGTTTTTATTTTTCTCCACCAAACATGTGGAGATTATGATTTGTTTTAAACACCCATTTCAAAATAATGACACCTAGTTCGAGCCTTAAATTTCATACCCTATACTCTGGTTGTTTTTCTCCTGTAACATGTATTAGTTCTCTGTTTAAGCCCGTTGCCTTCTTCACCCTTCAGGAACCCTCCTCCTGTTTGCAGCCCTGGTGCTAACGGTATTGCTTAACCATAACTGTTGGCCTCTCTCTCCCCACAGATTTTTTTTGCAAAATGTCCTTGACTGTAATATGCCATATTTTTTTATTCCAATCTTCTTTGTAAGTTTCCTTATATCACATTTTATACTTAAGGTTTTCTTTTTCCCCTCTCAAACTAGATAAACCACTTCCAATTTCATTTTACTCTTGGGACTGACTTCTAGAAAGGCTGCTCACAGCTGCTCCAGGGGAAAGGCCAAAGTCAAGAGAATATTAGATATGTGTGTTTAAGTTCCTGTTCTCCAAATGGTTCCAATTGAAATTAGTCCACGTCCCCACCCACACATTCAAAAGAAAAATTCTAGCAAAATCTAGAGATGCCAGAATCGCTTCTATATGTCATTTGTGTAGCTTCATGATATGTGTAAGATCAGTTCATGCAACGTCCAATTGTAATTGTTTTCTCTAGTTACATGTGACATTGCCATTAAAAGCCCAGCTAATAATATTATGCTACTTAAGAATTTAGGAGTCTTTAGGCTACATGACATACAAAACTTTGAGGCAGGCAAGACATAATTAGAAATTTCTTTTACAAGAACATGTTAGAAAAGAATTGTGTCATGGTGGTCCAAATCAAAGAAAGATTATTGAACTTAATCAAAAACTTACATTCTTTCTGTTAGATGTACTGTATCTTGACACAATTATTAATATTTCCCAATTGTGAGCTTATCCAGTGTGTAAAAGCACTCTTGATACTTATTAACAGGGCACATCTACTTTGTACATAAACTTCAGACTCTGCCCCAATCACTGTGCCTCAGTGTGTACATCTGTAATGTGTAATCTCATAACAGCTCTGCCAGGTAGAGAGATGTCAGCATAAAGAGAAGTTAGGGAACTCGCCTGAGGTTACATACGTGGCAAGTAGCAGAGCCAGTGTTTAGACCCAGAGCCGTCTGATCCATAGCCGGTCCTCTCTGTACCCAATCCGTCCTTCATAGACTGTGTCTAGCAGAATACTATCATTTGCTTACTGTTTTTTTTTTAACTAACTGTAGGAACCACAACCTTAGTATTAGGTAGAGTATGCTTTTAGTAAAAGAATAAGGGAGAGTAAAACTCATTATCATACACCACTTTTAGGTAAGGAAAGTTGCTATCTAAGAAATAGTATTAACTTTTTTTTTTTTTTTAACTTTCTTGACTCCCCAAAAAGAACGTAGTCAAGGCCTGAGGGGAACCGAGGCATGATATAGGAGAGTATTAAATATTATTGCTACAATGAATAAATAAAGCACATTTCTCTATCAGAGTGTTTAAAATAGCGCTGGGAATTATGCGTGTTTATACTATAACAAAGTGTACTTTATTTGGGGAATAACTTAATTGATCCATTATGTGGCATTACCAAGGTAATTTTTTCTTTTTTGTTTGAGCACAGGAATTAAAAAGTGATTCATAAAAACACACACACTTACAACCAGCATGTAAATTAGAACCACATTAGGGTGATCATCATCTTTTGTTGTTTTCCTAAACTGGTTCCCGTTTGCCTTGTATATTCAACTTAAAGTATGCAAAAATGTTGCAAGTTCTGACTCAGGAGAGATCTAGAGCTCCCTGTGAACACTCAGTTTTATAGAGAAACTTCAGTGTTCAATAACAGCAGTTAGTCTTTTTGTGTGCAGTTTTTTAAAACAAAATTGTTGGCTGTGTTTCTTCCCAAGAAATTACTGTTTGACTGGTTTGAATGTATAGAGTGGACACATGCAGAGGCTGCTCTGTCCGTCTGCTGTCTGAGGTCTCTTTCTATAACTGGAGCCTGAGCATATTGCTGTCTTGATTAAAAACTTGCAGTGCATCAGTCAGGACTCTTGGTTGCAACTGACAGAAGTTAATGGGACCACTGAACAATTCCAAACGGCCAAGTGACGGGAGCGTATTTGCATGTTAGAAGAATCGCTCTGACAGCAGCATTGTGACTAGGATGAAGGGGGGCCAGTCTGAGAACGGAAAGACTGAGGAGTCCGTAGGGATCTCGGTCTCCAGTACATAGAAATGTCCCTTTCCTGATGAGCTCTTTATTTGCCAGGCTGGTAAGTCGTTTGAAGGAAGCCACATGAAAATTGAGTTTTGGCCACTAGAGCAGACTGGGCCCCCATTTTGCAGTGTACCCTCATCCCCGCTCAGTTTTGGGGTGCCACAGATTGGAAAGTGGGTGGTGAGGGTTTGGGCCTGGGCCTGTGTTTGTTGACTGCCCCCTCCAATCTTCCCTCACCACCCCGCCCCCCAGTGTGAGAAGGGAAGCGAGATCAACAGAGGCCGGACCCTGGTGAGACCCCTGGCCCCGTGCTCTGGTTTTCCAAACGTCTGTCTGCTTGCTCAACCCACCCTGACTTCCAAGTTCCCCATTTGTGGGTTCACTTCGTGGGTAGCATTTAATAGAAAATACTCGTTTTCCTAGTAACCAGAGCAGGGAGTGGGGACTGGCTTGGCCTCCCAGCCTCTGTGATGGGGCACGTGCTCCCCAGATGGCCCCTTCTGTCTGAGGTCTGTCTGCCCTCTGGGCATGCCCTGCATGCCAGGCACACCTAATGGGTGTCTGTGCGCCAGGCAGATGGGGTCCCCTGTTTGCTGGTCCTTGTACATCTGACATTCTGCCAACCAGAGCTCCCTGTTCTATAAGATCTAATCTCAGTGTCCTGGCCGATACATCTCCGCTTATCTCGAATCCTCTCTGGTTTTCATCAGGGACTTTATGAGCCTCATCCAAAGTCTCAGATGTTCAGCCACAGGATTTAAGTGAAATTTGTTTTGAGGACGTGACTGACCTCAGGGTCCAAATCCCTGTAGACATTTGGTGCCACAAGGACCTACCATTACCTCAGTGTCTTTGAATCAATAGATTTGTCACATTTATGTGGTTTCTCCTCTCTGACACCTCAGTTTCCAGCACACTCTCCCTTCCATCTTCTGGGAACCAACAGTCCCACTCTGTCCCCAGTGGGCTGGTCTAGGGGGGCATGTCCAGGCTCAGAAGCAGGGCTGTTCTGGGCCTCAAGGAGTCTAGCAGCATCAGCCTCTCACTTTCTAATCCCTGGTAGACTTATGTTTTCTCTTTTGGTTTTTAAGCAATTCAGAGTTTAAGATAAAGGCCTTAAAGATAACTTTCTCTGCCTCTCCCTCTCTAGTTATTTGCATAGGAATCAGAGGCGTTAATCTTGTGAGTAAACTCCTAACATCTGCCCTTATTTCCTTCCTTCCTTCCTTCTCTATCAGCCCCAGGACCAAAGCACAGACCCCAGTGCCTCTGCAGAGTCCCTTTGCCTCTGCAGCAGAGGGGTAGCATTTTTTTTTTTTTTTTGAGAAATAACCTGGCTCTGCGTGGTCGCCGTGGAAGCTAGTCTGTAGCACAGATGGGCATGACCCTGAGGGTGTTGCACTGTAGGCGCCCTCATAAGTCTGACTCTGACTCCCCTCCCGTGCCAAACATGCAGGAAGTGTACTCCCTTTTGTATTCATCATTCCGTCAACCTAGAGAGAAATTTCATTGCAGTCATTCTTCGGTGTCTCCCTCTCCCCCATGGCATGTGTCCTAGAGCCTGAAGGTTTCCATGGCCCCTGGTAGGTGAGGTCTGGCCTTTGGTGTATGATGAGAATAGTTAGGGTATGATGAGAGTAGCTGAGTGGGCTTTTGAAGCCCTACGCTCTTGCCCCAGGCCTGGGCTCCCTGAGCACAGCCGCCACTGTCTTCTAGAAGGTTCTGTCCTGCCTTGGGGACAAAGCTGTGCAAAGCGCCCCCCACCTTCCTTTAGGGGAGAGTTATCTTTTTCTCACCCTCTTAACCTCCTTCCAACCCTGAAGTTGGGCAGAACCTCGTCACTGGGTTTAGACATTAAGAAGGATAGACTGCTTCTACCGTCATCTGGGCTAAAACACAAGCAATTACAAAGCCTGCACCTGTTTTAAATGAGCTAGACAGGAAAACTGTTGGGAGGACAAACAAAGTAAAATTCCAGAGTTGTCCTGCCGCACTGATTTGGACTCTGTCATGAAGGCAAAACACCACCCAAACACTGGTAACTATGGAAACGAAGAGAAGGAAACACATCTGAGAGACAATAAGCCCGAAGACTGTGCAGCTTAGTCAGTGAGAAAAATCTAGTATGCCTCCAGGGTTTCTGACTTGGGAGCAGCCAGAAAGCAGCACGGTGAAGAGAGTGACCTGGTACTAATGTGGACTCTCAAAGCCCACGCTTGGGATGCAAAGCCCAGCTCAGCGGCTCACTGACCATGCCACCATAGGCCAATTGACAGAGCTCCTCAGCCTCAGTTTCCCCATAAGTAAGGTGGGGCTAATGCTCCCTACTCATTTGGCTGTTTGGAGCATTAAGTAAAGCCATGAAAACAACGGCCATGACCTGGTGAGCATCCACTAAATGTTAGCTCTAATTACATAGCAGTGCCAGTAGCTAAAGTGGGTGATGCTGGAGAGTGAGCTGTGCAGAGCCCCCGCTTAGAACAGGGGGCCTTCAGGGCCACTGACAGTATCTAAGCTGAGAGATGCAGGAGGGAGGTACGTGGATTTGTCTGAAATGTGAAAGAAATTGACGGCTGAAGACTGTAGTAGATGGATTGATAGTTGAAGAAGATAGATAGTAGATGGTCAGGACTGAAGACCCCAAGAAGTAGCTGAAACCTTGGGCTGTGACTGAAGCCCCGCAGGGATTGTGTTAGAAGGGAGGGGCCAGGTGCCAGGCTCACGGATCTGTTCACACTCCCAGTTACCCTTTCACAGCATGGGCCTCTGGGGTCATCTTCAGAACGACTCGGTTGTTGTGAGATGAATACAGATATCCAGTTTACAGCCTCCACTCCAGAGGTATAATCTCAGTTGTAGTGATCAGCTCACTGAAGTAAACTTTACTTGTCTAGAATCTACCAAATCGGCTGGGCTCCTTTCCATCAGGAATTATAGTCCTTGGATTGGCGGGGGGGGGGGGGGGGGGGGGCGGCGGGAAGAACTTATTTGAGAGACTTTTCAAAAACAGGGCTTGCACATCCTCCACCCAGTGGACTCCTTCGCTGAAAGCCGGGACAGGCCTCCCGGTGTCAGGGCTTGCCCGGTTCTTCCCCACTCAAATCATTTGGGGGGAAAAAAAAGTCAGCTTGAAGAATTTACTTGAGTGAAATCGGGAGTAGCTTGAAGTGAATGAGCTGAAACTGGAGGGAAATCCCTTTGTTCAATTCGGGTTTCAGTGAATGCTCAGCAGGCAGCTAAACCAGTTCATTAACAGAGAAGAAGCCGTGTTTCTCAAAATGCAGCCCTCAGCAGCTAATGCCTAGAAAAACAGACTATGACAGCCAAGAATGCATTCTAGAAATCCGAATGCTCTAGATTCAGGAAACCTTAGTTTTTGTCATCACTGAATAAACAAATCACTTCCCCCTGAATATCTCCCCTTTATTTAAGACAATTCACCATACATGATCTGTTTACTGTGCACCCATCCCATTTTCTAGAAAAATGTGATTTTTCCTGCTTCTCTGGAGCTCAGAAATGAATATACTTAGAAATATTTTATGTTACAGGTTCATTAAAAAAAACTATTATTTTAAATAGAACCGACCTATTAGAAGCTTTTTCTCTGATTTTTGAAATCTAAACTTCAGATCTGAAAAACAGCCTGCAAGTGGCATACTGTCAAATGTCTACGTGTTATTTTTCCTGTCTCCTCTGCGCTTTATTAAATTGTTGTAGTCTGCACATGGATTTTCCCCGGGGCCATGCATGCGTTCGGGTTCTCTGTTGCATTGTTAACTATTTAAGCCTTAGACCCGGCTGAGATGGCAGGGGGGAAAGGCCGAGGGACTTGATCTCCTCCCTGCCAGAGTTCTCCGCTTTCACTGGCGCTGCTTACATTGAACAGCTTAAGAATAAGCTCCTGTGTGAGCCCTCGGAGTCCGAGGGGCATTGTTGAATTCAGAAAGGAATCGCTTTCTTTTAGTGATAATTTGAATATTTTGACAATGCTGCCTGGTTTGCGAACTTCGTGTCATGTGCGCCCTTTCTAGCGCAGCTGAGGAGAGCCCCTGCTTCTCTGAATTTGTAAATTGGCATTGTCCATGGGTGAGATGGGTAGGAGCAAAGGAGGAATCATCCAGAAGAATTCTACTCTCTTGCTTTCATGTTTTTTTCAAGCTCTTAAAATAATTAATATTGGCCTTTGGAGACCACCCAGTTAAACTACCACAATAAATGCTGAGCATTTTGAGATGAAAGATGGACCATGAAGACAATTTGTGACATGTTTATACATGCAAAGCAAGGAATACATTTAAAACAAATATTCTGGATGATTCAGAGAACCTACTCGCCTCCAGCTTTTTCCCTAAATTGTGGTGGCTTATTTTTAGACTTTTGTTGTCTGAAAATGGCCCTAATATTTCCATTTGTAACTTACAAGGAGGTTACTCATAATAAATGGACATTGCCTTTTTGATCAAATTAAGCAAACAGGCAACCCAGTGAATAAATCCCTTAGGTGAGATATAATTGGCTGTTACATAATAGATTTGCCTTTGTACTGGTAAAGAAAATCCCGAAAAGCTTTGCCCCTAAGAGTATCGACTGGCTGGAATAGTCTTAGCTGGAAGAAGCCGACTTTTATAATTAATTGGTGAACAGAGATACCTGTTTCCAAATGCTCATCAGGGATCGTGGTGTGAAGCCGGCTGTAGACTTTTTCTGGAGACTTCATGAAAACCTAAGTTCCCAGGGCCCCAGCGCTGCTGACAGTCTGTGTTTAGTTTGTTCTGTGGCCTGGGAATGTGTATTTCTAAAAGATTGCCCTGGTGATTCTAACAAAGTCGGGTTTGGTAACCATTAAATCGTGTATGCAAATTGCAGACTTCAGCCTTTTCACCCTGCACATTTGATAAATCTGTATGAAGATAGGAAGCTTTTGTTGAAAATGAGTGCCTATTGGTTGTTGCTGATTTTTTTCAATTCTTAATTTGCTTTAGGCTCTGTTATTGCATGGATTTGCATACCTGTTTTATGGTATTCTAATACTGTTGGTTTAAAAAAAATGCCATTTCCTCTGAGTGCTCTTTTGAATATTTTATGTAAGCAATTTCTTGTGTTTTCTCTACTTGCAGAAGGCAGGGAGAAACATCAGGGTTTTTCTAATCCACTTGCAAGTAGGACAAAGATTATAATATAAATACTTAAAGATCTTCTTGGGCAAGATTATATGAGCTATTGAAAATCTTTTATGTTAACAATATTATGAACTTTAGCACACCTTTTAAATATATCAGATGATCTCAATATTTAAGACTTTTACCATGTGGTATATCTGTGACATTTTAAGATTAAGGGTGGTGGGTCTATTGAAGTATTATACCCGAGGATTTTAAAATTTGAAATTGATCTGTCATCTATTAAAGTACCTAAAAAGCAGTAGAGAATGTCCTCTGTACATTCACAGTTTGTGTGTGCACGCATGTATGCTTTTGAAGTAAGCAAGCTCAAGTTGCCACATTGGGGGGGGGACTGTTTTTCTTGCTTCACTCACTGAAGGTGTGCAAGATCTCTTCTTACAGGTTTGAGGCCTCAAACCTTCTGGGAGGACTCCCTGACTGCCTTGGAGCTGACATTTCCTGTCACCGAGTAGGTACGCAAGCTCTGATTGCTTTTAAAAATTATTTCTATCTGAGCATGTGTATTAGTAACTGCTTGGAAGCACATAGTAAAGTAAGTCAAGGATGTGCAGGAGGTTCAAGGCACTTCAAAAAGGCTAAATACTTTTCCCCCTCAAACTGTGAAGTACCTTAGAATGGCATTGTTTTAACCTTTTCTTTTTAAAAAGCATTAGGATCCTCTGTGTTTCAGGGAATCAGATCCTGCAATTAGCAACTTCTCATATCCTCTGCTCTCCCCCACCCACAGCCCTGATAATACCTGCAAATCTCTGGAATTTTCTGCTGTCAACCCGTCAGTTCAAAAGCTTTAAAGCTGCCCTTTCTCCACTCCCAACTTGTGTACATAAGAAGAGGTGTAAAGGTTGCCTCCCATTTGTGGAAGATGTTGACTGATAAGCCTACGGAAGATGCTAGTCACGTACAAGTTGCCCTAGGGACTCCAGCTCCAGCCTCCTAGGCTTTGCTCTAAAAGCTACTGCCAAAGTCGGAGGCTGTGGAGACAGCTTAGCCGGGGGCAACGGCAAGGTGGAACTGGGGGATGCTCCGCTTAGCTCAAGACACCCAGGTTAGGCCTCTGGTTACATGACCTTAAGGGAAGTTAACCCTGTGCATTATTAGGTGCTTTGTTTGGTGTAGTTCATTACCTGTTGTATCTTTTTCTTACCGCGTATGCACAAAGAACTTAATTCTCTGGACCTCAGTTTCCTCGTCTGTTAAGTGGGGCTAAAGATGCCTTTCTAGCCTATCTAACCAGGCTGTTAGATGGATGTTAGTAGACAAAGGAGCCTGAGAGGACTTTGAATTCAACTGAAATGTAATATTGTTTTACTAAATGTTATTTTGGTTCTGTTTGAAGTAGAATTATCTTACTAAATAGTATTTTGATTTATTGGCCGAGAATTTGAAATCCATCCCAACGTGGCTAACATATCTACTAGGAACTGAGAAAGGCAGTTCTAATTAGTTGGGGGAGGGGGTCGGGTCTTGCCATTTTATCTTCTGGTCACGGTGCGATTGACGTTGAAAGACTGTATGATACCCAGCCAGATCCTGGAATGTGACTGCCAGTATTGGGTGGTGAGTCCGTGGGCTGAAGACAGAGGGTGGAGAACAGCCTAGGCCCTGTGCATCTCTGCAGCTGAGTGGGACAAGCCCAGGCGGCCTGGATGGGGCAGTTCGCTCTCAGCAGGCAGGGAGGGAAGTGAGGCATCGCTCTAGGCTACTGGGAAGGAGCAGCAAGCATGTGGCGGGAAATTGGGCCTTATTGTAAGGAAGGTGCCTGGCCCCCGGGGCGACAGGAGCACAGACCAGCACAGAATCGGGATGGGCTGGGGATGGACCACACATGTGGATTGCCAGGACAGCTACTTAGAGAGGTTCGCATTCCTCCCCATTGAACCAGCTATGATTGTAATGGTTTGTTAAACAAACAAAGGACCTAAAGCTGTGAATGGGGGAGAGAAAAGACTTAAGGTGAAAAGGAGAGGAGGCCCTGTTTGTTAGTGTTCCACTCTTTTTAAGCTCTCTCCCCCATTTCCTCAACATTCCTTTCTCCCTTTCAGAGAAGGCAGCGCGGTAACTTGCAAAAGTTACTGCCTCGTGTCTCCAGCCCTGTTTCCTTTTAAACTGGAAACGGGAGGAAATGTCTATCCCTTTACAAAGGCAAAATGAGAAACCGGGGTGTCTTAAAGGAATAGGGATACATATTTTTATATTTCTAACCAAGTGTTTCTGGGTGAACAATTGGCTTGGCATTCTTTGAATTTATGGGATGTGCTGTGGAAAGGCAAAGAGAAAGTTCTGAGTCAAGCACTGTCCCATAAATAAGGCAGGTGGCCGCAGAGGTGGGCAGCCCTCTGCTCCTGGAGGGAGGGGAGTGAGCGTTGGCGTGGGTGCAGCAGTTTTACTTTTTTATCCCTTGACTGTGTACACAGTTTATGGTCAGGTGAGTTCTGGATGTTCATCCATTGAAAATGCTTGGGGGTGGGGGGCGGGAAGCTGTAAATTGTCTTTTAAAACTGCCAGTTACATTTATGTCCATTCAGTTAATCAGATTAGGTCTCAGGACTTCCTTGTGGGGAAGAAAAAGGAACTATTTAGATTTTGCGAACAGTATTGTTACATGTGCTATGCATTATCCCTAGGGGAGGGATAGGTCCTCACTTGTAACTTTTGTGCACAGCAGTTTGTCTCTGCAACACCTTCCCTTTCTCTGGCTCCCAAGTTCCTCTGCCTGGCGCACCAGCCCCCGCAGTGTGTTCAGGGCACTGTCTCCTTTAGAGGCCCCTCTTCTGCTCCTCTTCTTACGCTCACACCTGCCTTCCAGCCAAACTAGACCACGGGATCACACTGCCCTGTCCTGCTCCAGGCCTCTCTGCTTTTTACATGGTCTTCCCTCGGCCTGAAAGAGACTGTCTCCCTTTTCTCCACCTGCTTTGCTCTAAGCCCAGTGTAGGTATCAAAATTATGAAAACTTAGAAAGTACAGATATTCGGAGAGAAAAAACAAAGTCCCCTCTAATTTGGCCCCCCAGCAACCCTTTGCTGACACTTTGTTTTCTGTACTTTCAGTCCTTTTTCATTTTTTTAATTTAGAGACTGTTGTTTTAGGACAAAACAGTCCACTCAAGTCTTGAGCATCCTTTCCTGATCACACATTGTAACTTTCAGGGTTCTGTCAAGAGATGTGAACTCAGGAATCTGGCTTCCCATCACCCCTGTGACTTGTGAGCTTTTCTTGTTTCTTTTCTCAGCGTGAGCCTTTGCCCTCACGCACTTCCTGGGAAGGAATTGGCCTTTTCTTTTTCCTAGAATAGTCACCGTATTAGGACAATAGACCCGGCTGATAATTAGGTAAGTTTGGTTCCTTGGTGCCCTACTCTTAGAGTCCTAGGAAAGATCACCACTGTCAGCTATAGAAACACACCCCAAAGGGCGTAAAGGGGATCGTCGCAGCTTTGTTGGGAGGGAGGAGGGGGATATGTTTCCAGCTGTCACAAAGGAGTATCCCTGCCACTGACTTTAATGACTAGAAAATCTTCTCCTAATACCAGAGGCTCTCGTCTGGATTTCAAGTCTGCGCTCACCCCTCCCCCCACCTCCCCCAGCGTGCTACCTAGAGTTCATTAACAGTCTTCCTGAAACATTCCGTCCCATCTCAGCTGAGAACCAGGCCTGGGCGTTGCGCTTGCCTCTCAGGATGCACATACCTATTTTGCTTGCTTGGCGACCTTTGTCTGTTTCTTCCTAAATGTTCATGTTTAAAAACACCGTGTAAGAGGTGGGTTGGGGAGGCATGGGGAGGATTTCAGACTCTGTAAGGATATTTCCTTTCCCTCCCCACAGCCTGATGGATATTAAGCTGAGTGACCATCCCGTTGAGGTGCTTTGGCCCTGTCTGGGGGGCCATGAGCTGTGTAAGCCCCCCTGCTTCCATTCCATACAGGTGCGGGAGGCAGTGGGGTCCTTACAGGCTGCTTTCAGGTGACGCCTCTGGGAGCCTGGCTCCCGGTCAGCAGTCCCCTTTGGCCCTTGGAGGTTTGGTTTTTCTCAGTCTTCCGCAGCTCGTTGAGGCTCATACTCCCGGGCTTGTGCTGTTTGCAGTGCTTCCTCCCCTCCCAGTCAAGACAGAGCTATGGGCGTTATCTCTCTGTCTGCCTGTGCCTCTCCCCAGCTTTGTGTAGAGTGGCTGGTCTTGACAAATTCAGTTACGTGTTATCGTCCATCTGCTAAACACATTATAACAACAACAGGCTCGCATCTGTTTAAAAAAGAAAGAGGCCTACCTCTCCTAATAGGAGAAAGTGGGCAACCAGACAGCATCTTTGAACTGTTAGGGTCTTCGTTTCTGCTATCACCATCTAGAAATTATTTGGAACATCTTATCAAGTTTTTTAAAATGCAGACTGAATTCTCATTTTGCTTCTTTTTATCACCATGGACTTGTCACTGCACTGTCTTACCTAAGAGGAACTGAGGGAGTTTAAAGACAGAAGGCTTCTTCTGTTCTTAAAGCCTCCAAGAATTACATGCCCCCACAAGCCTGCTTCCCTCAGGCTCCACGATGCAGAGAAGATCTCCTAAGAGGGGGTCCGTCTAGCTGCAACCTGTTGCAGAGAAAACAAACCCCACCCTACCCCCAGGACACCCCACTGTACACGCCAAACCGCTCCGGGGAAGACCAACACAGGTGATCAAGGCTGAGCACACCCACGCAGAGCCCAGGGTAGTTTATAAAGTCATTTATAGAAGCCAGACTCCACTTCCCTGCAGCCTCGGGTACCATGCACTGTTACTTAGTTGGAGATAACCTCAGCACCTCCTCCGTGCTGGAGATCTCCTTGCTGGCCTGAATGCCCATTGCTGCTGCTGCTGCCGTTTAATCATTCAGTCGTGTCTGACTCTCTTTGTGACCCCGTGGACTCTAGCTCTCCAGGCTTCTCTGTCCATGGGATTTCCCAGGCAGGAATACTGGAGTGGGTTGCCATTTCCTTCTCCAGGGGATCTTCCCAACCCAGGGATCTAACCTGGGTCTCCTGTATTGGAAGGTGGGTTCTTTACCACCGAGCCACCAGGGAAGCCCCGAATACCCATTAGGTACCATTAAACTCAACACAGCTAAAACCAAACTCCAAATTCCTGGTTTTGCTAGGTTTTTCTTCTGGGTCTTGCTCTTTCTTTCCCTCTTCACCATCACTCTCCCCCTCTTGCCTTTAAACTTTTCTAAATTCTTATTTGACTACAGTGGTCCCTCCTTGTCTGAGATTTCCCTTTCCATGATTTCAGTTACCCATGGTCAACCTTGGTCTCAAAATGGAAGATTCCAGAATAAATAATTCATCAGTTTTAAATTGCACACCATTCTGAGTAGCATGATGAAGTGGTCGTGCCAGCCTGTTCATCCCACCCGGGACATGAATCTTTTCCTCTCCCAGCATATCCTGCCTGGTGGTCATTAGTTGCCAGCTCAGTTATCAGACCGACTGTGGGTATCACAGGGTTACCTGTGTTCAGGTAACCCTTGTTTTACTTAATAAGTGCAAAAGTGATGATGCTGGCAATTTGGATGAGCCAACGAGAAGCCATAAAGTGCTTCCTTTAAGTGAAAAGATGAAACAACTTCATAAAGAGAAAAATCATATGCTTAGGTTACTAAGATGGAATCTTCTATCTGAAATTGGGAAGAAGGAAAAAAATTTGCTAGTTTTGCTGTTGCACTTCAAACCACAAGCATTACGGCTTCGGTTCATGATAAGTGCTTAGAAAAAGACATTACATTTGTACAATAAGATATTTTTGGAAAAATATTTTGAAAGAGAGGGGAACCCCATTTATGCAACTTTGAGCACAGTATGTTGCTATAATGGTTCCATTTTACCATTGTTGTTAATTCCTAGTTGTGCCTAATTTCTAAATCAAGCTTTGTCATGGGTATGTATGTATAGGGAAAAACACAAGGTTTGGTGGTGGTCTCAGGCATCTGCTGAGGGTCTTGAACGTATCCCCTGTGGATAAGGGGGCCGGCTGTAATAGATGCCTGTTGTCCCACTCCCTGGTCACTGGTCCTGGGATGCCCCGCCCCTTGCAGTCTGGCTCCTGTGGTCTTTGTCACTCTGGGAGGCTTAGATTCTTGTGCCGTTTATGCCTTTCCCGTCACTGCCTCCTGTTCCTGTTGAGACAGTGTTTCACTGGCGTTTTTCTACTTGTTTCTACTCCTCCTCTGTCTACCTCTTAGCTCCACACGAACCTGGAGTTAGTGGCTGCCCTTGACTAAACAGGTTAGTCAGTCTGCTGAAATGTTACAGCAAAAAAGCCCACCTCCTCCCAGTGCCACAGAGCAAGTGCGTCACTGACACGTCCTGATTGGGTCTCTCTCCCCAGCCTGCCTGTCCCTGGTGCCTGCATGTTTGCCTTCGTGTCCAGTCATATTGAAGTCGTTACTTTCACGTACCTTGTCTTGATTCATTCCCTTGGCCTGAAATAGACCACTTCCCCCTTGAATACCAGGTAAAGTTGCCGGCTCAGCTTAAATTTTGGCTTCTCCATGAAACCTCTCCTCATCCCCCAAGTAAGAGAAGTTATTCCTTCAACAAGCATAGGGTAAATGCATAGGGCGAATTATTTTAATGGTGAACCAGTAGATGAAATCTGGATAAATTCTTATCCATTCTGAGTTTCAATGATTGTTTTCACCTTTTTTTCCATGTGTGAGTCTTTATAGAGCAGTTTAATTGCATCATATCTTAAATCCTAAGGAAAAGAGCATCTTAGAATGCAAAAAGCCTCACTCCAGTCTTGGGTGTTGTCTCTTTCCCTTCCACTGGGCATTACTTGGTTTTGCCTGACTTTCTGGTTTTTGCCAGTCTAATTGGGGGTGTGTGTGTTAAGAAATAAAACAAAAAATGTCAGATGTGATAAGTGCATGACACAAGAAAAGAAAAAGGCAGGAGACAGGCATAAGGTGTGCCAGGGGTAGGGTGGAGTTGGTCCCAGATTAATCAGGATTGAAGTTTTGCCAGTCAAGAAGAGGGAAGACCCGAAAGAATAAAATATGTAAGGGAAATGATTTTAATGGTGGAACAAGAGATGAAACCTGGATAACATATTTTCATCTGTTTTATTGACTACTTGAGTTTCTCTGTGAAATACCTTTTTATTTTTTCTTCTGAAGGTTTAAAGGTTTAAAGTTTCGTTTTAAACATTAAGTCTGTAATCTTTCTGGGATTAATTTTATATAGGTGTATGGTAGGAATCCAGTTTCCTTATTTTCCACATGGATAACCAAGTATTAAGTAGTCCATGCTTTCCCCAGGGATTGCGGTGCCAACCCTGTTGTATATTAAGTTTCCATATAAAGGGGATCTGTTTCTAGACTACTCATTCTACTCCCATAGGTCCACTTGTCTAACCCTGTGCCTACATCATACTGCCTTAAATACTGTAGCTTTTTAAAACATGTTTTTATCTGTTGTCTTTCACCATTTCCTTTCTGATCAATTTATAGGATGATGAGCATGATCCAGTCGAATGGGGAAAGTCTTGACTACTCTTGACTTTTCCTCCTCAATATAAAAGTTTAGAATGATCTTGTCAAGTTCCAACAAAGAACCTTGTTGAATTTTTATTAGAACTTCACTGAATCAGTATATTAACATGAAGATAACTAGATAACTGAATATTACAATAATACTATCTGTATTTCTCTATTCATGAACATGGTATGTTTCTCAATTTATTTAGGTTTTCTTTTATGTCTTTCAGTAGAATTTTATAGTTTCTCCATAACTATTTTATTTATCTTTGGTTAGATTTACTTTAGATATCTTTGCTTTGTGGCTAATTAATTTTAAATTATATTCTGTTTGCTGGCATTTAGAAATGCAGTTGATTTTGTATTTTGACTTTTGTAACCAAATACCTTGTCAGACTTCCTAATTCTCACATTCTATGCATGGATTCTTTGGGGTTTTCTGTATAGATAGTCATCTGTAAACATCGAAATATTTATTCTATTCTAATTTTAAGTCTTGTTATTGCTTTATTGTATGAACCACAACTTCTAATACAAATCTTTAACAAGAAACGGTGATGATAAGCACCTTTTTCATAAAGCAAAGATGGTAAACTGTTTCATTAACTTAAATGTTATCTTTTCTTTCCTGCTTCTTAGTCTAATGATATATATTTTAACTATTTAACCTATGGATGATTTTACTGTTAATTAGTCTCTGAGTTATATTAGCTGTGTTATGAAAGGTTGTTTCATGGTGCTAAATCTAGTTTCAGGTGATCACTAGAACTAACAAAGATGTAAAAATAGCAGGTACCCTCAAAAGAAGCCACAGTGGCGAACATAAAGGCGCCTTAGAGTCATCAGGGGAGTTTATTCAAATGGCAGATTCTCAGATGTTCCCCCGGCAAGTCCGACTCAAATGCCTGCCCCTGCCCCTGGGGTCTTACACTTGTCACTGCCCTTTTTGTTATTGTTTGTTGTTTTCTTTTTTTAAAATCCTGTTCTTCATTTAGGGATCTCTTGGTTCTCTCTAGAATATTAATGCTAGTTGTTTCTGAAGCTTTCTTTTTCCTCCATACAGTTTTTTTCTTCTTCTTCTTTAACCTAGCTGCTTTTTTCTGTTTCTTCTGTGTTGGTTTTTCCTAGTAGGTGCTGGCTTCTGATTTCTGGTGATGCTCAGCTGCCTGACTTGTGAGTGGAGCCATAAAAAAGCTGATGGGAGCTTTGTGTACTTAGATAGGCTTTGTCAACAAGGGCTTCGTTGTAGGGTAATACGGGTAAACCCTTCAGGACTGCCATTTGTCCTTGTCGTGAGCTCTTTTCTCTTGGGCTAGTCAGCTTTCCCAGAGAAGACTCTTTCAGTCTCCCGTCTTGGAGAGTATAATAGGCCTGGCTGCCATTGTTCTGATCACCGAATAGGGGGAAGTATGCAAACTTCCACTTAATTCACCCTGTTTCAGCACAGTGCCCACTGCTCATACCCTCTGTCGGGAGGGGGTCAGAGGGCTGAATGCACTGCCAGACTTGAAACCACTCTTTCTGTTTCTATGCCCACATGCATCCCTACTTCCAGAAGTTCCTAGTGCCTAAATTTGAGCCTTTTGATGGTTGCTTCATAGCTTTTCATCATTGCCTTAGAATTCAGCTTTCTGAGGATGGCTAAGTCCGTTCCTGCTTGTTTACGTACTTTCCAGTTTCCAAAACGTTGTTACTGTTTTCTCCTTTCCTGTTATCTTAGGCTGTGTTTTTTGCTGGGGGGCGGAGGGGTGGTGGTGAAATCTCATTAATACTGTTTTTTTAAATGTATTTATTTTAAATGAAACAAAGATGGATATTTTTAATGGTAAAAGGTACAATTCACAGAGAAGATAGACATCATAAACCATTAGACACTTTGATTAACACTGTTTTACTAGAGTTTCAGGAGAGACTGGAGCTGCATACTTCCATTCAGTTTGCCGTCTTTAACTTGACATTACTCCCACTACTTGTGACTAGAAGGTCAGCACCCTGTCCTTTTTCCTATTTTTCTTAGTGTGTAGATTTGATGTTCTGAAGCTGCGGTATAATTTTCTCTCTAAATATGTTATAAACAACTCACTTCAGCCTTCTGGCTTATTTTAGGCCTCATTTCTAAGAAAATAAGAGTTTAGTCACGGGTTAACAAAATGAAGTCTCTCCAGGTGACAGTTTAGAAGAGTCAGTAGGCAGCAGAGCCGATGGTTTGGCAGGCCAGGGAGGTGGGGCCTTGCTGTGCGGCGCTTCCCACAGCAGGATGGGCAGGGGCGGAAGGGGGCCAGAGCCAGTGCCTCCCACCACCAAGCGCAGATTGTTTCAAACACTTAAAGTGGACGTGTGTACCCAGTGTTGAACGGTCCTGGAGGGAACACAGAGGAACCCCCTGTGGAGGTAGTTTCTCACCAAGCCAGTCTTCCCTTTCTGAGCCTGGGTTATCCATGCTTGGTACCTCCACCGTGGCCCCCGTAGCCCGAGTCCCTGTGGGCTCACCTGGACTTCCGTAATTGCTTCCTCAGTGGTCTCCCCGTTTCACCATCTCACCATGTGGAAGAGGTGCCCATTCCTCTGCCCAGGAATGACGAGGGAAGCAGCAGTTGGCCAGGTAGATCCTGGGTGGCAGGAGAGTCCAGGAAGGGGCATAGTGTGGAAAAGACAGAAGCATGAGGGATGTCAAGCATGTTGAGCAAATAGCCAGTGGGTTGATCTGCAGCCTCAGTTGCCTTTGGGCCGCTGTGGGGCAGAGGTCTGCAGACAAGGCAGGGTGACAGGCTTTGAGGCTCCAGCCTGGAATGCAACCTACCCAGGAAGCTTCTACAAGTGGTGTGTCAACTCAGGTGTTGTGGATTTTAATGATGGTCTGTTAGTACTTTATTGAGGATCCACACACGCATACACACTTTAATAACAGATTTTTAAAGATGCTGACAAATGAATCCCTGTGATTTGGAAGGCATCCTGCCCTCTAGTCAAAAGGAAAGCCTGTCTTCCATGATTGGATCTATTACATTATCATCTGTACCCCTATTTGAAATGAAATTTGTACAAATTGTTTATTGCTTGAATTTCCAAAGAACATTGTCATAGAGTCCTCCCCTCCCCTCCTTTTTTTAACCTTCACCTGATAAAATGCAGGGATTGAGGCATAAAATATATGGCCCATGGCTTAGGAATTGTCAGTGACTTTGTGAAGTCGAACTGAACTGATGGCACAAAGGGGGGTTTTTCTCTTTTTTCATCTAAGTCAGTCAGTGCCCTTTAATCTGTTTAAATATAGAATCCCTTAGAAAATCTGAAGAAAGCTATGGTCCCTCTCCTTGCAAGAACTGCAATACACATGCCTCCTAATTTTCCATAGAATTTTGGAGAATTCAGAGTCATGGGCCCTGGAAGCTCTGCCATGGGCCCCACGTAAAAACCTCTGTTCTCAGTGGAGGCTGAAAAGCCAGCCACAGCCATCTGGTAGGGGACTCAACAGGCCTCGCATCTATAATCCTCAACCAAGTTATGAGTCCAGCCCCGGGAGGTCCTCTTTTACTGATTAGACATATAATGAGCCCCAACTCTTCTAGCATCTACATGCTCAGGTACAAGACCTATCACATGTGCATAATAGAAAATTAGCAGTAGCAGCCACCTGGAGTTTCTGAGAATCTTCTTCCTCCTGCTGATATTTCTGGATGGCTTTTTCATGATAGAGACTTGCTACAAGTCCTTCAAGGACTACTAGTAGTCCTTGCTACTAGTCCTTCTAGTCCTTGCTAGAGTCCTTCAAATATGGAGGGGAGCACCTCTCTAGAAGCCGCCTGGAGCCAGATAAACAGGGAATTTCCACCTGCCCTGCTCCATGGTTGGCTGTTTCATATTGTGTGAGTATAAGAAGAAACCGAACTTTTAAAACTGACCTTAACACATTTATATAAAAGCCATCCTAGGTTTCAGGAGTATGAGAGGAAAAGAAATGTTTAGAACAGAACCTTCTTATCCACAAGGAGCGGTGATGAATGGAGTCAAAAAAAAAAAAACAAAACCAACTTAAGAGTACCCATGTTGGAAGACTAAAAATGGAAATTCAATTTCCTCCCAGAAATGGGCCTTGCATTGTGTCACTGGGGACAATGGAAATAGAAGCCAGAAGTCATGGTTTATTTTGAGGATGCTGTAAAACACTTGTGCCCCATTAGCTGATTGTGTTACGCAGCACGGGGGACGTCCTGGAGCGGCGCTTGTGTTCTGACCTCTCCCTGCACCGCCGTATACCACCAGCCCTCAGGGAACACAGTCCTTCCTGGCTGTTGCCATATATATATGTTCTTATTCCAATCTGATCCTCTCTCATCCCCAAAATAATCAGCACGAACAGAATGAAGCAGATGGCACAAGCCTTCTTTGGCACACGGGCAGATCTGTATCACTCACTCAGTATTTTTAGAATCAAGGGGATTGAAAATTATGTCCTGAGATGTTTTGGGGGAAGACTTACTCTCTTTTCCAGGGTGACAGGTGCTGAAATATTACCATATTTAAAGACTCAAATGCAATCTGTATGTCAGGTCACAGGGCAGACTGATGATCATCGGGACCATCCCTTTGTTAGTTCTCTGTTTCGGATTGTTGGCAGTTGGCCAAATAATAGAAAGTTCATCACAAGTCTGTTTTAAGGGTGTGGCCAGAGCTTATCAGGTTTCAAGGAAAGATTGGAATCAGCAGCAGCCAGCCAGTTCTGATCAAGTACATGGTGATGGGAGATGTTGTATTACCCACACAGCTTATTTTTTAAAAATAGCTGGGCTTTGATCCTCGGCCACAATGAATTTATAATCTGTTGGGAAAGGCTATGTTTATAGAAGTTTGTGATTATATCATTAAAACAGTGTAAATATTTATATTTGAAGATCTATATTAATGAAATACACAGTTATGGTGAATGAAATGTTATAACTATTAGTTAATTTGAATACATCATTTTAAAAAAAGCCTTCCTGAAGAAACTAAGGAATGCTTACTGTCATAAAATAATTGAGTTCAACATGTGAGGACCAATTTTGCACGTAGGGTTGGACTGGGTGTATTTAACACAGAGACCTAAAACTAAAAAAGATAAGAAAAGTCTTGGGCAAAGACATTAATGCAATAAGTAAAATAAGTGTAAAAATGTTTATGTGACTTAATGTTTTGTTGTTCTCTGCAAGTTTAATGGGGAAAGAGTTGGAGGAAATGTCTCACATTTAAATACAGTATAGTCATGTCTAAAATGCCTTGATTGTATACCCACCATCTTTGAAGGCCCGAGGGAAATGTAGTGATGTCAACAACTTGTTGGACTTTTGAATCTAGGGAAGTGACTGGAAAGTGGATTTGGGAAGCTTTATTCAATGCTAACAGGCAGGTACTTTTTCTTTACTTGAAAAAATCTGATTTTTCCTTTGTATTCTTGGTGTGTTGGTGAGCAAACGTTGGTATCTGTTGAGAAACAAAGACCTTGGGCCAGTTTTTACTTGCAACTTCGTATGTCCTGTGTGTGTGGAGCATGTGTATTATCCAGGCTCCTGGCTCCTCCAACTCTGAGTAACGGGTGATAAAGTATATGCGGGGAGAGAATGTGTTTCTCTTTTCCATTACATCCATAGCTGAGTGGTTCAAACTGTGTGCCAGTTTGCAGCTGATGGTTTCTACTTTTAATCCCAGTGTTTATAAATACTACCATATATTTGTATGGAGTGTTTTTAGATTACAGAGTGCTTTTAAGATTCATCTTGTTTCAGTTGGTTGTCCCCACTGGCTCATTTACATGCATCAAGTAAATATTACAAATGAGGAAACTGAAACTTAGGCGCTAACAAATGGATGAGCTGGAATTTGAACCAGGGAATCTGTCTACTATATTCATAAAACAAATGACTGGAGCTGGATATACACTTGCTGTGCTTCAGGGAAATGCATGAGGGTGAGTCAGAGCTTAGCTGTGTCTGGAGAAAAGCGTTAGCCTTACTTTCACTTCTTGTGGCTCCTGTGTTTTCCAGCACAGGAGCCAGTAGCCTTGTGTGGCGACTTAAATGACAATGTCAGTTTCTCAGCATCACATTTTGAATGTTCAGTAGCCATTCATTTCCATCACAGAAAGTTCTGTTGGACACTGGTCATTTCTCATAAATGCAGGAGTTAGGGAGAATCAATTTAGAGTGTATATGCAGGGGGATTGGTGTAGATGAGAAAATGTTTAAAATCTCACCACCAGACCAGCTCCTTCTCTTGAGTGACTAATGCTATTTTGAGTTCAGCTATAAAGAGAACAAGAAAAAAAAAATGAATTTCAAGCTTCATATTGTGTATACATTTTAATCTCTTAAAATAGACCTGGAAAACAGCAATCTCAAGTGAATGAGTATATTTAATGATGATGATAAATTCTGTGCCTTTTATGGATGGGCCAGTGTTATGGCCAGACTCAGGCTGGATGGAAAAGTAGGACACACCATGAATCCTGGCAGCAGAAACTCGGCCACACAGGATAGAATTCCTGGAAGGAATTACTTTGTCTGTGGCCAGGGTGCTTGGGATGCCTCGAGGCTGGGCCATGGGGTGAACTGGCACACGATGAGGGAACGGGGAGTTGGAGGGAGAGGGGTTTGGACGGGGCCGGGACAGGGGCTCAGTTCAAATCGTACTTGGTCCCAGAGGAGTCTCTGTGTGCTGCCATCAGAATGGAGGTTTGGTGCCAAGATGCTGGCTGAGAACGCCGGCGTCCCCGGCTTTGGATCAGTGCTTGGAGCTTCAGGTCAAAGTGCACACGTCAGCTCTGAAGGTTCCAAGCAGGTGGGGCAGGACAGCCAGGGGTATCTGCCTGGTGCCGGCTCCTTGTGAACTCTGACCAGACACTAAAAACATCTGAGCTAGTTGATGAGGAACATGAAAAGTTTCCTGCAGTTTTTACCCCTTAAAAAAGGAATGTGTGTTTGTCTGTGTGCATGTGCCCGGTGCTGATATAAAGATGCTTGAACTATTACTATAGTAAAACTTCATCTAGCTAGACTCCAGCTTTCTGATCTGAAAATAACTCCAGAGGTAAGTAAAAATTAACTGAATAGTAAAGATCTCTAAAAGAGTTGGCAATAAATGAATGATGCAGGGACTAGACGCCTCGAAGGCCTGCCGAGATTGGTCAGGTTCACACACATGCCTTGCTCACTTGCAAAGTTCAGAAAAGGCTGGCCTGTGCGCAGAAGTTACCCCAATGTGTTTAATGTAAGCAGACGGTATGCTTTTTTTTTTTTTTTTTAAAGTATCGGCACTTGAAAGGTTAACATCCGTTGCGTGAGAATTCTCTCTCGCTAGAATGGCACGGGATTCTGGGTAGCCAGGCTTTTCCTGTGTTGTTGATGCTGTGTTCATGATGCTGTTTTGGACTCGTAAGGCTCCCAAGTGACGGGTCTGTTGGCAGAAAAAGAAAAGCCTGGACTTGGGTGATCTGCCTGGGTTGCAAGGATGGTAAGAACTGGGATTGGAGGCAGGCTAGGGCGGCAAGCCCGTCTCCTAGGAGTGGCCTTCCAGCAGGTAGCTCCCCTCCCCCCTGCCCCCTGCCCCCGCTGGGTGGGGCTGGGGAATGAGGAAGTGTTCCCACAGACTAAAGGGAAAAAGAGGAGTGGACAGTTTCCTGGAAGATGGTGCCTGCATACCAGAATGTGCTGACCTGTGCCCCAGCCGGCGTCACTCTTGTCTTTGTGTGAATCTCGTCTCCCCTTCAAAGGCAACACCTCAGTGAATGAGACTAGCTTTGTTTCCACTTTGTTTACGCCGTAGACTTGAGTCCTTCTGCACGGTAACCTCACAAACAAATCAACTTAGATACATACAAATGATTTCGTCTCATCCCCTGGAAGTTTAAACAGGTGTGATAAACAACTTATGTTCTGCCAACAGTGAGTGACGAGGACTAGCCAATGGTTTGAATAAGCGAGGATGCCTCTCTTTTCTCTACCAATAAGACACTCGAGCACACTGGGGGTGTGTGCGGGTGTTTTATTTTCCCCTTTGAATTGGCAGACTGAACTTCACACTGACCTGAGCTCGTGGCTTGAAGTAGATGATACCAAGTCTGTGGAAATAGCTGTCTCTATCACAAGGGGAAGTGTGTTTCCTCCGCCATCAGAGCACTGTGCAGTGACTCCTGCCCCTGTGAAGAAGCACAGACAGGAGCGTCCGCATGCAGAAGGACCTCTTAAAGCGCAGGGAAGATGGAGAGGTGTGCCACATTAGAGCCATTGAAAGGAACACGTTGAGTCCAGGTAGTCGATGCTGAACGGGTGGACGAGAAGCGTGGTTTGCCGACGGCTAATGCGCAGAAACTCTTCCTCTTCTCTCCACAGTCTGGTGACCCAGGACGTGCCCCAGCTCTAGTGACGCAGTCTGCCTTTCTGCTCGGGAACATCATCTGTGCCTCAGACTTGCTCCTCTCAGCCTGAGACCGCGTGGAAACTGGGATGTAGGATACAGGAAGCAGAGATAGTGGTAACCGAGAGGCCCATGTCTGGGTAGATCCAGGTCGGGGACCACAACGCTGCCTCCCCCTGGGCCTGGCGGTTGGCTGCTGGGGCTCTGCTGACGTGCTCAGCACAGTCCTGTCCTTCTGTTTGCACTTAAATGGCACAGCATTTGGTCAGCGCATCTGAAAAGGAAAGTGTGTGAGACAAAGCCCATGGCTACCTACCCCTGCCAGTTATGTGGCAAGACCTTCCTCACCCTGGAGAAGTTCACTATCCACAGTTATTCCCACTCCAGGGAGCGACCTTACAAGTGCTTGCAGCCAGACTGTGGCAAAGCCTTCATTTCCAGATATAAATTGATGAGGTGAGAGGCTTCAGAAAAGGTATGTGCTTTACCACATACCTTTCAAAGGCTTTGCTAGCCCTCAGACCAAACGCTGCAGGGGAAAGCGGATGCCCTTTAGCCTTTAAGGCTGTATCTCCAGTGATTACTATAGTTTTTATACGACAGTTGTGCTCTGCAGTGTTCAGTTCACTTTTTCAACAAGTATGTCTTGTGTTCCTACAATAAGCCAGGCCTAAGAACAGAAAGATGAGAAGACCTATGGCCGGGGAGATAGTCATGGGAACACCATTAAAATGTCATCCACGGGCTTTAATCCCAGAGCTGTGGAAGTGGTGGAAGTTGTTCTCCACTGCTGGGTGAGACCTGGGGAGGCTCGTCAGAGTGGTACAGTCTTTAGCTGTGATGTGAAGAATGAATGGGAGGCGGGCAGAGAGGAGGTTCTGGGGAAGCCCTGAGCCTTGGCCTGGAGGCACATGTGGACAGAGGGTCGCGCTGGAAGAGGATCGGAGTGAGGCTCAAACTGGAGGCAAGAGGGTAGCAGCTCAGAGCAGGCTGTGTCTACTGTCCTAAAAGGCTTGTTTTCTTCTGAGGAGTGTAAGAACTGAACAACATGATTTGATCAGGATGTTAGAAAGATGGCCCTGGCAGTAATTTGGAGAAGAGGGAAGAGGCAAGTAGACTGATGTACAATCTGTTGTAACAGTCCAGGTATGAAATATGGAGAGCCTCTCCAGGCCCCAACAGTGAGGATGGAGGGGAGGGACTCAACAAAGGGTAAAAACTACTTTGCGGAGATAGGTCCTTTCTTAAAAACAGTAACATTTAGTCTGAATTGTTTCTTGAGCGTCTTACTTCCATGAGAGAAATGGTATATGAGATGTAGTTTCTGCCTGTAAGGGACTTTTATATCATAGAAAGATAGTACTCAAAATACACTCACAGTGAGTATGTTGCACGGTCGGCTGATTGACAGTGAACGCTGTGCGTGCGCTATGTATACCATACACTCAGAGCTCCCACGAACGCATGCCTGTCTGGATACCGGGGTGAGGGAAATGCGTCTTTGGCCTCTAGTCTTCATGTGATGAACTGTAACTGTCAGACCAGCGGATAAGTGCATGAGTGAGAGTGAGGACTGAGAGACAACTTCCATCTGATATGCTATGAGCACAGACCACCTTATGGTTAAATTTGGGAGTGCTCCTGGAGGAAGGCCCTGGCGAGAGTTAAATAAGTTATGTTCCTGGCCCCTATCAATAGCCCTGGTACAGATCATTGATAAGCTGATTTGTTCAAATAAGCCTACGAGTGCTTAAAATTCAAATGCGTTCTGTACATCGGCCAATCTCTAGTTGCTGTAAATATAAGTATTGAGTGCCTACTGTATGCACCAGTTTGGTTGCAAAGGCTTCCTGTTTTGCAGCACGCTTCTTATGTGTACACAGTAATTATCCTTGCCCAAACACCAAAGGCAGGGTTAGCTGCAGTTAAGCCACAGTGAGGATATTATAACTGTGGGTAAAGACCAAAATACATATAGGAGATAAATATTTGGAACAGACAGTGGCGCCGACAGATTACTGGAATGACAGGAATTAGGTGGGATTACTGTGGTAAACCGCACTGAAGGAGATGTCTTAAGCAATATTTAGGAGCTGGTAGTTCAGAGCAAGGGAGACAACTTGTTCAGCTAAGGGTGTGAAGAGAGGCAAAAAAGGGAAGCAGTGTACTTTCTGCAAGGACGGCCTTCCCTGCCATAGCCACCAGCATGTCTTGCCCCTCTGGCCTGAAGCAAGGGAGGGAAAGGGGCAGGGTGCCTTATTTATTTTTAAAAGGGCAGCATTTCATCCTTTGTCTCAGTTGCCACATAAAAGTTCCACTTCATAAGCAAAGGTTGAAGAAGAAAGTAACTGACTCACTTAATTAGAAAAGAGCACATGGGACCTAATATAGCGAAGGACGAAAGCAGTTAGACAGCCAAAGGCAGGAACAGAGGATTTGGCAAGGCAGACGGAAGTCCCAGGGTCAGCAGTTAACCCCGGAAGCATTCTAAGATCACTGACGTGGTCCAGGTGACACCCGAAGATGGTGTTTTTTTTGGAAACTACAGGACAGACCGAAAGTGGTGGTTTCCTGGGTTGTGAGGTGAGAAGAGAAGCTAGGGAGGGCAGCAAGACGTGGGAGTCGTTTTAGCTCTAAGGTGATCATGGTCTAGACTGGGATTGTTGCGTGAGCAAGTGAGGAGTCAATTAGATGGAGAAGAACTGGATGCCAGGCAAAGGAAAAAGTAAAAAACAACAACAAAAAAAAACCAGGGGTTGGAAGGTCGTGGGATGTGATGTGACAAGTGGTGTTACTGCTAAAGTGTGACTTGTGTCCCCCTGAACCTTTCTCATAGGTAGGACAGGAGCAGGACAGGAAATACCAGGTCCAGAGCTGCTCCCGTGGCACTGATCTACACATGGCTGATAAATGAGATCTAATCAGATAAAAGTCCACAGAGGAAAAAGGAGAGAGAGGCAAGATCTATCACAGAGCTTTAGGTTCCCGAACACTAGTGTTGGCCCAGAGAGAAAATTGCTTAAATGCCAAGTTTGTTATTTGCCCTCTAGCCGGCTCCAGAAACCCTTTCTGCAACCTGTGAATGTATTTAAATACATCTGGAACTCAGAGAGACCAGCGTCACCTCAGACCCCAAGTACCTGTTGTGCTGGCCCCTGTTGCCCAGCGTTGTTTGTGCCGCAGTCGGAGTCTGGGTCCCTCTCAGTGTCCATGGGCAGCAGCTTGGTGCTTCTAGAGACAGTCCTCTTGAGTTTTGTCAGTGAAATTACCAGTGACCTTTAGGAAGTGAGTTGGAAGCGTCTAAGAGGGATCTGGAGACAGGGGTTCATGCATCTGACATGAGAGCCCACGGGAAGGTATTAAACAGCAGAAACTGAAGACCTCACTGTAACGTTCTCCTGGGAGGCATGAGGGTGAAGCTCAGAGGACACATGGTGGGGGGTTGCCATTCTGGGGCCGTAACTCGTAATAGACACTTTCTCTGATGTTAAGGATAGTCTTTTTAGCATTAATGTCTAAGGCCTGAACTTTCTATCAAGATAAAGCAGAGGTTGTATTAGAAACAGTAATGGTGGGGGGGGCGGGCAGTGTAGAGTTCTGTGTAGAAGGCAAATTGGATCATTTTTGGAAATTCAGAAATTTTAAGAGTATAGAATAGTCATTTAAACCCCTTCCTGAAAACTATTTCTTCATGATCCTATATTTTAAAATACTTGAATATACTTGTGTTTAGAAATCTCTGTGTATAGATTAGGAAACACGTTCTCAATGCATGTTCTTTACAGGTGTGACGGCCACATCGCATCACGTAGTACTTGTTTTTTTTTTTATTATAAAGTTTATGTGTAGAAATCTGGAAAATATAGAAAAGTATTTTAACAACTAAAATGTATATACCACCACCTGGAGAAAACTACTAACATTTTAATATTGTTTCTGTATGTTTCTTTGGCTCTTAAAAAACTGTTGTCTGTTGTGAATTTTCTCCCTCCGTCCCTAGGCATATGGCTACACATTCACCCCAGAAATCTCACCAGTGTGCTTATTGTGAGAAGACGTTCAACCGGAAGGACCACCTGAAGAACCACCTCCAGACGCACGACCCCAACAAGATGGCCTTTGGGTGCGAGGAGTGTGGGAAGAAGTACCACACGATGCTGGGCTACAAGAGGCACCTGGCCCTCCACGCGGCCAGCAGTGGCGACCTCACCTGTGGGGTCTGTGCCCTGGAGCTGGCGAGCACCGAGGTGCTGCTCGACCACCTCAAAGCCCATGCCGAAGAGAAGCCCTCGACGGGCACCAAGGAGAAGAAGCACCAGTGCGACCACTGCGAGCGGTGCTTCTACACCCGCAAGGATGTGCGGCGCCACCTGGTGGTCCACACGGGCTGCAAGGACTTCCTGTGCCAGTTCTGCGCCCAGAGATTCGGCCGCAAAGACCACCTCACGCGCCACACCAAGAAGACCCACCCGCAGGAGCTGCTGAAGGAGAGCCTGCAGTCTGCAGACCTTCTGAATACTCTGCACTCTCTCTCTCCCCAGTTCCAACTGAAGGCTGCCCCACTGTCTCCTTTTCCGATAGGGGCCCCTATACAGAATGGGCTTGCCGGTAGCCTGCCAGCTGAGGTACACACCCTCAATGCCTTGGAGCAGCCCACCCAGCCGATACCGGTGCTGTCAGAGCTCCTGGCCCCCCTGCACCCCATGGCCACCCCCAGCTCCCCCCCCGCACCCCCCCAGAACCACAAGTACAACACCGGTTCTACCTCATACCCCCCACTTGCAGGCCTGCCAGTCAAAACAGAAACTAAAGGGTATTGCAGTGCCAATTTGCTTGAGGACTTGCCTCTGCAAGAGCCTCAGTCACCTCACAGGCTCAATGCAGGTTTTGACCTGGCTAAGGGAGGTGCAGGCAAAGTAAACCTGCCCAAAGAGATAGCCGCAGATGCTGTGAACCTGTTGCCTGCCTCTCTGGACCTCTCCCCTCTGTTGGGCTTCTGGCAGCTGCCCCCTCCTGCTACCCAGAATGCCTTTGGGAGTAGTGGTCTTGCCCTGGGGGCTGCGGAGCCTCTGCCGCATAGGCTGAGCTGTCTGGGGCAGCAGCCCCAAGACCCCTCACTTGCCATGAGCACTATGAGCCTGGGCCAGCTCCCCCTCCCTCACATCCCCCATGTTTTCCCACCTGGCACTGGTTCGGCTATCCTGCCTCATTTCCACCATGCATTCAGATGAATGGTTTTTGGTTTTTTTTTAAGCATACTTTTCTTACTCTGAAAGATATTTTGAGAAGCATTGATATCAGTTATGATAAGATATTTTGAGAAGCATTGATATCAGTTATGATAAGATATTTTGAGAAGCATTGATATCAGCTATGATAATATCATCAGCTATGATAATACAAGGAAAGATTTAGGAAGCAGCACTAGAATATGGCTTATTCAGTGATGACTGGCTTGAGAGAAGAGAGTTCTCGAACTGCATGTATTGTGCCAATCTGTCCTGAGTGTTCACGCTTTGTACCAAGTTTAATAAGCAAATACTCTTCAATGGAACTGCAACCATTATCATAACCGACATCCATATGAGGGCTGCTATATATTGGTGTAGCTATATATTGGTGTTTGTCAACTTAATCGTAAGCCATGATCATAATAATGTTAGCTAAATAACTTTATGTGGCACTGCCTAGGAAGGGAACTATGGAAAGGTTTGGATTTCTCCAAAATGGCAGGATTTTTAAAATAAGAAAGTAATCTTTATATCGCATATTATCACTAGGCTGTGTATTTCTTTTCAGGGAATTTTCTACCTTCAGGGTTGGATGTAGTTTAGTTACTATTGCCATAGCCAACCTGTAGTTTTACAGAAACAATTTCTTGTGGAATAATAGACGTCTTCATTTTAAAGCATTTAAATGTAGTTTGAATATTTTCCACAGGATGCTACAATGTGAGTTATCACTTCATTTATCTTAAAGACTAAACTGTCAGTTATATCTGACAGAAAAAAAAAAATCACTGTGTAACCAGGTTAAGTGGTAAAATAATCCAGGCGTCAGTCAAAATAAGCATTTTACTGACTTTAATATTGATTATATTTTTAACAGGAATTTAAGAATATTACTGGAATTTTAAAGTATATATATATATCTATTAAGCAAGAATTTCTTTTGCTCTGCTCTGTCTGGCTTAAAATACTACTCTGCTTAAGTATTTTTAATCACCAATAAGTAAATGCATTTTAAAATTCATCATTTAAGTCAATATTAGTTTTATTCAAGAAATATAACGTTTTACAATGTGTAACTATAATCTATCTCTGGAATTTGGTATCTAATGAGTTTTTGAACTATAAAACCTAACCTTTTTTTAAAGCTCCTCTGTCTTTTGTGTTTAGAGGCTTTCAATATGAAGATATATCTTACATATAATAAATAAAGTACAAATTCAGCAAATGGCTTGATTCATTTTTAGATACAACCACACCCTCACTCTCCACACAGACGGAAAACATTTCCAGCTCCTCAGCTGCTCTGTCATGCCCCCTCTGGGTCATCACATCCCCTACAGAAACAACTATTCTGACCTCTATTCAGCATCGATTAGAAACTATCTTTTTAAAACAATAATTTTAAGGTTGACACTTGTATGCTTCATTAAATTAACAGCGCAAAGAACTTATTTCTAAACTTACTGTATGACATTGTGAATTCTTCCAGAATGCTGTGTAATTTATTTCTGATGTATAGGTCAGAATACTAGCTTCTGAAGTTTCATCTATACTGGGCTACCATGATCCAGTTTTACAGTGGTGTTTACCATTAGTTTCCAGTACAAATTATAAATTATTTCTTACTGGGATGTCTTCAAAAAGTATTATGGCCCATAATACTGTTTAGGTTTGCTTGTTTGACCTCTAAATAGGGTGGGGGTGGGTAGAGAAAGGGGAACCTGGAGTTCATTTGTCTCGTTAAAGCAGCATATTAGCCAAATGTGAGAAACCATGGTTCAACACAGTCCTTTGGAGTGAGCTGGTGACCATCAAAGAGATGATACAATGGAACACAGGTTACCTGGTCAGTAGGACTCCACCGCTCTGGGATGTCTAAGCTCCTATGTCCACTCTTACCTCTCGCTAAGGGAAGGCAGTCTCCCAGAGCAAGTGGAGAGGGGCAGAGAGGCAGCTCACTCTGGCTAAAGCTTCCATTTTCCATTTATAGAAGCTTCCACAAACACTTTTACATGTCTTCAGTCAGTTCCAGAACACATACCTGATTTACCTAAGCATAAAACATAGCAATTGGTCCCCAAAATACAGATTGTAATACTTCCAGATGTTGTGTTTGCTGTACCTGGAGGCTGGTACTCTTATTTAGAAAAAAATGACTTATTCCTAAATAAAGTTCCCTGACCTTAATAAAAATTCTTATTAAAAAGCATAAATTAAGTATAAATAACTACAAAAAAAGTTTACCAACCCTTAGGATGATCAAGAGAAAAAAATACTTGAGACACCACCTCCCAACAGAGCTACATGAAATGAAAGTGTACTGAACAGTTGACTTCCAAGTTGGCCATGATAAGTAGATGGCCTGAGTTCACTTAGAGGATCCTTTCTACAGGGTGGAAAGGTTATTGTAACCTGTTCCTTTCACTGTAGTGTTCCCCCAAAACACTGGTGTATTTGAGGCAATTCTACACGGCATACAGATGGACGTTTAAAATAGGAGTAGCTACTAATGACAGTTTAATGTTCATTAGAAGCAAACATCAAAGTTTATCCAAGCTGAGATTTCATGCCTATTATGTAGAATAAACTAGGTAAAGATTTTCCTAGGAAGTAATAAAGACTGTTTTACCAAAAGTTTCTAATATCAAAGCAACATTTTCTTTAAAAAGACTAAAAAGTGTCCAGTTTTAAAAAAGTTTCTTAACACATATATATGGAATCTCAAAAAATGGTACAGATGAGCCTATTTGCAAAGCAGAAATAGGGACACAGACATAGAGAACAAACGTGTGGACACCAAGCGGGGGAAGGGGGATGGTGGGATGGGATGAACTGGGAGACTGGGATTGACATTACACTATGGCGGGTAAAATGGGCTTCCCCGGTGACTCAGCTGGGAAAGAATCCACTGCAGTGCAGGAGACACAGGCTCAATCCCTGGGTCAGGAAGATCCCTGGAAGAGGACATGGCAACCCATTCCAGTATTCTTGCCTAGAGAATCCCATGGAGAGAGGAGTCTGGCAGGCTACAGTCCAAAGGGTCAGACACGACTGAGCCACTAAGCAGGTATGTATAGAACAGATAACTAATGAGAACCGACTGGATAGCACAGGGGAAAAAAGCTTCAAGCGAATCTTTAAATCAAGAGTTATCATACAGGTTGATGCGTAGTTTAATGATTTGAGGGGAAAAATTTGAAGGGAGTAGATAAAATTTTAATGTAGTTTTTACTTGTTCTACATGATGTCTCCAAAGAAATTGCAGGCGTGTAAACAGATGCCTCCCGTTCCCTCACCTTAGGTGGAGTTCCTGGGTACAACCATCCAGGTCAAGGACGGTTAGGGAGCCAGGCTGAAAGCAGAAAGGGAAGGCACTTACTTTGGAACTTTGTTGTTCCCACATTAAGAATGTTAATACAGGCCTCTTTTAATTGTTCATTGTTTTTAACAATTCACAATATCAAAAATTCTCCAGCTTCATAGCAGTGTCTATTCAGTGTCAACCTCAGGGACCTGTCTTTGTTTGGTAAAAGGGACAGGGCAGTAACCTTCCTGGTCAAAATGAAGAATCATTTCCCTTTCCTGTTAAATCCAAGAAACAAAATGAAAAATTATTCCTGCTTCCTGTCAAATTCGAGAAGCAAAAACCAAGGGTCATTTCAAATTATATGTTTAACCAAAGAGTAAGTTTCAAGAGCATACATTTTAGTAACCTAAATCAGGATCTGCCCAAAGTCCTCTTTGGCCTGCTATGGATTCATCCTCTTAAAGGCTCATTAACTGTGTCTTGCCCATTAGATGATTGGCAACACATAGACGTTAAAATTTTTTTTTTTCCTTACCTGGCCTCTAGGAGTTAATCTTTTTTAGAAGATTTAGTAAATCCTTGTCTGAGTTTTGCTCCAGAAGCAGGGTCCACTGCTGATCCTTTGCAGACATAAACAGATTTGTTATTATGTAAAAGCAAACATTAGCAACAACAGAAAAAAGGGATGATTATGAAATTCTCACATTGGACTCAAAAGTCTCTATTCTTCCTTTTTGTTTTGGAGCTATAGACAAGTTCACAGTCCCTATCCTGGGCCAGATAATAAGGAAAACACAATCTGTGTTAGAAACCCTCTGTCTTCTACCCTTAAGCCTTCACTTACCCATGGATGGGCCCGTTGGCCCACCACCTCAATGACCGCCCCCCCCATTTATACAAATTGACCCTCAACACCTGATCCCACTATAGCCCCACCTTTCAAAATGTACCCAGAGAATGTTCCACATCTTCACAAAATTCTTTGCCTGCTCTCGTGTTAGAAAGGGTTTGATAAACCTCATGGAAGCATGAGAGGCCTTCCCTCCCAGCGGTTATCTGCACAGTGATGGACTCACTTCCCAAACAGGACTCTCTTCCTCTGTGTTCAGCCCCACTGCTAGGAATGGAGATAGAGGAATCTATGGGCAAAACACGCCACAGTTTGTGCTGGATCACATGGAATGGGACAGGATTCTCAGAGAAATCATTAAAAAAGAAAAAAGAATAGTACTCTCTGTCCTAGAGGCCTCTTTTCTAATCAGTGTTTTACAAAGAAAGAATGACCGAACAACCCCAGGAAACTGTGAATCAATATCAAAGGACACAGGATAAAACTCAGTGATAGTATTACCCAAAGATTTACAAGTTTTGTTTTTCCCAAGGAATCAGTAACTGACCCTTCAATACTCATTACATTTGCTACACAATTAAATGAGGTAAGGAGGGGAGTATTCTTGCCTGAAAAACCCCATGGACAGCGGAGCCTGGCAGGCAACAGTCCATGAGGTCACAAAGAGTCAGACATGACTGAGCAACGGACCACACAAGCCCCAAGGCAGGTCAGTGCAGGCAGGATGCTCAACTTGATCAAACCCACTGGCTCCAGAAACCAAAGCAGAAACCAGAGCTACAACTCCACAGTGGTCTTAGTCTCTCTGTATAAAGGTGCCTGAGAAGCTGCTGCCCAGAGGTGCCTTCCCTGTAAATCCGTCACTCCTGTATCAAATCCCTTGAGAAAAGAGCCATGTAGATATTTGCTGACCAGGCTATAAACTCAGTTCTCATCTGAACATTAGAATCTTTGTGAGAAAAAAGAGCCATATCCTTTTCTAAAATAATTTCCTAAACATATATCTACTAAGTAATATACATATTTCTCCAGGGGATCTTCTTGACTCAGGGATCCAACCTGGGTCTCCTGCATTGCAGGCAGATTCTTTACCGTCTGTGCCACCAGGGAAGTCTAATATATATACTAGTATATGTTGTTCAGTCGCCCAGTCGTGTCCAACTCTTTGTGACCCCATGGACTGCAGCATACTAGGCCTCCCTGTCCCTCACCATCTCCTGAAGTTTGTGCAAGTTTATGCCCATTGCATTGGTGATGCCATCCAGCCATCTCATCCTCTGATGCCCTTTTCTCCTTCTGGCCTCAATCTTTTCCAGCATCAGGGACTCTTCCAATGAGTCAGGTGTTCACATCAGATGACCAAAATACTGGAGTTTCAGCATCAGTCCTTCCAATGAGTACTCAGGGTTGATTTCCCTTAAAACTGACTGGTTTGAGTTCCATGCTGTCCAAGGGACCTTCAAGAGTCTTCTCCAGCACCACAGTTCAAAGGCATCAGTTCTTTGGCATTCTGCCTTCTTTACGGTCCAGCTCAATTGTGAGGTACTAGTATATAATATATGCTAAATAATATATAATATTTATATAATTATCTCCTTAATGTTTTTTGACCCAGTTTTCCCAAAGTAGATGAAGATTTGCTTGGCTCTACCATTTTCTATTAAAAACTCCTTTTGCAAGTTGCTTCCCCTCTCTGCTTTCCTCACCTGAAAACTAGGGCTATGAATAGTATGTCTACCCCTTTGTGTTACTGTGAGGATTAAATAAGGATTAATGAAGATTCATATTTGAAGAGCTTAAAAAGCATACAATTAAGCATGGGCTTAATTCACTGTCTATTAAGAAGGGAAATATTCGGTACAGCAAAAAAAGCAGAGACAACCTACCTATTCAACATCAAGAAAATAGACAAGTTATATTGTCTTTTTGTGATATCATTTGTATCTTTGAAAACATATGATATTATGTTTTTAAAGAAACTCTTTGCCATAGGGAAATGTTGAAAGTCTGTGGGGAAAAAAATCAGGATGTGTTCATGGACTACAATCCTAATTTAGATCAAAAGAAAACAAAAGAGGCAGCGAATAAAGAGAAAAAGTGAAGAGGTATCAATATTAACGGTAGACATGTCAGGGAGTGGAATTATGGATGATTTTTATTTTCTTCATATTTTCTCTCCATTTTCTAAGATCTTCTACAGTAAGCATTAATTTCTCCCATGTCAACTTTTTAAAAAATGCCCTTTCTCAAGAGACATTTTGGCAGGCTAACTTAAAATCTGTAGAACCAAAAAGTTCCTAGGTCATCATAAGAGCCTCACCTTCACAGACACATGTGTTAGGGCAGTGACACCAGCATTGGCATTAATCACACATAGTCTGGACACTCTGCTGAGCACTTACGGCCCTCCTTGCTCTAGTGCCAGCCTTCCATTCTAACTTTAACCCCAGTTCTTCTCCACGCTTTGGCCAAATGGACCATTCCCTCCCCCCCCACCCCAGAGTATGTGTTGTGTTCTTATTTTCATATCTCTGTTGCTTCCGCAACTTTTCTCCATTGGTCAAAATCTAGCTCATCCCCAAAGCCTCCACCTCTTATGAAACTTTCTCTGACCATTACCTCCTCCATAAAACCTCCTGGGAAAAATAGATCTCTTTCTTGTAGTCCCTTAAGGCTTTTATATCCCACTGTTAAACATTAGATATAATGATTACTGACTGCGGATTGTGCCTAACACATGTCTTCCCTCACTGTGAATTTAAAACAAAAGGTTATAAATGGGAGATTTTAAACGTTTGTTTTACTCAAGAGAGTCAAAGAATGAAAGCCAGGGTTTTAGAGGGCTAACTACCAGCTAGATGAAAGACAATAATAGGATTCCAAGTGGAAGGCAAGTGACATCAAGTGGCCTAAACGACAGATTGTCAATCTAAAGATAGCTAGACCACCACCAACAGTTTTTAAAAAGATCCTCTTATTACACATAGATTAGTACTGACCAGATTGAAAACAAGGGCCAGTAGATGAGAATCTGATTCATACATGGGCCTATTCACATTAGTAAAAATACTCAGGCTTTTCTCCAAGCCTTAAACAGTTTTGAAAATTCACCTCCCCTCAATATACTTCTGCTTTCTCTCCAGAATGGCTTCAAATGAAATGTGACTAATTTAAAAGCACACTAACCTTGGTGATTTTATTTTTAAATGTTAACAGGTGAGGCCACAGGTAAGAACAGAAACTAAATTGAAAAGCATCTTGAACCAGAAATTTTTTTAAAAAGCTATCTCTTAAAGCTAATTAACATGACAATTCTATTCATATTTGAGAAATTATACTCAAGATACCCACTTTGTCCAATATATTTCATTCAAAAAGTATTTACTGAGCATTTCATAAATGCCATGAACAATTCTAACAAGTAGAGATGTGTATGTGCTAAGTCACTTCAGCCGTGTCTAACTCTTTGCGACCCCATGGACTGTAGACCGCCAGGCTCCTCTGTCCATGAGATTCTCCGGTAAGAATACTGGAGTGGGTTACCATGCCCTCCTCCAAGGAATCTTCCCAATCGAGGGATCAAACCTGAGCAGTACAATAGAAAATAAACCAAGTAGACAGATTCCTGCCTTCTTGAAGCTTATATCCCCTTTTCTGGCATAGTGGGTGGGACAGGAAGAAAATAAACATGTATTGAATATATTAGATGATGGTAACTGCTATTTTGGAAAACTACAAAGAGAATTATAGTGGGCTTGATTACTCTGAAACACAGAGGTTGGGCGGGTGCGGGGCCCACTGGGAAGACACTCTGCTAAGAGCTGGAGGGAGGGAAGGAGGGAGACGGCAGGGTAGATCACTGAGGCGTGTTCTGGTTTTCAGCAGAGGGGGCGGCCAGTGCAAAGTCCCTGAGCCAGGAGTGAGCAGGAGCAAGAGAGGCTGCTCGAGCCGGATGGAAGGGAGACAGTGGATGGTGCGGTCAGCTGGTGGCACAGAACCTAGAGCAGACTATGCTGGATTCGGCCTTTTACTTAACAACATCACAGTGATTACAAACCACCGCTGACGAGTTAACAACAAGTATGATATACTTTGCTTAGATCTGCTGGCCTGCTCATCTATTTCCTAGAGTATCAGAAC
This sequence comes from Cervus canadensis, assembly GCF_019320065.1. Lineage (NCBI taxonomy): Eukaryota > Metazoa > Chordata > Mammalia > Artiodactyla > Cervidae > Cervus > Cervus canadensis. The sequence goes on along the minus strand of NC_057418.1, from coordinate 16,482,847 downwards.
GGTGTCTGTATATCGTCCTGCTCATCGCCACATACCGGGACACAGGACTGCTGCCCTGATTCAGGACCTCTCCACTTGTACCTTGCTGCTGCTTTAACTGCTGAGTTCAAGGAAGGAAACTCTGTTCCTCTTTTCAATACTAGGCCTGTCTTCCCTCATTCCCAGTCTCTTTCCTGGTCTACTAACCCGGGGAATAAAGGTCCTAGACTCCGAGGCTGTACTTGCATTTGACTTGGCACCCTGTCAGAGTTGTCTAATCCCAATGAATTAAGAAATACTCCCTCTTCACAAACAAACTCAAAAGGATGTTTTTCACTGAAAGGGAAGCATTATAATATATTCTTTGAAAAAATAAGAAGAAACTATAATATAAAGAAATTGTCTTTTCTCAAGGACACTAGTCATTTTACACTTTGGAAAAAAAAAGTTTGTTAGTGGAAGTTTTACCAGAAGAATACATAAATGATTTGAATTACTTTTTTCCTTAGTAAAAACTAAAACCTGCCTCATGGTTAAATTCCTACAGAAAGTGAAGAAAAAAAAAAACTAGTGGTTTGAGTTTAGATGGCTATGAATTTTTAAAATAACAATTCAATTTTTCACCCATATAAGCAACTCAGGAGGAATTTAAAAACTAATGATAAAGATTTCTGGTGCTGTTACCTTATGGACTATCAGACTGGCACTTCTTATTCTGGTTCTGATAATACCTTCATAATAAGACTCCTGACCAGAGGTGCCGATATGGTCATGATTTCATTCACTTCATTCATTGCCTTCATAGTGATGCTGACCATAAAGAAGAATGTCCATTACTAGCAATGCAGCTCAATGAAGAGAAAAAGGAGATATCTAATCCAGCTCTGTCTTACCAGTTGTGTGTCTCAAACAACTTGCCCTCTCTGAGCCTCAGTTCCCATTCCATAGGTTAAAACATTTGGAGGATTATTGTGAAGATTAAAAAGAAATGGGTCAAGCATAAAGTAAGTACTAAAATGGTGGGCATTCCTTTTTCTTACTTTGAAGACATTATTTCATCCTAGGAAGGAAATTCTTCCCCGTTTTCTTTTTTTCCAGCCTTATTGTGACCTAATTGAATATAATGTACAAGTTTAGGGTGTACAATGTGATGATTTATCACATGTATGTATTGCAAAATGATTACCACAGTAAGATTGGTTAACACACTCATCACCTTACATAGTTACTTTTGTGTGTGTGTGTGTGTGTGTGTCTGTGGTGAGAATATTTAAGATTTATTCTCTCAGCAACTTTTAAGGAGATAATACAGTACTGTTAACTACAGTCACCCTGCTGAACATTAGATTCCCCGAACTCATTCATCTTCTTACTGGAAGTTTGTACCCTTTGACTAACATCTCCCCATTTCTCCCACCCTACCCTCCACCCCTGGCAACCATCATTCTACTCTCTGTTTTTATGAGTTTAACATTTTAAGGTTCCACACACGGCTTCCCAGGTGGTGCACCGGTAAAGAATCCACCTGCCAATGCAGGAGACGCAAGAGATTCAGGTTTGATCCCTGGGTTGGGAAGATGCCCTGGAGAAGGGAATGGCAACCCACTCCAGTATTCTTGCCTGGAAAATTCCACAGAGGACATCGTGGGCTGCAGTCGATGGGATGGCAAAGAGTCGGACACGACTGAGCATGCACATAACCTAGATCATACAGTATTTGTCCTCCTTCTGACTTATTTCACCTCAAGGTTTATCCATGGAGTTGAAAATGGAAGGATTTCCTTCTCTTTTTATTGCTGAATAATATTCCATTGTGTATATATACCCCGTCTTTATCCATTCTTCCATCAATGAATATGAAGGGTGTTTCTGTATCTTGGCTATTTGAAACATGCTGTAATGAACATGGGCGTACAGATATCCCTCTGAGACCACAATTTCATTTTCTTCCCTTATTTTCAACACAAAACCTGACACACTGCCATCTCCCACCCTGAATCTCTTCTTAATTTTACCAGACCTGGGAACAACGGGTCTAGCTCCGGCTATTGTCATCAGATCTGATTTTGTATACTGTCAAGAGTTGTCTAATCTTGGAAAATTAGGAAATGTCCTTTCTTGCCAAATAAGCTCTAAACCTCAAACAAACTCACATATCTTTATATCCCAAAGCAACTTTGGATGTCATAGCTTTTGCTGACCGCCAGCAAATCCCAAAGCCAACAGTGGTCTCCTGTGACCCCGTCATTCGATAGTTGAGATGCTCATTCCAACTCACCTGGCCTGGTTGGCGCTGCACTGGCCTCCAGGGCCCTGTTCTGCAGCAGAGCTCCCACAGCACTGGTTACAGTCGGTTCCTTTTTTGGATTCATTTGAGCTCTACCCTGGAGAGGGAGACAGAGGGAGAGGAAGACCAGCGGGGAGGCGGGGGGTTGGGGAGGAGAAGGGAAGAGCTCTGTCAGCTCGGGAAGCATACAAGGAGGTGATGTGGCCTCCCGTGCACCAGCAGCAGGGTGGAGTCATGTGCGGGACCTGTGACACCCAGGGGAGAGGGACCCACACACCCTGCACCTCAGTAACCTGGCTCCTGTCCTTCCTGCTGGGGTTCAAAACCATGTCTGGGTTTTGGAGCGTTCGTTCCACCAACAAGCCCTTTGGGGGAACGGTGATGTGTTAATCCTGTTCGATCAGTTGTGTGGAGACATAAGAAATCACTTAATGTCAATAAGGATAGTTAGGGAACATTTGGGCTTTTCATTACACTTGAAGATGATTTTGTGTTTAAATACATGTACAGAGAAGAAAAACAGACACTGGCAGGCACCAAATGTTTTAAACATGGAATTCCACCATCCCTACGCCACTCCCCACCCTCCTGAGTGGCAGTAGCAGAAGAGTCGTATTAACAGGGAAGAAGGACCGAAAGGTTCCTCGGGAGTTCCTTTGTGCCCTCCCGTTTACCTTGCCACAGATCCCTCCACATTTCCATGGCAACTTGGGTACAAAGATAACCTGTTCCTCGAAGTGAGAATCCTCACTTGGGCAGGGCCTGCTGCGAGGCGATGGCATGCAGCTCATCCCCAGGCAAACAAAGCAAGCTATTTTCAGAGAACCCATCCTGGTCTCTTTTGGTGAAGGGTATAACACATTTTTTAGAGCTGATTATGTTTAAAATAGAAACACATTTCAGCTGTGCTGTTAACAGCCCTTCCACACGGAGACAACACCTCCCTTTTTGTTCTCCCTCTGAATAAGCTCCACTATGAGGCAGGGCCCCAGAGTGGCGAAGCTGGCATGGGGGATACAGCACTGCTGTTCAGATACACTCGACAGCGAGTTTACTCAGAAAGCAAGCAACTCAGAAAGCAAGCAATTTTTCTTCTGTGTTCCCAATCACCACTTCGCTCTGGAAGACAAGGAGAGGAACCAGGCCAAGTTGCTGGTTACGCTCAGGACAGCCAGCTGGCCTTCTTCAGGAATAAAAAGCACTTCCGTCCGCTGCTTCCCCCCTGCTCCCCTTGGCCCCACGAACACCGACTTACTTCACGGACTGCTTAGAAGAAGCGTTCGAAGAAACATAATGCACCCTTTACTTCTTTAGAAAGTCTAGGTAGAGTTGTACATTTCTTCCCCCCCCCACCCCAAATTAAGCTGAATTCAGGTGGCCCAGATGGTAAAGAATCTGCCTGCAGCGCGGGAGACCCGGGTTCAGTCCCTGGGTTGAGAAGATCCCTTGGAGAAGGGAATGGCAACTCACTCCAGTATTCTTGCCTGGAGAATCCCATGGACAGAGGAGCCTGGTGGGCTGCCGTCCATGGGGTCGCAAAGAGTCGGACACGACTCAGTGGCTAACATTTTCACTCTCACAAGTCCAAAGCAGTCATATGTCCCCCCAGATTGTGGTGCCTGCTGCATTCAAGGAGAGGACTGTCAGAGAGGGGAAGGGGGTCGGGGGCAGTGTTGAGAGGTTAAAGGCAGGGGGCCTGTGTGGTACTGCTGTTACTTATGATCCTCCTAACAGCTCAGCCAAACACAGGCTAAAGTGAGTCTCAGAGAATTCAAGGAACTTGTCCAAACTAACCTACAGATACTATATTATAAAACTGAAGGTCAGACCCTGACTGCTGATTGTAGAATCCAAGTTCTTCCGACACTGCACTGATTCCCATGCTATTTCAGGCGTAAAGATTGAATCTCTACAACTATAGTTACCATAGGCTCCTTGCCTGCCCCACCAAAGTGACTACCTCCTCACCTCTGCATTCCGTGTTCTTTCATCTAGATGTGTGGTGTTATCTGCTCTGGAGTTAAACGCCTCTTTGCCAACCCTGATACTCTTTTACCTTATATTCCAATCAGCTTCTCAGTTCCAACAATTCTCTCTTAAATCCATACCCTTCACACACACACACCGCCCCCCCACACCCCCGCATTAGTCCTGACTCTGGGCCCTCATTTCCTTTTTCGGTTGGTGTGGCTATAACTGGTTTCTCACCAGTCCATCTTGAACACTAACTGCCAGGGTGATCTAAGAAACCAATTCCATGTTACTCTAGTCGGCATTATGCAACCAGTCAACATTGCATAAAGAATGATGTGTGAGGCCAGTGAGGGGCAATTGCACAGAAAGGCCGAGTTTTGCAGAGAGAAGCTGAAGCAGCAGCAGAGGAGGAAGAAGAGACAAGAAGGAAAGATGGACAGGACTTCTGGGTTTCCTGGAGACTTTCAATTCCTGCTTCCAGGCCCTCAGGTTTGGTCAGCCTCAGATTGAAGGCATCTATCCACATAACCCCTTCTCCTCCTCTCTGAGCCCACGTGGGTTGAAGCCCTCCTGACTCCGACGCTCACCTGGCCTGTCCCACCCCGTCACTCGCCCACAGGCTCTCTGTCCTTCAGCTGTACACGGTGGGCCCCTCAGGTCACGGGCTGGACATTTAGTGCATAATGTCCTTTCCAACTCCAAATCTAGACTGGTCAACTCCTCTGATATTGTGGGGCCCACAATTTGCTCCTCCTTGAAGCTTCCCATGAATCACAAATGGCCTCTGCCTCCACCATGCTCCTGCATATGTCAACCACTACACTTTCCTACTGCATTGCTTCCAAGGGTGCCGCCGCCTCTGAATCACAAATCCTTGATCAACCAGTACCTGATGCAGCAGCAGGTACAGCGCAGATATTCAGTAATTGTCTAGTATATGCGGAGGTCAGAATCCATAGTCTGTAGGGTGTGCTATTGTTAGAGAGGGTCCCATTCCTATGACATGTTGGATATCATGGAAATCTTCCTAAACATGCTTCTACTGTTAAGTATTCAGACCCACTTAATCTTTTCTTTGGTATCTCTAATTGTCTTGAAGAGATCTCTAGTCTTTCCTATTCTATTGTTTTCCTCTGCTTCAATGCACTGTTCACTTAAGAAGGCTTTCTTTTTTTTAAAATTAATTTATTTTAATTGGAGGCTAATTACTTTACAATATTGTAGTGGTTTTTGCCATACATTGACATGAATCAGCCATGGGTGTACATGTGTTCCCCATCCTGAACCCCCTCCCACCTCCGTCCCCATTCCTTCCCTCTGGGTCCTCCCAGTGCACCAGCCCTGAGCCCCCTGTCTCGTGCATCGAACCTGGACTGGCGGTCTATTTCACATATGATAATATACATGTTTCAAAGCTATTCTCTCAAATCATCCCACCCTTGGCTTCTCCCACAGAGTCCAAAAGTCTGTTCTGTACATCTGTGTCTCTTTTACTGTCTCGAATATAGGGTCAAGGTTGACATCTTTCTAAATTGCATATATATGCATTAATATACTGTATTAGTGTTTTTCTTTCTGACTTACTTCACTCTGTATAATAGGCTCCAGTTTCACCCACCTCATTAGAACTCATTCAAATGCGTTCTTTTTGATATCTGAGTAATATTCCATTGTGTTTATGTACCACAGCTTTCTTATCCATTTGCCTGCTGATGGGCATCTAGGTTGCTTCCATGCCCTGGCTATTATAAACAGTGCTATGATGAACATTGGGGTGCACGTGTCTCTTTCAGATCTGGTTTCCTCAGTGTGTATGCCCAGAAGTGGGATTGCTGGTCATATGGCAGTTCTATTTCCAGTTTTTTAAGGAATCTCCATACTGTTCTCCATAGTGACTGTACTAGTTTGCATTCCCACCAACAGTGTCAGAGGGTTCCCTTTTCTCCGCACTCTCTTCAGCATTTATTGTTTGTAGACTTTTTGATAGCAGCCATTTAAGAAGGCTTTCTTATCTCTCCTTGCTATTCTTTGGAAATGAAAAGACACTTGCTCCTTGGAAGAAAAGCTATGACACACGTAGACAGTGTATTAAAAAGCAGAGATATCACTTTGCCAACAAAGGTCTGTATAGTCAAAGCTATGGCTTTTCCAGTAGTCATATATGGATGTGAGAGTTGGACCATAAAGAAGGCTGAGTGCCAAAGAATTGATGCTTTCGAATTGTGGTGCTGGAGAAGACTCCTGAGAATCCCTTGGACAGCAAGGAGATCAAACCAGTCAATCCTAAAGGAAATCAAACCTGAGTATTCATTGGAAGGACTGATGCTGAAGTTCCAATACTTTGGCCACCTGATGAGAAGAGCTGACTCTCTGGAAAAGACCCTGATGCTGGGAAAGATTGAGGGCAGAAGGAGAAGGGGACAACAGAAGATGAGACAGTTAAACTGCATCACTGACTCAATGGACATGAGTTTGGCAAACTCTGGGAGACAGTGAAAGGCAAGGAAGCCTGGCGTGCTACAGTCCATGGAAGTTGCAAAGAGTCAGACATGACTTAGTGCCTGAACAATATAACAATCTTTTCTTGGTATCTAAGACATGTACATGAAACTAACGGTTTTCACAGTATACTGTAAGCTATGTCTCCAAAACCTTTGATGTGTATGGAGCTGTTTGCTGTTTCCAGTTGTTTTTATAAATCTATTGTCTTTTTGGTACAGCTGTCATTTTACTTATTTGTTCAGTTCAGTTGCTCAGTCACGTCTGACTCTTTGCGACCCCATGGACTGCAGCACACCAGGCTTCCCTGTCCATCACCAACTCCCGGAGCCTACTCAAACTCACATCCATTCCGTCAGTGATGCCATCCAACCATCTCATCCTCTGTGGTCCCCTTCTCCTCCTGCATTCAATCTTTCCCAGCATCAGGGTCTTTTCCAATTTACAATGGCTGTTTTATTTATTTACTTTACACTGATGATTCTGGGGCTTTGAACAGGCTGAAGACCCTTCTCCACAGAGCAAACACAAACCTGTAGAACAGGCTCCGTGTGACAGTTTCCTCCACTTAAGCCAGTTTCACTTCAGGTCCTAAACACTACTGGGGGTGGTTAAAGCTGATGACAATCACCACTGGTTACAGTCTCACCATACCACCACAGAAACAATACTTAGATAGCTAAGTCTTCAACCTAAGAACCTTCAGACCCTGTAGAGAATTTTGTCTACAACATCCAACAGTGCTGTTTAGCTGGAAAGTGTTGCTCAAAAGTAGCCAAGTCCCATGAAGACTGGCTGTCCTGATCCTTACAGTTCTCAGGATGGGTGATTTAGGTTCCCTTGCAAATTCTACCTGCTTTCCCCGGGGAGACAAGGGCGCAGGAGGCAACACCTGGGGTGAGACTTACCTGTGCTCTGGATGCCAATCTGGCTGCTGTCTGGGCTGGATCAAAGACTCGGCGAGACTCTTGATCCTTGCAGAAATTAATATGTCGACTGGCTGCAGTTTCATTAAATCTCCTCTTACAATATGGACACTGAATATAATCTGAAAATAAAGATAACAATGAAAAGGCAATTAACATTTCAAAAACAATTCTGGAAGGGAGGGACTATACGAAATGAAATAAATAAATAGAATATGAACTCTTCTCCAACGTGAAAGAGTGAGGTACCAAACTCTGGTTTGAGACAGCCTGTTCCAGAGGGGGAGACATACAAGGGTGCAGATAAAGGACAAGGTGGAGGAAAATTTTTCTACCTATGTACTTATTTCAATTATGAGTGTTCCCTTAAAATGTTACATGCTACGCTTTTTTAGAAAGTAGATTAATTATATATGTGGTACTGATGAAATTTGGCATTGATGACTGAGAAAGTGAAAGTTGCTCAGTTGTGTCCAGCTCTTTGTGACCCCATGGGCTATACAGTCCATGGGGTTTTCTAGGCCAGAATATTGGAGTCGGTAGCCTCTCCCTTCTCCAGGTGATCTTCCCAACCCAGGGATGGAACCCAGGTCTCCCGCATTGCAGGCGGATTCTTTACCAAATGAACTATAAGGAAACCCCAAACGTCTGGGGGAGGGGGGTGGAATTTGAAACCAACATCACACTCCTCCAGCAGTAACTAGATTTTCCTACTGAATTCCTAAGTGAGGAGACATAAATATGTTCAGAAAGCAGGGAAGGAAAAGGGAACAGGTGAGGGTTCCAAAAGACAAACAGGAAATAAGGGATGCTAGAACTCCGGCTTCCAGTGTCAGAACTTCTCTGGCAGCTGCTGGGGCTTGGAACCCTCTGAGGTTCTGGGCAGGACTCGGCTGTCTCAGTCAGTCCAATCTGCAATTACCAGATAGTGGGAGGGGCTTCCCCGGCGGCTCAGTGGTAGAGAATCTGCGTGCAATGCAGGAGATACGGGTTCGATTCCTGAGTTGGGAAAAATACCTGGGGCGGGAAATGACAACACACTCCAGTATTCTTGCCAGGATAATCACATGGACAGAGGGACCTGGTGGGCTGCAGTCCATGGGGTTGCAGAGCTGAACGACCGAGCATGCGCACACACAGACAATGGGAGAAAGAAGTGCGGAAGATCCCCAGTCTTCTCAGACCAGGGAGATGATAACACGTTCTGAAGCCAGGTTGGAGCCTCTTCCTCCACAGCAAGGGGGCTGGTGGGGGGTTGTGTTGTTTTGTTTTGCTTTAGGCACCTTGAAGGGATGACAAAGTGGATATTCAAGAGGTAGAATAACTCTCTCTCTTCCCTGGAAGGACATGAGATAGTACCATCTTAAGCCCTGCATAGAAGTTTGGTTTAGTGTATAGTCAAAACCCCTACAGGTGTGAATAGATATTTAAAGCAGTGATATGTTCAAAGCTAAAGATTTTTTTTGAAGGCATCTTTTTAAGCAGTTTGGGGAGTTTTCTTTTTCAATAGATCATTTCCTAAAATGAATACTCATAAAATGAAAGAATTTGAATATATAAGAAACTGAAATAAAAGAAATGGTTAACTCTTAACTTTTACTTCACACTCTGGCAGCTGCTGTTCAGTTGCTCAGTCATGTCTAACTCTTTGTTACCCCATGGACTGCAGCAAGCCAGGCTTCCCTGTCCTTCACTGTCTCCTGGAGTTTGCTCAGATTTATGTCCACTGAATCAGTGATGCCATCCAACCATCTCATTCCCTGTTGCTCCCTTTTCCTCCTGCCCTCAATCTTTCCCAGCATCAGGGTCTTTTCCAGTGAGCTGGCTCTTTGCATTAGGTGACGAAACTATGGGAGATTTAGCTTCAGCATCAGTCCTTCCAGTGAATATTCAGGACTGGTTTCCTTTAGGATTGACTGGTTTGATCTCCTTGCTGTCCAAGGGACTCTCAGGAGTCTTCTCTAGCACCACAATTCAAAGCATCAGTTCTTTTCACTCGCCTTCTTTATGGTCCAACTCTCACATCCATATATGAATACTGGAAAAACCATAGCTTTGACTAGACAGAACTTTGTTGGCAAAGTGATGTCTCTGCTTTTTAATACAGTATCTAGGTTTGTCATAGCTTTTCATCCAAGAAATAAGTGTCTTTTAATTTCATGGCTGCAGTCATCATCTGCAGTGATTTTGGAGCCCAAGAAAATAAGATCAGTCATTGTTTCCACTTTTTCTCCATCTACTTGCCATGAAGTGATGGGACTGGATGTCATGATCTTAGTTTTTTGAATGTTGAGTTTTAAGCCAGCTTTTTTTTGGGGGGGGGGGTATTTATTCTTCAGTGTATGTCATGTAAGGGTTAAGTCAGCTTTTTCACACTCCTCCTTCATCCTTATTGAGAGGATCTTTGGTTCTTCTTTACTTTCTGTCATTAGGGTAGTATCATCTGCATTATCTGAGGTTGTTGATATTTCTCCCAACAATCTTGATTCCAGCTTGTGATTTATCCAGCCTGGTATTTTGTACTCTGCACAGAAGTTAAATAAGCAGGGTGACAATATACAGCCTTGATGTACGCCTTTCCCACTTTGGAACCAGTCTGTTTTTCTATGTCTGGTTCTAAATGTTTATTATTAACCTGCATACAGGTTTATGAGGAGGCAGATAAGGTGGTCTGGTATTTCCATCTCTTGGAGAATTTTCCACAGTTTGTGTGATCCACACAGTCAAAGGCTTTAGCATAGTCAATGAAGCAGATGTTTTTCTGCAATTCTCTTGTTTTTTCTATGATCCAATGGATGTTGGCAATTTGGTCTCTGGTTCCTCTGCCTTTCCTAAATTCAGTTTGTACATCTGGAATTTCTTGGTTCACATACTTTTGAAGACTAGCTTGAAGGATTTTGAGCATTACCTTGCTAGCATGTGAAATGAGCACAATTGTACAGTAGTTTGAACATTCCTTGGCATTTCCCTTCTTTGGAATTGGAATGAAAACTGACCTTTTCCCATCCTGTGGCTACTGTTGAGTTTTCCAAATTTGCTGGTATAGTGAGGGCAGCACTTTAACAGCATCATCTTTTAGGATTTGAAATAGCTCAGCTGGAATTTCATCATCTCCACTAGCTTTGTTTATAGTAATGCTTCCTAAATCCCACTTGACTTCACACTTCAGGATGTCTGGCTCTGGGTGAGTGACCACACCATTGTGGTTATCCAGATCATTAAGACCTTTTTTGTATAGTTCTTCTGTGCATTTTTACCACCTCTTCTTAATCTCTTCTGCTTCCATTAGGTCCTTACCGTTTCTGTCCTTTATTGGGCCTATCTTTGCATGAAACTTTCCCTTGTTGCTGTTCAGTTGCTCCGTCATGTCTGACTCTTTGCGACCCCATGGATTGCAGCACGCCAGGCTTCCCTGTCCATCATCATCTCCCTGAGTTTGCTAAAACTCATGTCCATTGAGTTGGTGATGCCATCCAACCATCTCACCCTCTGCTGCCCTGTTCTCCTTTTGCCTCCAGTCTCTCCCAGCATCAGGGTCTTTTCCCAATGAGCTGGCTGTTCGCTGATGGTGGACAAAGCATTGGAGCTTCAGCTTCAGCCTGAGTCCTTGCAGTGAACGTTCGGGGTTGATTTCCTTTGGAACTGACTGGTCTTAACTGCTTGCTTTCCAGTAGTCGTACCGTTAGTCACTCAGTCGTGTCTGACTCTTTTCCACCCCACAGACTGTAGCTCGCCAGATTCCTCTGTCCATGGGATTCTCCAGGCAAGAGTGCTGGGGTGGGTTGCCATTCCCTTCTCCAAGGGATCTTCCTAACCCAGGGATCAAACCCAGGTCTCCTGCATGGCAGGCAGATTCTTTACCATCTGAACTACAGAGCTCTCACTCTGAAAAGTCTTCTCCAGCACCACAGTTCAAAGGCATCAATTCTTCGGCACTCAGCCTTTTCTGCGGTCCACTCTCACATCCATACATGACTACTAGAAAAACCACAGGTTTGACTATATGGACCTTTCATCATTAATTCCATACTTACTGAACACCTATCACACTCCAAGTAACTTGAGGACACAGTGTCTCTGTAATCATGGACTAAGCATTCTAATACAGAAACAAAAATTTTCCCATGGTGACCAATTCCTTGAGCAAAATGAAAGAAGGCAGCATTGGGAAATGGTGAAGGCTCTACAGCCTGCCTGACTGGTTTTGAGCCATAGCTCTTCACCTGCTGCGTGTGTGCACTTGGGCACGTTACTTAACCTCCTTAAGCTTCAATTTCCCCAGCACCTACATATCACCTATTTCATTGAGGTGTTGTGAAAATTACCTATGATAATCCTCAGTGGGGCGTGTCACAGTGGGCGAGTGGAACATGCTGTTACTATAGGGAAACAGGCCCAGCCAGCTTGTGTTCCAACTATCTAACAAGGGAGAAACTGCTTATGAAAAGTAAAATAGAAAGTGCCATTAGCATGCAGAACTCATTTACGATAGTGTAGAAAACCATCTCGGACTGAGCTCGTGGTTCAGTGGTTATTTCTTTAGTTTTACCAACTACAAAGTTACAATTTACACGATTTATATCAGAGATACTGCTACCATAAGCGAGACAGTTTGGTCAAAGGCAATGATTACTGCAGTGACCATGTTGCTTCCTTAATCTGACTTGTTCACTCATTGATTGCACCTTTCTAGGGATTTGGCACTCACTATATCCTGCCATGGTGACAGCCAAGCTGAAGTGTATTTTCCTGCTGACAAAAATCTCAGAGATGGCTAGAGGACTAGGCAGACAATTACCACTCTGAGGAATAAGCTCCCAAAGGAGGAAGCTCTAGGTCCTCCAGGAGACCACAGGAGGAGCCTGAAGCCCAGGCTTAAGAGGGCAGAGGAAGGGACTTCCCTGGTGGTCCAGTGGCTAAGAGTCTGTGCTCCCAATGCAGGTGGCCCAGTCTCAAGCCCTGGTCAGAGAACTAGATCCCACATGCCGCAACTAAGACCCAGCAACCCAGCACAGCCAAATAAATTAAAAAAAAAAAAAAAAAGAGGGCAGAGGAAGAGAAGATCAAACACACTGAGAATGGAAGAGGTTTTTTTTCCCTGCAACAATAATTTGAACACAGCATGACTGAGCTACACATTCTACCCTCATCTCAATCCAGTCTCCTCTTCCTCTGCCAATAATGTCATAAAATCATGATGTGCTATTTCAACAGATAATGATTTTTAAAGTCTTACTCCAGATCTCATGAAAGATTAAAGTGGAAAATTAAGCGTCATTTGAAAATGCAAGCATTTTGTTGAATACCCATGTTTCAACATGTAGCCCTGTGAAACAGTGAGCAAATAACAGGACTCACTGAAAATCCCAATTGTAAATATTCTATATCACTGCCCTATAAGCTGTCACATAATCTTGGAAAGTTGAATGACTGCAAACTCACTTAAGTCATAAGAATTAGAATATATGCATGTCAAAAAATTGGGCCACGAAATAGGGAATCATGCTGGGGAAAAAAAAAGGAAATTACTTCCAAACTCATATATACTAGCCCATATGATTAATAACTCTAGTTATGTCTGTATAAATTTTCTAAGTATTTAAGCTGGAGGATATATGGGCTAATATAAAATCCCTGTGCAATCAAAATAATTGGATCATAATGAAAATGTGCTATTGGAGGTAATCATTTTGCTTGGTGCATAAAATTATAATAAGGGCATGGGGAAGAATTTAATTATAAAACTATATTTTAGCATAAAAATTTAAAGGGCAGGAAAATAAACTGTACACTTGATGAGGCCTTACAAAGGGAATTATTTATTTTAAAGAAACAATAATCCCACATTTTAAATCCAACGTGGAAATTAGAGAAATTCACACAGTGGGACATCTGACATGTTTTCACTATTCAACTACAGAACTAGAAGGTAGCCATCAACCCTGCAGCTTCTGCTATAAAATGAAGCAGTTCTCATAAAAGATGCTTTTATTATACAAAGCTTGTTGCCAAAGTCTTATCAAAATTACAGCCATAGATCTTTCTATGGAACATCTTAAGACAACAGACTATTCCAAGTCATATTTTCATTAGCACCTAGCAAAAATGTAGCAGTTATTAAGAGTATTTTCTGGTATTGAGGTTCTGATAATTTTTTGGATGGTTTTTATAGTATTACACTGTGACTTTATTTTACTTATTTAATTTAATTGTTTTTTGCTGTGCTGTGTGGCTTGCACAATCTTAGTACTCCAATCAGGGACTGAACCCGTACCCCTGGTAGCAAAAGTGTGGAGTTCTAACCAGTGGACTGCCAAGGGAATTTTCTTTTTTCTTTACTTTTAAAAATGAATTTTGAGGAATAATTTACATACAATAAAATGCACCTATGTGAGTTCTGACAAATATATTCAATTGTGTAACCAACCCAATTAAAATGTGGAACAAATGTATTACCTCCAAAAGTCCCCTCATGCCCCTGTTTCAGTCAATATTCTTCCAAACCCAGACTCCTATTTTCCTGTCACTAAAGACGAGTGTTACCCCTTGTATATCTTACTGTAAGAGAGCATCCACGGTGCTACATGTACAGTTACACTTTCTTCTTACTGTTCAGTTGTATTCCATTTTGTAGATATTCCACAATTTGCTTATCCATCTACTTGCTGATGGTCATTTTCAGTTGTTCCTAGTTTATGCTTTATATTTAAAGGAAGCTGCTATGACCATTAATGTGTAAGTCTGTTTTAAGGACATATTTTCCATTTTTTGCATAAACAGTTAGGAATGGAATTGCTGTATAGGTAAGTGTATGTTTAACTTAAGAGAATACCAGTGCAAAGTGACTATACTATTTTAGACTCCCAGTAGCAGCATATAAGAGTTCCAGCTGTTCTATATCCTAGCCATCACTTGTATTGTCAGTCTTCACTTTTAGCCATTCAAGTGGGTGTGTACTAGTGTCTCACTGTGGTTTTAATTTACATGTCCCTATTAAAAATGATGTTGAGTATCTTTTCATGTGCTTATTGACCATTATTTTGTGACATTCTGTTCAAAGACATCTCTTGCCTTTTCCTTATTGGGTTGTTGTCCTATTAAGTCATAAGACTTCTTTAAATATTCTTGATATTTGACCTTCCTCAGATACATGTGTTATAAATATTTTCTCTTGCCCTATACATCTTTGCGTTCTCCTAATGGTGTCTCTCACAACTGAAGTTTTTAATGTTGGCGAAGCCCAGTTTACCAATTTCCTTTGAAAAAAAATTGTTACTGTATCTTGTATCCAGCTTAAAAAGTCTTTGTTGACTCTTAGGTCAAAGATGTTTGTTTTTTCTAGAAATCTTACAGTTACAGCACTTATGTTAGGTCAATTATTCATTTTGAATTTTTGTGTATGTATAAGGATCAAAATTCATTTTTGCCACTTTGATATCCAGTTGTCTCAGCATCAATTGTTAATAAGACTCTCTTTTCCCACTCTGAACTACTTTTGTTAAAAATCAATTAACAAATTGATTGGGGGGAGGTCTACATTCTCTTTTCTGTTCAGTTGATATTCTAATACCAAATTGTCATGATTACTGTAATATTATTGTAAGTCTTGACATCAGATAGGTAAGTCCTCTGATTTTATTCTTTTTTTCAAAACTATCCTGGCTTTGAATTTCTGTGTAATTTTAATATCAGCTGGTCAATTCCCATTTGGCAAGAAAACTCGCAGGGATCTTCACTGGAATTACATTTTGTCCACAGATCAATCTGGGGATAACCGACTTTGTAACACAACACACAAGTCTTCCAAACCACAAAAATTGTAAATATCTCCATTTATTTTGGTCCTCTTTAATTTCTCTAAGGAATGTGTTGCGGTTTTCATTTTACAAGTCTTACACATATTTTGTTAAATATATACATAAGTATTTCATGTTTTTTACATGATTGTAATGTCATTTTTCATTTTTTTCAACTGTTTATGCCTAGTATCTGGAGAAGGAAATGGCAACCCACTCCAGTGTTCTAGCCTGGAGAATTCCATGGACGGAGGAGCCTGGTGGGCTGTGGTCCATGGGGTTGCAAAGAGTTGGACACAACTGAGCAACTAACCCACTCATGCCTAGTATACAGAAATACAACTCACCTGAGTATATTGACGTTATATCCTGAAAGCCTGTTAAATTAACTTGTAATTTCAGTAGCATTTTTTGTAGTTTTGTAAGATTTTCTACATTTACTCCTTCATGCTCACATTGTCTGTAGGTAAGGACAGTTTTACTTCTTCCTCTCCAACCTTTAAATTTATGTGTGTGTATAAAATATGTAACTTTTTCCTTATTACACTGGGTACTATGTCCGGGATAGTGCTGAACAGAAGTGGTCAGAAAGGACATACTTGCTTCTGTCCTGAACTCAGTGGGAAAGTGTTCAGCTTTTCACCTTTAAGTTGATGTTAGCTGTAGGTTTTTCAGAGATGTGCTTTATTAAGGAAGTTCCCTTTTATTTCTACCTTTCTAAGAGCTTTTTCTTTTTTAAACATGTATAGGTACTGTATTTTGTACAGGCTTTTCCTGTATCTACTGAGATGACCATACACTTGAAAAAAATATTTTGTTAATATGATGAATTATATTTACTATTTTCTTCCTTCTACTTAATTTAAGTGTAATTTGTTCTTCTTTTTCTAACTTTAAAGAGGAAGTTTAAGGCAATTGATTTAAACCTTTTTCTCCCTTTTCTAATGCAAGCATTTAAAGCTATAAACTTTCCTTTAAGCACTGCTTTAGCTGAAATCTCACAAATTTTGGTATGTTTTCATTACCATTCAGTTCAAAACATTTTCTAATTTTTCTTGTAATTTCTTCTTAGATCCATAGGGTATTTAGAAATTATTTGTTAATTTCCAAATATTCAAGAGTTTTCTTGATATATTTTCATCATTAATTTCTAATTTAATTCTACTGTACTCAAATAACATAGTCTGTATGATTTCAATCCTTTCAGATTTATTGAGATCCACTTTGTGGTCCTGCACATGGTCTATCTTGGATGAATGTTCCATGTGTACTTGATAACAATTATATTCTGCTGTCACTGTGTATCACGTTATAGCTACAGATGTCAATTGGATCAAAATGATACAAGCCAAGGAGCAGCTGTCCCTCAGGGAAGGTGTGGCCTCTCTAGACCCGCCTGGCTCACCTCCCCATCTTGTTACCTCCTGGCTCGCCTATTTGTGTCTTTAAAGTGTTTCTTGTGGAAAGCATATAATTGGACCCTGCTTTAGTACATGGGGTCACAAGAGTCAGACACGACTTAGTGACTAAGCCACCACCAGATATGCAGATGATACCAATCTAATGGCAGAAACATCAAGAGGAACTTGATGAGAGTGAAAAAGGACAGTGAAAAATCTGACTTTCACCATTTAAAAAAACCAAGATCATGGCGTCTGGTCCCATCACTTCAGGGCAAAGAGAAAGGGAAAAAGTGGAAGCAGGGACAGATTTTATTTTCCTCAGCTCCAAAATCACTGTGGACGGTGACTGTAGCCAGGAAATTAAAAGACCCAAGTTCCTTGGAAGGTAAACTATGACAAACCTAGACAGTGTATTAAAAAGCAGAGGCATCACTTTGCCGACAAAGGTCCATATTGTCAAAACTATGTTTTTCCCAGTAGTCATGTACGGATGTGAGAGTTGGACCCAAGGAAGGCTGAGTGCTGAAGAAATATCAAATTGTGGTGCTGGAGAAGACTCTCGAGAGTCCCCTGGACAGCACGGAGATCAAACCAGTCAATCCTAAAGGAAATCAACCCTGAATATTCACTGGAAGGACTGATGCTGAAGCTGAAGCTCCAATACTTCGGCCACCAGACGCAAAGAGCCAACTCACTGGAAAAGACCCTGATGCTGGGAAAGTGAAAGTCGCCCAATTATCGGACTCTTCGTGACCCCATGGACTGTAGCCCACCAGGCTCCTCTGTCCATGGAATTCTCCAGACAAGAATACTGGAGTGGGTTGCCTTTCCCTTCTCCAGGGGATCTTCCCAACCCAGGGATCGAACCCAGGTCTCCCACCTTGCAAGCAGATTAGTATTTATGCTTTAGGAGGAAGCAAAGTATAATGACTAGGCCAAAAAATCAAGCATAGCCTCAACTGGTTAAGAGTAAAATGTCAAAAGCAAACCAAACTGTCCACACACCTGGGTTGATGGTCGGAGGGGGTGGAGGTGGGAGAGGCCGGCATTCTTTAATGGCTAGTGTACACTGCTTTGCTGACTGAATCGAATTAATGAAGTCTTCATGCTGTTGTCTCCAGTTAGATTTTCTCACGGGTTGTGGCTGTAAAAAAAAATTAAACCAACATATACTAATCTAGGCTATATATCTCACTGTTATAATCTTTTTTTTTAAGCTGGGATTTGAATTTATAAGAAACGGAACTGTGAAATTTGGAGGAAAAAAGAGAGTTTGCTTTCCAAAAGCACTAAAAGAGGTTTGGAAAACACAGTAATAAAATTTTCAAGTCACAGTGGTGAGGGAAAATACAAAACAACAATCACAAAAAATAAAGAAATCACAAAACTTTAAAGGAAGACCTAAATGTAACCTTAAAGTGACTGTCTTCCAAGTTAATTGCTGGATTTAATGCTACTCTAATGAAAATATAAACGAGATTTGTTTTCTGCCACATCTGGAAAGTATCTGAAATACATTTGGAAATCTAAGTGTGCATGATTAAAAAGAAAACAGTAAAGGTGGATTATACTTACATGACATTACATTGCCCTATCAAGCAAAAATGAAAGCAGAGAGCCAGAAAGAGGCTTTCATGTACTGAAGGACATAATCAAGAACAGCAAGGAAGATATCGATAGTACCTTGGACTGAGGCGCATTCCCCACAGTGGGAATGTCAGTGCCCTGCAATCTTTGTTTTAAGGAATTGAAAGGTTTACGTTTTTTGTTGAAGAGTTTTCTACAAATTGGTCCATGTCTTTCCTAGAAAAGAAGGAGTGGGGATTAAAATTTTTAACATGTACAATCACAAAGTTCGTAACGGCTCAGTGTACTCAAGCAGCCCCCACTGCAGGGACTGGGTTGCACCTTCAGAGCCAAGTTCATTCTCTAACTCTCAAATCACAGCAGAGCAAATCCATCTGGCTCTCTTCACCCATGTTACACATAACTAGATGTTGTGTTTGGGCAAGGTCAAGAAAAGGCCTCTACAGCTAAAGAAACTGACTTAAAATTTGGTCTTACATATTTAACTTAACCACTTGGGCTCAGTGAGTAGTTCCAAGCATTAAACAATGTTGAAAAGACTCAGTTTCTAGTTTAAATTGAAATAAATTATCTCTGATATTCGGCTAGGTACTCACTGAAGCCAAGGAAATTTTCTTTACTTCTATTCTGTTTTCTGCCTTCACTGTTTCTAAATTCCAAAAGCAAGTCATCCAGGAATTGAGTCCCAACAACCCTGTTTTTCCATTCTTTTGAAGTAATTCTCTGCATACAAAAGTATGCAAAGCAAGGGGAAACTTAGCTTCTTATACAAGTGGAACCTTTTCAGAAAAACTCTTACCACTCAACATTTCAAAACTGGATTTAACTGGGTTGCTTTTCTACATACAGCAAATCAAACCACTTAACTCCTGAAAAAAATGAGTGGAGAGGTTTCAAAGAAATATTTGAGAACATCTGCAAGAAACAACTGGGACAACCATACGACAAATGAAAAATACATCAATTCCATTTAAGTTATGAAGACATTTTCCCTTAGTGTGTCCAAACATTTTTCATGAAGTCATTTATTTTAGAGCAAACCTAAGCTTATAATATTAAACTTTAAAATATTACAATACTTACAAGACCATTGGCAGAGAAAATGACTCCAGCCAGTAGACCAGTAAAAACTCAGCATTTCTGGTACAAAAACCAGGGAACCAGCACATAGAGCTTTGCCTGTGTTGTTCGTAGTTGTGATTTAGTCACTAAGTCATGTCTGACTCTTTTGCAACCCCATGGACAGTAGTCCGCCAGGCTCCACTGTCCATGGGATTTCCCAGGCAAGAATACTGCCCGTGTACCACCTTTATAAAGTTATTGCACCACTAAAGGATTATGCCAATCTTTGCCTTCCACTCTAAGCCCTCTTCATTCATGGTCATGTAACTCATAACAGCTATCGGTTACTTTGTCCAGACCCAAAAAATACAGGATCCATGAAAATCACAGCACGTGGTGATAAACACGCCATACCATTTTAAAACTGAAGGGGAGAAGAGAAAGAGCAGATCGCTTGATCAACTGCTCTTTGCAGCCCAGAAATGGGTCAACGAAGTAAAACTCAAGAGGACTCAAGAATACTTAGCATTTAGTGATCTCTCTTCAAAGGTACCTCCCTAGGTCTCAAATCCAGTCTCATGGGGTGCAGTCTTGGGTTAGCAAAGGCAGCTCCCTGGGGGATTATTGGGCCACAATAGGCCTTGTGAGTTCCCCTTCTAGATCCAGGAAACTCTAGCTGCAGTTAACTAGAACAGATATTCTATTTTTAAATTCCCCAGAGAAATAAAACCTACAACCTCATTTGGTAGTCTTTTGCCCCAAATGTAGTCAGGATTATAGTCCAAATTCTTTTAAGTTTGAAAACAAGTCTCTTTGATCTAAATGTCCCAGCTAATAGTTCATTATCTTAGATTTTTTTAAAAAAATCATTTTTCTTGGGAACTCCTTCATAATATGGTATGTTTGTTTCCCTAATTTTGAAATAAATCAAGCCTTTATTCAACTTTATGGGCATCAATCAGGGGACTTGACATGCAGTTAGCTTAAATCTAATTAACAATTAGGTCCTGGAACAGGACTAACACCCATTTTGTTCAAATTACATTAAATCCCTGAAACTGGAGAGTTCTGTCTTCATACGTGGCAAAGCAGAAAACAGAGGGAGGTTAAAGGACTTGTCAGAGTTAGTGACAAATTTGAGGCTAAAAGCCAAGTTTCCAGATGCTCCAAATTCAATGTTCATTCCTCTTGACTAGCTAATTTCCCTGGTGCTTTGGCCTTAAAATTTGAATTTTTGATGCTTATAGAAAAGGCGAAAGAGCCAAAACCTCTCAAGAGACGATCAGCTGTGCCAAGACACTTTTATCTGGCTTCCTTTCAGGAACAGGACCAGATTTAAAAAGCTCCCTTTTCAAGGGGGCAGCATCAACCTACCTAAGTGTCCTCGGGGCCTGCCAGCCACAGGTTATGTACTTTTCTCTCCTTGCTTTCCCTCCACATCTGTCTTTAATCTTTGCCACTGCGGCCTCCTCACTAACTTGACAGTTCATTTAACTCCAATGAAACACATCTACAAAATGTCTTTATGTTTACCAGAACATCTGCTGCAAAGCGTCTTCCACAGACTTCACAGGGAAATAACTCCTGATTGCCATCTGTATAAGATCCAAGAGCACATTATGTTAGTTTCATGGACTTGCCTGCCCAAGAAGAAATGACTAAGTGGGGGAGCTCTCAATAGCTTGATATCCTTCCTCTCCCCCCATCATCCAGTGACTTCCTTCTCTTAGGAAGATCCTTTGTAAAACTCACCCATGTTTTCCTAACATAGACTTCTCACTTCACTAAACAGATACATTCCATATGCTTCAGGCAACCAGAGTACAATTATTTAATATATCCTTAAACTAATGTCTAAAGAAAGCTATCAGGCACTAAGTACAAAGCTGATTTGTTGTTGTTTAGTGTTAGGTCGTGTCCGACTCTCTTGTGTCCCCATGAACTGTAGCCCGCCAGGCTCCTCTGTCCATAGGATTTCCCAGGGAAGAATACTGGAGTGGGTTGCCATTTCTTTCTCCTGGGGATTGAACCCATGCCTCCTGCTTGGCAGGCGGATTCTTTACCACTGAGCCACCAAAGAATCCACCTGCCAATGCAGAAGTGGGTTCGATCCCTGCATTGGGAAGATCCCCTAGAGAAGGAAATGGCAACCCACTCCAGTATTCTTGCCTGGGAAATCCCATGGACAGAGGACCCTGGCGGGCTACAGTCCATGGGGTCACAAAAGAGTCGGACGTGACTACCTGACTAAACAACAAACAAAGCTGATACTCTAGTATAAAGTCACAAATAATCCAATGGTAACATCTTTAAGATTGCTACTAGAATGAGTGTGCTAAATGAAGACATGCCAATGTATCATGGACTGTATGAAATGGGTTGCCTAGGCACTGAATTTAAGGTAAACTTTCCTGAGAAGCTGAAACTCCAAAACTTTGGCCACCTGATTCGAAGAACTGACTCATTGGAAAAGACCCTGATGCTGGGAAAGACTGAAGGCAGGAGGACAACAGAAGTTGAGATGGTTGGATGGCATCACTGACTCGATGGACATGAGTTTGAGCAAGCTCTGGGAGTTGGTGATGGACAGGGAAGCCTGGCGTGCTGCAGTCCACGGGGTCGCAGTCAGACATGACTGAGCAACTGAACTTTTTCCTGAGAATGGCTTTCTCAACGAATCTCTGCTAGGAAGCTACCCAAGAGGAAGGAAGTAGAAGAGGATGAAATGGACCAAGTAGAACCGGTGGGCTTTGCTCCAAATCAGGAAAGGCAGAGCCATTACAATGAAGCAGCACACGAGAATGATGAACGTCACCCCGGGCGTGGTGCTCTGTGTCAGAGCTCTTCACGGGGCCTGTGAAGCGGACTCACTGAAAACATTTTATAGGTAGTAGAGAATAAGTGAAGGACTACAATAATAATATATTAACTACTTGCTATTATTTTTCTAAAAAATATTCAATTATTTTGAAAGTGTTTTCAAAATTAAATGAAGAATAAACTCAAATATCTAAAAAAAAAAAAAAAAAAGACAAAACTGTGCCCACTCTGTCCCAATGCCTCAAAGTGCCTAACACACAATAAGTTTCTCAATAATTGCTTGTTGGATGTATGGGTTAAATGAGAATTGAGTTTCTATCATAGGACCAATTATTCATTCAATAAATAAACACCTGTTATATGCAACTCTGTGGGGATATTGAGAGAAACTATACATGGGTCCAGCATAGAAAAGGAGAGAAGGTATGCCCATAAATTATTTTAAATGAAGTTGGAAAAGCAAACCATTGTGGAATTCTGGAAAAAAAGTTTTGTTTCATATTACTGCCTTTCAGTTCATCTGGAGTTGAGCATAAAGACTAAAAAAGCAGGGACTTCCCTGGTGGCCCAGCAGTTAAGACTCTGTGCTCCCAATGCAGGGGGCTCAGGTTCGATCCCAGATCAAGGAACTAAGATCAATTAAAAAGAAGATCCTGCATGCCTCAATTAAGACCTGGTGCAGCCAAATCAATAAATTCATAAAACATAAGCAAATATTTAAAATATAAAGATCATAAAAAAGCAGTTTGATCATGGGGAATATTCTATATTAGACTAACCATCTGGCTAATCTCTATTATACAAATAAGGGGAGCAATCGAGGACATTGAGCAGAACCTGGATGATGCTGTAGAAGATTCATGTGACAAAGCTGAGGAGGGATGAACAGAGGGCAGTGGGGATGGAAAGTGGGATTTGAGTTAAAAAGCTAACAGTGTAGACTGGAAAGGAAAGGAAAGAGGGAATGAGAGAAACTGTGGTCAAAGAATCAATAAGATGACTGGATCTGGGGGATACTAGGAGGTGACAGAGGGAAGAATGCTGAGGGACTGAAAAGACAGTAGGACTATGGAGACAAAGAAATAATTCACAAAGAAGGGACATCTTGTAAGAAAAATGACCTCAGCTTTGGAAATACTGAGTCTGAGAGTCATCCAGCCAGCAGGATGGAAAGGAGGGAGGTCAGGGCTAGAGACACAGATGTAGGCTTTGTTTGGAGAGTGATGTAAAGGCATGATATTGCCAGGGAAGAGGTCATGGAAAGAGAAGTACAGGGATGATCCCTAGGGAACTCCATATTTAAGGGCCAAGAAGATGATGGTGATAAGCCAGGAGAAAGCAGGAGAGAACAGGGTCATGGAAACCATGGGAAGACGGTTTGAGAAAGGAAGTCTTGATTAACAGGAATCAGATGGTAGCTCATTACAGATTGTTGATTTAAATGATTTCTTCTCACATCTGCCAGATGGTATTGTATTAGAACACAGGTCATCCACTGCAGCCATACAGAAATACCATTCTTCCTCTCTGTTCTTTTGGCCTTCTAACTCTGTAAAAACTAGGTCATGATTTTCTTTCTTCAGCAAGGATGTCCCATTCCTCCACATACTTACCCATTAATAAAAACTATTCATCCTAATTATAAAACTTTTTTCTAAAACACTAATGAAGGATGCTTTACTTTTATATTGCAGTAACATTTGTAGGGTGATTTCCTGCTTCCCAAATACTTTTCCTACATAATCTCACTTAATCCTCACAACAATCCTATGAGATAGGGTTGTTCCTTTTTTTCTTTTCTTTTTCCTTAAGAGATAAGAAAATGAAGGTTCAAGATTAGGTGACTTCTTGAGGACAACAGGTAGTAAGTGTTAACAGTGAGACTCAAACTTGAGTCTCTGTCTCCACAAGTATTAAGACTATTTACTCAATCATCTCCATAAACAAACTGTATCAGTACTAACCTGCAAAGTAAATGGATGGAAGCCCCTGGAAGATCAATGGCCTTTGGTTTGAATCAGTTGAGTTTTGAGTTCAGTGAGTTTGAAATAATGACAAACACAGTATGATTCAACTGCACTCCTGAAACACACCACCATGTTCTCAAACACATTCGACTTGGAAGCTTGACAACAAGGAGAAAAGGTAATACGCAGAACCAAACGTGGAGATCAATAGAACCTTACAAGAATCCTGTGAAACAACCAAGATGCCCTTCAATATGCAAATCATTAAACAAACTGTGATACATTCACACCCTGGAACACTGCTGAGCAACAGAAAGGAACTCTGATATACTGCTAACATCCGCTGGGTCATAGGAAAAAGGGGCTTCCAGAAAAACAACTGCTTCTGCTTCACGGACTATGTTAAAGCTTTTGACTATATGGATCACAACCAACTGTGGAAAATTCAAGAGATGGGTATACCAGACCACCTCACCTGCCTCCTGAGAAACCTATATGCAGGTAAAGAAGCAACAGAACTGGACATGGAACAACAGGATGGTTCCAAATAGGAGAAGGAGTACGTCAAGGCTGTATATTGTCACCCTGCTTATTTAACTTCTATGCAGAGTACATCTTGCTGGGCTGGATAGCTCACAAGCTGGAATCAAGATTGCTAGGAGAAATACCAACAACTTCAGATATGTGATGCTATTTTTCTAACAGCAGAAAGCAAAGAGGAACTAAAGAGCCTGTTGATGAGGGTAAAAGAGGAGAGTGAAAATGCTGGCTTAAAACTCAATATTCAAAAAACCAAGATCATGGCACCTGGTCCCAACATTTCATAGCAAATAGATGGGGAAACAGTGGAAACAGTGGCAGATTTTATTTTCTTGAGCTCCAGAATCACTGTGGATGGTGACCTCAGCCACAAAATTAAAAGACACTTGCTCCTCGGAAGAAGGGCTATGACGAACCTAGACAGTGTATTAGAAAGCAGAGACATCACTTTGCTGACAAAGGTCCGGATAGTCAAAGCTATGGTTCTTCCAGTAGTCATGTATGGATGTGAGAGTTGGACTATAAAGAAAGCAGAGTGCGGAAGAATTGATGCTTTTGTACTGTGGTGTTGGAGAAGACTCTTGAGACCCCCTTCGACAGCAAGGAGATCAAACCAGTCAATCCTAAAGGAAATCAACCCTGAATATTTACTGAAGGGACTGATGCTGAAGCTCCAGTACTTTGGCCACTTGATGGGAAGAGTTGCCTCATTGAGAGAGACTCTGATGCTGGGAAAGATTGAGGGCAAGAGGAGAAGGGGGCAACAAAGGATATGGTTGGGTGACAATATTGACTCAATGGATATGAGTCTACGCAAACTCCAGGAGATAGCGAAGGATAGGGAAGCCTGGCATGCTCCAGACTGTAAGGTCGCAAAGAATTGGACACAGCTTGAGAATGAACAACTACTGATACATAAAACATGATTCAATCTCACTGCTGAGTGAAAGTTGTTCTCAAAAGGTCACATATGATTCTATTTGTAAAACATTCTTGAAATGACAGAAGTTGAGATGGAAAAGAGATCAGTGATTGCCAAGAGGTAGGGATGGTCAGTGAGGGAGGTGGAATGAGGAAGACCTTTGGGTGACGGGCTAGTTCTCTATCTTTATTGTGGTGTTGATGGTTATGCATGTGGTAACATGGCAGGGAACTACACTTGATCTTAGTTCCATGCCAAGATGTGATGGCATGGAACTACAAACACTCATTGTACCAGTGTATACTTTCTGGATTTAACGTTGGGTTTAACATCTGTAGTTAAGATGTAACTTGGTGGAAACTAGATAAAGAGCGCAGGAATCTCTACAACTTTTTATGAACTGCATCAAAATTATAAGTTTAAATACCTTTGGGTTGGCAACTCATGGCCATTGGGCCCAATCTGACGCTGCATGATCTTTATAAATAAAGTTTTAATAGTACCCAGTCAGGCCCATTTGTTTATATAAAATCTATTGCTATTTTCAAAATACGGAGGTAGAGTTGTGTGGTAGTTCTAACCAAGACCATATGGCCTGCAAAGCCAAAAGTTATAAATACTTTTTGGCCTTTACACAAGTAGGTTGCCAATGAGTGAATGAAAATGCAGTAATTAAAAATGATTTGTGGGAGAATAACATGGAAAATTTTAAGATGCATTTTTATTCAGGTATTTACAAATAGACTGGAAGGATATATATACATATATATGTGGTACACACACAACACATATAATTACCTAGAGTGCTAAGAAAAAAGGTGAAACTTGAGTTTCCTAAATTTTCAATTTTTCTATATACATTATGCATTGCTGTTTAAAAGAAAGAATGACATTAAAAAAACTCTTTTGATAGAAAATATTCTAAAACAATGACATTAACTTACTTATTTCTAACTTTACCCTAACTTGAGTCTCAGCAGACTATTAAAGTGGCTATTGTTTTTATACATTGGTTCACAATCTTAAGACAATTTTTAAAATGAGGAAACTGATCTGGAAGTGATCAACAGTTTTGTCTAGCATGTTAACAATGATAAATAAGCATTACAAAATCTCAGTTCAAAAATTTTACAAGAAACCTGGAGAGGATTACGGCCGTAATGAAGTTGGAAAAAATTCTACTTGAGACTAGACATTCTCCTTCTGAGCTGGAAGGTAAGAATGCTTTGTAGAGACACTTATCAATCCACATTACTTATATTGCACCTTATAAAGACATTGCAAAGAAGGAAAAAGATATTCTCTTACCTAGCTGTCAGTGAATCAAAAAAACTCTTCAGTCCTTTGCAATCTAGAACATGCAAATATGAGCAATACTGACATCTTTCAGGGCCCTACAGCAAAGGGGCTGGCATACTAGCCAAAACTTATTATCTCAGGAACACGAGTTACAAAATAATAGGAACTGAGACTAAGGAAATTAGGATGACAGAGAATATGCCATTTTCTTTTTGTTTTCTCCCCAAATCCTATGGTAAAGGGACTCAGAAACATGGAGAACCCTGAGGACAGGGAGGAAAGAGGAGAAGAAAAAAAAAACTAGAATCCGGAAAGCTGAAAGACATGGTAACCAACTTGGAGGACATAAAACTCCATCAAAATCCACTTTCCAAGCTGATGGCAGAAAAAAATAAATAAATAAATCTGATTCACACACAGAACCAGAAATTTACAGAATCTGTAAATCCAGATTTATACACAGAACCCTTCAAAACTTCTGAAGCAGGAGATGCCTCTGACACAGGGACAGGATACGTGAGGAAGAAGAGATTGCAAACGTGGAGAATCAGGGGGAAAGTCTTCTAAAAATGAGGTGGAGATTCCTAGACTCTTCCCCCTTCATCCCCCAGCCCCGGGGTGACTGCCTTTCTCCAACTCTAGCAGAAGACTACTCTTCAGAAAGGATAAGACAGAAGGCCTCTGTACGGGTCAACAGCTGAAGGCATGGGTAGGTAGATACCATTCACATATACATAGTTGGTTCTAAATATTTGTGCTAGTAACATTCCATACATCCCTGCAAGCACTAAATGTGCAAATACTGACACTACTCCTGGGGGAAATACAAAGTTAAGCTGCTCTGAGCCTCTGGGTCACATTTTAACCTTCCTTTTTCTATCTGTTGTAAGACACCTTAAATATAGTTGATTCAACAACATTGAACTCATAGCCAACCACACACTTCAAGCTGGCATGAAGCTTATCTAACATATTTTAGATAATATTTTAGGCATATTTTCTCCATAAGGCACATGACAGTCCTGGCAACACTATGCTTGGGAGCCTTTTAAACAGTGAGACCATCAAGAAAGAGTCCATCATTATGAAAAGCAGGGCATGAAGTAGACCATAAAATGTTCCCTTGTTTACAGTGGGGACAGCTGAAACAAGGAGGCAGAGCACCACATCATGCTACCCCACCTGGGAGCGTGGGTGTTAGATGACTCAACTTTTAAACTGCTATGTACAAGCCTGTGAACGACTGTGAAAGCACCTTTGACTATTGATTGAAGGTTACAAATTTTATCAAGTAGGTGAATTTGCAAAGAGGAACTCCATGGTTAATGAGGATTAACTGTATATGCGACATGTGTGTACATAATCTAGTGATTAATCTCATTTACAGTGATGTTGAAAGCAGAAAATATCCCACACCCACCTTCCTCTACTTGGCTCACAGAACTCTGCCTGCCAGACCCTTACTCTCAAGGCAGAATGCAAGCTTTCTGGAGAATATAATCATTCCATGGAGAAAGAGCTAAAGATACTGATGCTGGGAAGATTCAAGAAACATCTCACCCCAGACCACCCTACAATAAAAGCTCAAAATCATCTGATGCTACCCATCCATTCAGTCTCCAGTGTCTTCTTCCTCCAATCTTAACTATGAACAAAAGACAGGAACTTCCTAAGATCTGAGGGAAGTCTCCAGCATGTAAGCCCATAGTAAACGTTATAAAGGAGAATTAAAGCTCTTAGAAATTAAAAGCCTTACATGAGAAATACTCAACAGCAGGCTGGCAGGTAGAATTAGGGGAATCTCTCCAAAAGTAGAGTAAAACGACAGAAATACAGAAACATAAGCAAATTACAGTACCTGTCCAGAAGGTCCTACTCCAAAACAGAAATTCAGGAGAGAAAGGAGAAAATACAAGGAAGAAAATAAAAATAATTTTAAACTATTTCCAGAAGTGAAAGGACATCAGTCTCCTGATTGAGAGGATCCAGCACAAATGAAACAAATCTACACCAATAAATATTATTGCAAAATTTTATAACACTGGAGACAGATTCTATTGACTTGGAAAAAAGTTAACTTACAAAATATCAGGAGTCAGAATGGCTTCAGATTCACAAACAATAAAAACAAAAATAAGCAGGGAAAATTTTTCTAAACTTCTGATGGAAAATAATCTGTAATCTAGAGTTTTATACCCAACCAATCTACCAATCAAACATGGGGGTAGAACACATTTCCAGACATGTAAGCTTTCAAGACTACATCCTATGTTCTCTGTCTCAAGAATTACTGGAGGACATATACTCCACATGGTGAGTAAAAGATACAGCAAACAGGCATTCAACACAAGGGGGAGAGAAGGATGACAGCTGGGCCCCAGAACTAGAGAAGCAACCAGTTCAGACTGGAGGAGAGTGACTAAAGACACAGATATGCTGAAGGCGGTCATAACCTAGGCATTCACAGCCTTTGTAATCTAAGGATACTATTTCCTATATATATATATATCTGGCTCTCATTCTGTTCTGTACTTGGTTTACTTGACTAAATCCCAGAAAAGTGCCTACTTTCTCTTCATGCTGATGTCTATGATCAGCATGATCAGCTGAGGAGACTCATCTCACTCCACAGGAAGGCTCTGCACTCATCTCTTCAGAGACGGAGAGAGGTCATGCTAAGTGGAGAAGCAGAAAAAAGAAAACGACTAAGCAGACAACCACTAAGCCTATTTTGGCAGGAGGTCCAGGATGCTCCAACTGTGGTGAGTTGTGTTCCCAGGACTCACTCATCACCCAGTTCAGACATCTACACATGGGGTTCCTTAAAACTCTAGGAGCTGAAGTAAGACTCAGACTACTCAGCTATCTTCTCAAGGATGCCTTGATCAAACAGTCACTGAACTAGACTTGTGCTTCTCAGCTGTTCAAAGCTAAACAAGATATTGTGTTCACAGGGACGCCATGCAGATGTTGATTAATATAAAAGTCTAGATGGTTTGTAAGAGTTACCAAAGGGAAGAATAAATTGAATAAAAACCCACAGGTGGTTTCTGTGTTCTATTTAACTTGAATAACTTGTTCTACTTAACTTGAATAACTGGAATGTTTATTATACATTCTCCTGTAAATTTTACAAGTAAAAATCAAGGCCATTAGAATTTTTCCCTTCTTCTGACCTTTAACTGGAACAAGCTGAATAAAATATACTAATGGCAACACACAAGAAGGAACATAAAAGTATTGATAATTCAAAGTTACTGACAATCTTTATAAAGTTCTGTACTTCACCTGAAGTGATCTGATGACATCACAATGGAGGTGTGGATACATCACAGGTAGCATAAATTGTAATAGCTCTCGATACTTTGACTTGTAAAAATAAGTTCTAAAGTATCCAAAAAAAGTGACTTTACACCAATTACAGTGTTTAAACAAAATAGGTCCTTAAGATACAGCAGGCAAATTCTTAAGTAATTTTTGCCCACTGTCTGGGATGCCTGAGGCCTTCTTTCTGGCTAAGACTGAATCTAGGCCCTTTTAAGTTTAAGCAATTCTTTTCTGAAATATCTGTCCAAATAGCCATTCATTTTATATTACTTAGTAATCACTTATTGAATGCCAGGCTCTGTTCTTGACGCGGGGATAACTCTGTAAAGAAACACACTCTGCCCTCAGTGAGCTCTAGTGAGGGGCTGAAAAGATACATCTCAGACGCCAAAGGACGTTACAGAGAACATAAAGAATGCAGAGGAAGGTTTGAGCTATTTTGAAAAACATGGTCAGGGAAAAGTTGATAGGGTAGGTGACAACCGAGCACCACCCTTAAGGAAGATTTATTTACAGTTAAGGGCACTTCAGAGGGAACAGCAAGTACCAAGATTCTCATTTCAAGTGACACTTATCGCAGTGACTTGACACTGCTGGTCATATTTTGCTGCACACACCCTGCCTCCTTGGACAATGCTGTCCTTGAAGGTAAAACTCCCTTATCACTTAGGACACCATACATTTAAACAAAGAGCTGAAGTTTCCAACCACTGTTTATATGTGACTCACATCATAAATATTCCAAAAAGTTATGAACTTAAGAACTTTTTTCCTGATTAAAATCAAGATCTTTATATTTGGAGGATAATCTGCCAAAATCACAATGTTTCTCACCAAGACTAGTGGCTTTTAGTCACATTCTCCTAACTGCAAAATATATAACATGTTGACTTAAACCATTTGAGTCAGGTGTGGTAAAATTAGAAGTTCCACAGATGGAGTGTGAACAACACCAAGTCAAAGTAACATTCCACATCTTGTTAAGATTCTTGTGGTTTAAAAAACCTTCAAATGAGACAGCTACCAAAATATGTGGTCATCTCTTTAGGATTTAGTATATTCCCAATACAAATATAAATCATCATCTGGCCCTTTGCTTCCACAGGTTGGCATTTAAATTCATGCTTTCCAGTTTTCTACTTCTGTAAGGACAAGCTCTTCAGCCAGTTTTTTTTTTTTTTTTTTGTATCAATGTCAGTAGAGCACCTAATGCTACTGTTTTCCACAACTCTTAAGATTTAGAATACATAACATAGAGAGAAAGATAACATCTATCAGCTTAGGAAAAGCCACAATCAAATTATAGATGAAGGCACTTCCTAACAATTTAGATATCAAATATAGCTCACCTGCTGAGAATGGTTGTGCCCCAGCCATTCTGTACCCTGCTCAGACCAACACTGTCCAGAATTTTTTTTTTTTCCCAGAACAGTCCAGATAACAAAGCATTAGTCACAGACACATGAACAAGGGTCACTAACAACTTGTTTGTTGCAAGAAAGTCACAGCTTACCAAATAATTAACAATTGTGATGGTGTCATTGCTTGAGCCTTGAAAAAGTTAAAAAAATCTCACCAAAAGACAGGGAGTTTTTTCAACTATGTATTTTAATCAGTATGAATGGTTCCAAGCATTAAATAACACTGAAAAGACAAGCTTTCTAGTTTGAACTTAATATTTCTGATTTTGAGCCAGGTACTCACTGAAGCCAAGGAAGTTTTCTTGATTATTTCTTCTGTTTCCTGTCTTCACTGTTCCTAAATTCCAAAAACAAATCAGCCAGTAATTGCGTTCCAATGACCTTGATATTGTTTTACCACCCTTTTGAAATAACCCTTTGCACACAGCAATGGGAAATTTAGCTTCCAACCAGTGGAAACTTCTCAGGGAAGCTCTTCTTGCCACTCTTGTTTCAAATTTGAATTTTTAACTGGGTTACTTTTCAACATACAGGAAATCAAACCACTTAAGTCCTGAAAAGGAGTGGAAAGCTTTCAAAGAAATATTTGAGAACATCTGCAAAAGGCAACTGGGACAACTGTACAAATAAATGAAGAACGAATCAATTCCATTTAAGTTATGAAGGCATTTTTCCTTTAATTTATCCAAACATTTCATGTCCATTGTCATTTATTTAAGCAAATTTAAGCCCATAATATTAAATTCTAAAATATTACAATATTTACAAGACAGCTGGCAGAGAAAACTTGATGATATAAATACAAATACTGTACTGTTTTTTTTTTAAAAATACCTGCCAATAAAAATGGCAGACTGAACAGTTTTCTCTCTTTGAAGATCCTCGTTCATTTTTTAACGTAACAAGAAGTCCCTAATAGGGAAAGCACCTTATCTTAAATGTTCCACTATCACAGCTTTAGACCCTCAACATTCTTCTTCAAGTTCAGCAGCTCTTTTTCCTGCCTTCTTTTCTCCAGTTTGAAGGCTAATTTGTTAGCTTTCTTCTCCACTCTCCGTTCCTGTGCAAGAAAATGTTCATGTTATTCAAATCTTCACGCTGATGCAGACTAACTTTACAAAAGAAACTTCCCATGACCATACCTGCCCCGCTCCAGCTCTTTCTAAATCTCACATCTGAGAAGATTATTTTACCTTGCGCTCTTCTTTGATAGCTTGCTTTCGTGCTCTTTTATCTTCTTTGCTTTCACTTTTAGAACGTGGTTGGGTTGATATTTTAGGGAGATCACTGTTATTAATCATCTGCATTCGTTCAACTTGCTTTGCTGTGAGTCCTTTCTTAGGTAAGACATTGAGAGGTATTCCTGTTTTAGAAGATAGTCGGATTTGTTTGGGCTGAAAGAAAGATAAAATGGAATTGGGCTATTTTCCACTCCTACTAAAAAACAGCTCACTAATGGCCCATTTAGTTGCTTTTCATAATGGCTTTGAAAGCCACAAAGAGGTAAAGCCCAGAGAAAATAATCTGTACACTCCATTTCCTACACTGCATACTTCAAATTGCTCAGAACACTATGCCTTACCTTTGGTTGATATTTGATAAGCTGTGGATGGTTATATAAATTTGAGTATGTACCTTAAAAAAAAACACAAACACAAAAAATCATGTATTAACAAGTTCACTTTCAGTTCAGCAAAAACATTACTGAGTTCCTCCTATATTCTTTAGTGTTTTCACAGTTCAAAATAACAATAGCATCTGCTGCATGTTTAAGTATTTCGATTTACAACTAAGTAAGTGAAATGAATATTCACTGAAAGGACTGATGTTGAAGCTCCGAATCTGTGGCCACCTGATGTGAAGAGCTGATTCACTAGAACAGATCCTGATGCTGGGAAACAGAGGACAGGAGTGTGAGCAAACTGCGGGAGGCAGTGAGGGCTCAGGGCAGCCTGGTGTGCCGCAGCTCCACGGGGTCGCAGAGTCGGACACCACTGAGTGACTGAACAAAAACAAACAACTATTTTCCCAAAATGTGTACTTTTCCAAAGAGTCAATGTACTCAATACTTTAAAATCACTATCATACTTTCAGCAGTAAAACAGACACTTAAGATACTTACTACAAACAGATTCACAATCCCACTTCTCTTTGGCTTCTTCAAGAACTACCGTAACAATCTCCTCCTCCTCAGACCCATCCAGCTCCTTCACTGGCAGGTCCTGGTCCTCGAAGGGTTCAAGAGTGTTCAGTTTTACACAACTTTTGGTTGAGTTTTCCAAAATGAAGATAGAGGAGGGGGAAAAATACCACTTATTATTACACTATATGTTACTGAAACTGCACTGAAGAGCTAAAGAAACAACAGCCTTTTTTCAAATGCACAAACTCATTTGCCCCATCTGTCACTTCCTGTCACAATTAGCTCTATCCAGCCTTGCCTTTCCCCTGTCATTCTGCTGACAGAAAGGAAAAACCTATCTGTATCTTTACACAGTTTTAGCACATTAAACAAGATAGAAGTTTTCCTATATAACATTATCTTTTTTAAAGCCTTGAAAAGCATTAGCCCATCTGTCTCATGAAAGTATTCAAATAACTTAAAAAATGTAACCCTTGTCCTGCACTGGGTTCTACATGTGACAGTCATCAGGCAACACAGACCTTTTGAGCAGATGTAAACACCTCATTAGTTTCTCTCAGGGAAATCACCTTGATACAGATGATGATTTACCAAACGTTCAGCTAGAAAGTTATGCTAAATCAGGCTGAAGATTTAGCCTGATTTAGTAAATTCTGATTTACTTCTCAGAACACCTTTTCATGAAAATGAAGAGTATATATACTGAGAAGTCAGAATGATTCTTTAGCCGAAGAGGCTAAAAGCACCATGTCCCCTAAGTGTGCGTGACCTTGTACCTTAATCCTGTTATTCCATCATGATTCTCAGGTCAAAGCTACAAAAAGTTGGCTCTCAGTGTTTCCACTTACTATTATATTCGCCTTCAGGACTCTTAATAGCAAAATATGAGCAAAGGTTAGGGAAAATGTATTATTTTCAAAATATGGATTCTGACTGAGTAATTTTTGAGATTCTGCTGTGTGATTACAGACTTTATTTGAAAATGAAAACAAGCAAAAAGCCAAGGAAAAGTCACCATACTTCTCTGCCTTCTCTTTATAGTAGTCATTCAAAACTTCCTCTAAGCGATTGCTGTCTACTTGAATGGAACCTTCCAATTCAGCATTATCCAGAGCTCCAATTTCATCATCATCATATTGCTCATAAAACTTGGATGTAAAGAGAAAACATAACATGAAAAGGGAATGTAAAGATTATAGCATTTAAATGTTAATTTTACATTTTACTCCTGTACAATATTTAAGCACCACCATGAGATCACAACTACTAATAAAGTATTAGGAGAGATTTAGCACCATAATAATATGATGTGGAAGACATTCTACTCAGCATTCTAAAACTGACATGAAGACTGAAAATAGGCTTCCATTTAACATGAAAATGACCACTGATATAAGAGAAAACCCCTACGCAATGGGAGAAAATATTTGCAAATGTCAATACCGTTAAGAGGTTAATACTCAACATACACAAACAGCTCATAAAACTCAACATAAAAAAAAAAAAAAAAACAACCCAAACGCAAATAATCTGACTAAAAATGGGCAGAAGACATAAACAGACATTATTCCAAAGAGGAAATGCAGATGGTCAACAGGCCAACAGGTCATAAAAGATGTTCAAAATTGCCAGTTAGCAGGGAAATGCAAACCAAAACCACAATGTGGTGTCACCTCAAACCTGTTTGAATGGCTATCAGAAACAATAAAAATAACAAATACTGGTGAGGATGTGGAGAAAAGGCAATTCTCGTACACTGTTGGTAGGAATGCAAACAGGTGTATCCAACGTAGAAAACACTATGGAAGCTTCTCAAAAAACTAAAAGAGAATTACCACATGACCCAGCAGTTCCACCTCAGGGTATATATTTGAAAGAAACAAAAACACTAATTTGGAAAGATATGTGTATCCCAATGTTCACAGAAGCACTGTAATAGCTAAGCACTATAATAGCTAAGGCATAGAAGGAACCTAAGCACCCATCAACAGATGAATAAAGATGTGGTATGTGTATACGCATGTATGAACACACACACACAATACTACTACTCAGTCATAAAAAAGAATGAAATTTTGCCATCTGCAGCAACATGGATGGACTTAAGGGAATTATGCTAAGTGAAAGACAAATAGTGTATGATATTGCTCATATGCAGAACCTAAGAAAATGCAATCAACTAGTGAATACAAAAAAGACTCAACATGGAGTACAAACTAGTGGTTACCAGTGGAGAGGGAAGGGACAAGGGACAAAACAGGGGCAGATTAAGATGCATAAACTATCAGGTGTAAAATAAGGACATACTGTACAACATGGGAGAATGCAGCCAATGTTTTATAATAACTATATTTTATAATAACTATAAATGGAATATAATCTTTAAAATTGTGAATCACTATACTGTACGCCTGTTATTTATATAACATTGTACATCAACTATACTTTAATTTTTAAAATGAAAGGCAGTTATTGTGTTCAGCTTGAACAAATCCTAGGCAGAAATCTTTACCTCAGAATATTTCAGATACTTCCATATTCACTGATTATGCAAGCTAATAGATCATGTAAATAAAAGGTGTTAATGCACAAATTTCACTCTTTGTTTAGATGTTTACTGTA
Source organism: Cervus canadensis (assembly GCF_019320065.1). Taxonomy (NCBI): domain Eukaryota; kingdom Metazoa; phylum Chordata; class Mammalia; order Artiodactyla; family Cervidae; genus Cervus; species Cervus canadensis. The sequence goes on along the minus strand of NC_057418.1, from coordinate 16,446,273 downwards.
TTATTCAAAGGCTGTAAACATTGTCAGGCTTTGTAAAAGAATTAAGCAAGGGGTAATGTAACTCCTGTAAAGTGAGGTTATTAGTAACAATTTTCCTATTTCTTGGAGAAAAGAGAGAAATGAATACTCACTGAAAAGGCAAAGTTAGAACCTTTATCTTAGGTATTCCTTGAAGGAATTTATTCATTATTTACGTAACAGTCTGAACTCCTGCCATATGCCAGACACTATATTAGGTATTGGGATATAACAGTAAGAAAAACACTCAAAAAAAAACAGACAAAAAGAAAAGGGAAAGCCCAGGCCAATGTTTGAAGATAGCATACTCTTAGAGATTGGGATCAGAGAGGTTCAGAATCAAATTATCAGATTCTATTGAGGAATGCTTTCTGACTTAAGCACATTCTTTCCAGAATGAAATCTGGGGCCATTTTATGATCTGTTTTTAAAAGACACAGTCTGTTTCTAACACTGAAAATTCTAGCTTTGGGTTCCAATGTCATAATGTGTACTAGGAACTGGTATTAAAAGGCTCCCCATATGGAGACCTTACCTTTTCAAACCTCTCATCATGTAGTGTCAGCTGTTCATTCCTCCTCATGACTGAGGACGTCAAGGAATACTCAGTAAAGCGACTTTTTGTTTCCTCTTCCCAGAAGAAGTGATTTTCTACAGCCCCAAGAGGTTTTCCAGGGGTAGACATATCCTCATCTGACGAGCCTGCAGGGTCATATCTATCGTCATTACTACCTCCTTCCTTCTCATCATCCACATCTTCCCACTCACTGTCATCTTCAGCCTCAGATTTCCTAAAGTCAGAGCCGTAAATTAACTGTCAAAACAACTTGAAAAACAACAGAACCAAATGACTTTACACAAGTAAAATTTGAGGGTATTTCAGGCAGGATGCTTGTTTAGGCAAGAACAGCTGTGCTGCTTGACCTGTATGATTTCGTTGGAAAAGTAATGAACTAGCAATCAAGCGACTTGGACTTTAGCCCCATCTATTGATGGCTTGTAAGGACCTCAAGTCTTAAATTTTCTACCCTAAAATGAGAAGACTCAAACTAAATGCTCTCAAAGGTCTCTCCCAGCTATAACTAATGGTTATAGTCCTATGGAAGCAACAGTCAGGGCATTCCTGCTTCAAAACAAACCACACATACTGTATCTCCATTCCCTCTTCCTCTTCTGTTGGCTTATTGGCCTGAAGAATGAAATCATCTTCAAGTAAATTATCCGGATTATCAAAATCAAAATCATCATCAAGAGCTGCAACAATGTCAGGATCAAAATCTAACCGAGGTCCTAGAAGGAAAACAAAAATTGAGAATTCCCAAGAAAGCATGATTCGTTCACTTAACTAACATAATTCTCAGCTATTACATGCCTGACTCTATATACTGAGGATAAAACAGTGATTAAAATTTTTAGAAGTTCAGGAATAAAAACAAAACTGCAAGAAAATTTAAAAAAGAAACAGTCCCTCTGGTTCAAATACCCACTGGTAAAACACAGATCTAAAATATTAAGCTGTGTCTATTTAGCAAAATTCAAAGCTTTTACCCGCAGGAAAAAATTGGGCTTTAAATTCACCTGTTAAAAGCAACTCTCACCTGTTAGAAGAAACAAATTATTAGGCTGGTACAAAAGTAGTTGTGGTTTTGGACTGTGAATTTTAAATCATTATAACTAGGCTCAAACACATCTTTATTAATCAAGGTAGGAACCATTACAATCAACACATTTTTGCTAATGAGAAATAAGCTTATTCCTATAGTGTAAAAATCCATGCTTCAGGATTCGATGGAACTCTTAGAAAGCATTTTCTGCATCCTATTGGTTGTGGTAGTATTTTCCCTGCAAAGTTGTTGAAACGCTTGAAGAAGTGGTAGTCAGTTAGTGAGAGGTCAAGCGAATAAGGCATATGAAGTACAACTTTGTAGCCCAATTCATTCAACTTCTGAAGTGTTGGTTGTGTGACATGTGATCAAGTGTTGCTGTGGAGAACTAGAGCCATTCTGTGACCAATACTGGCTGTAGGCTTTGTGGGTTTTGGTGCATCTCATTGATTTGCTGAGCACACTTCTCAGTTGTAATGGTTTTGCTGGGATTCAGTAAGCTGCAGTGGATCAGGCCAGCAGCAGACCACCAAACATTGATCGTGACCTTTTTTTGTGTGCAAGTTTGACTTTGGGAAGTGCTTTGGAGCTTCTTCTCCATTCAACCACAGAGCTGGTCATCCCCAGCTGTTGTATCAAATCCACTTTTTCACTGTATGTCACAATCTGATCAAGAAATGGTTTACTGCTGCATACAATAAAGACGACACTTCAAAATGATTTGAGTTTCAGTCAGCTCACAAGGCACCCACTTATCAAGCCTTTTCACCTTTCCAATTTGCTTCAAATGTCGAATGACAGTAGAATGGTCAACACCGACCATTCTTGGCAACTTCTCATGTAGCTGTAAGAGGATCAGCTTTGATGGTTGCTCTCAATTGGCCACGATCAACTTCCTCTCATCAGCCACTATGCTCCCTCATCTTCAAGGCTCTTGTCGTCGTCTTTGCACAACTTCTTGAACTACTACTGCACTGTAAGTTTCTTAGCAGTTCCTGGGCCTAATGCGTTGCTGAGGTTGTGAATTGTCTCCACTGCTTTATGACCATGACCCAGTTTTGAACTCAAAAAAAAAAAAAAAAATCGCTTAAATTTGCTTTTTGTCTAACATTATTTCTACAGTCTAAAATAAACATGAAATGAACAGCAAGTAATAAGTCATTAGTAGTAAAAAACACATAAAGCAGGAAATGCACATTAAAATGATGTATAACATAATCACTTTTGCTAAAGAATGGATTCCCGTATCAAAGGGCAAAGTTCGACAATGCAAACCACAATTACTTTTGCACCAACCTAACAAATATCTGTAGCCTGTGAAACTCCTGTCTTTTCAGACTATGAGATTTTAACAAACGCTAATCTGTTTCTTTAGCTGTGTTCTTCTATATGTAAAAATAGTAGAGTCCTAGAAACACTTTCAAGTTCAAACCTGTAAACTGACATGGCTTTCAACACCCTTCACAGAGTGGCCATTGCTTGACCTCCAGCCTTGTTTCCCATTAACCCTTACCCTTCATTCCAGACCTACTACAGATAAGAGGTGTGCAGATTCCTATGTTCATGCCTTTTCTTGGAATATCCTCTCTTCCCCACCCCACCTCCATCTACCTACTTAAGTTCTACCTAAGACATCAACCATGACATCTTTGGTGCTTCACAATAATTCATTCATTTGTACTATGATTGTAATTTCCCATTCTTTGTCTATCTTTCCCAGCTGATGATAATTAAGAGGTCAGAGACAATGTTTTTTTCTGATTTAACCCAAACTCGGTCATAGTACAACTAAAAAATTTGCAGAATGGATTAAATGAATGAGTGACACATGGCAAGTGTTAGTCAATAATTAACGCAGTTTAGCAGGAAATATCAAACACCACATCTGTGGACTTCTGTTTGTTCATTTTAGTCCTGGTACTGCAAAAAAGAACCCAAACATTATTAATTTTTGGTGTATCTAGAATAGATAGTGAGATGGACTTCTATAAAATACTTCTCTACACTCTTGGGAGAAATTCTGAAAGCGAACAGATAAAGTATTTTCATGACTGCACCACATGAATGTAAGACTGAGTATCACTGTTTCCTTTGTGAGAAGTTAGGACAAGGCTAAAATTCCCCTACTAGATCACCAAAAATAATTTTCCCACTTTCCTCTCCAAATAGGGACTTTAAAGATTAAGAATTTGATGGCAATAAAGAGACGCTGATCACAGTTACCCTTCCTAACTTAATGATCTCTAATCTAAATTCAAACACTCCTCAGTTGTTGCAACACTTTTATCAGGGAAAGAAAAACTCTGTATCATTACTATATGTTGCTTTTTTGTAAAATACAGCTCTGTCCACTTGAAGTTAAAATTATACATACCTGAAACAGGGGCTGCTTTATTTAACAATCCAACATCTTCCTCAAATTCTGATGCAAACACTGAGGAAGGCAACTTAATTCCACTGGTCTTGAAAAATAAATTATGCAATGGTTAGATTTATTTAGAAATACTTTTCAGCTACTAAGAGTTGAAGTGCCCCCCAAATTCATGTCCACCGAGTTCAGAAAGTGACCTGGTTTGGAAACAGGTTCCTCACAGATGTAATTAGTTAAGATGAGATGGTACTGGATGATGGTGTGTCCTTATAAGGAGGCCACACAAAGACAATAAGACACATGAGGGAGAACGCCATATGAAGATGGAGGAAGACTGGAGTGCTATCCTACGAGCAACAGAAAACTAAGGATTGCTGGCAACTACCAGAAACTAGGAGACAGGCACAAAAAGATTCTTCCTGTGAGGCCCCGAGAAGCAACAACCTTCCGAAAGCTTGCTTTCGGACTTCTGGGCTCCACAACTGTGACAGAATACATCCCCGTTGTTTTAAGCCACCCAGTGGTAATATGTGGTAATTTGTTACCGCAATTCTAACACAACCGTATTCTGCATTGTCTCACTTGTACTCCAGTTACCAGTTTTGAACATGTATATCCCCATCATCTCAAAAGCAAGTTCCTTGTAATACTTCACAAAACTTAATCTAGTACATCACTTCACTTAATTCTATCGACCCCGTGAGTTGTTAGCATGTTTTAGTCAAACACAAGCTAAGAAAGGTTAAATGGCATGACTGCCTGAGATTAGTTAAGTGAGGTTTGGGGGATTCAAATCCTGGTCTCACAACTCCACTCTCTTCAAATTTCAAAACAAAATTAATCTTTTCCTACCTAAACCAGAGGTAACATCCTCATCTTTGGTATTGGCACAACTTTTCTTTTTTTTTTTCCATTTATTTTTATTAGTTGGAGGCTAATTACTTTACCATATTGTAGTGGGTTTTGTCATACATTGACATAAATCAGCCATGGAGTTACATGTATTCCCCATCCCGATCCCCCCTCCCACCTCCCTCTCTACCCGATCCCTCTGGGTCTTCCCAGTGCACCAGGTCGGAGCACTTGTCTCACGCATCCAACCTCGGCTGGTGATCTGTTTCACCATAGATAATATACATGTTTCGATGCTGTTCTCTCGAAACATCCCACCCTCGCCTTCTCCCACAGAGTCCAAAAGTCTGTTCTATACATCTGTGTCTCTTTTTCTGTTTTGCATATAGGGTTATCATTACCATCTTTCTAAATTCCATATATATGTGTTAGTATGCTGTATTGGTCTTTATCTTTCTGGCTTACTTCACTCTGTATAATGGGCTCCAGTTTCATCCATCTCATTAGAACTGATTCAAATGAATTCTCTTTAATGGCTGAGTAATATTCCATGGTGTATATGTACCACAGCTTCCTTATCCATTCGTCTGCTGATGGGCATCTAGGTTGCTTCCATGTCCTGGCTATTATAAACAGTGCTGCGATGAACATTGGGGTGCACGTGTCTCTTTCAGATCTGGTTTCCTCAGTGTGTATGCCCAGAAGTGGGATTGCTGGGTCATATGGCAGTTCTATTTCCAGTTTTTTAAGAAATCTCCACACTGTTCTCCATAGTGGCTGTACTAGTTTGCATTCCCACCAACAGTGTAAGAGGGTTCCCTTTTCTCCACACCCTCTCCAGCATTTATTGCTTGTAGACTTTTGGATAGCAGCCATCCTGACTGGTGTGTAATAGTACCTCATTGTGGTTTTGATTTGCATTTCTCTGATGATGAGTGATGTTGAGCATCTTTTCATGTGTTTGTTAGCCACCTGTATGTCTTCTTTGGAGAAATGTCTGTTTAGTTCTTTGGCCCATTTTTTGATTGGGTCATTTATTTTTCTGGAATTGAGCTGCAGGAGTTGCTTGTATATTTTTGAGATTAATCCTTTGTCTGTTGCTTCATTTGCTATTATTTTCTCCCAATCTGAGGGCTGTCTTTTCACCTTGCTTATAGTTTCCTTTGTGGCACAACTTTTCTGAGTTGGCTGCTTAAATGCTATAAGATCATAAATCATTGTGACCCACTCATTGTTTTGAACTCCTGCATACAGTTACTTCACATCTATTTTCTGGGCACCATCTTACTCATGGCTAATCAGGGCACAGATGACAGTTAGATGTTGCTTAATCTACATCTAGTCCAATGTTTTATTCAGTTTAGTTGCTCAGTTGTGTCTGACTCTTTGAGACCCCATGAACTGCAGCATGCCAGGCTTCCCTGTCCATCACCAACTCCCCGAGTTTACTCAAACTCATGTCCATTGCATCAGTGATGTCATCCAATCATCTCATCCTCTGTTGTCCCCTTCTCCCGCCTTCAACCTTTCCCAGCATCAGGGTCTTTTCAAATGAGTCAGTTCTTCACATCAGGTGGCCAAAGTATTGGAATTTCACCTTTAGCATCAGTCCCTCCAATGAACATTCAGGACTGATTTCCTTTAGGATGGACTGGTTGGATCTCCTTGCAGTCCAAGGGACTCTCAAGAGTCTCCAACACCACAGTTCAAAAGCATCAATTCTTTGGCACTCAGCTTTCTTTATAGTCCAACTCTCATATCCATATGTGACTACTGGAAAAGCCATAGCTTTGACTAGTCAGACTTTTGTTGGCAAAGCAATGTCTCTGCTTTTTAATATGCTGTCTAGGTTGGTCATAACTTTCCTTCCAAGAAGGAAGAGTCTTTTAATTTCATGGCTGCAGTCACCATGTGCAGTGATTTTGGAACCCAAAAAAATAAAGTCTGTCACTGTTTCCCCATCTATTTCCCATGAAGTGATGGGATCAGATGCCATGATCATAAGTTTTCTGAATGCTGAGTTTTAATCCAACTTTTTCACTCTCCTCTTTCACTTTCATCAAGAGGCTCTTTAGTTCTTCTTTGCTTTCTGCCATATTGGTCATGTCATCTGCGTACCTGAGGTTATTGATATTTCTCCCAACAATCTTGATTCCAGCTTGTGCTTCATCTAGCCCAGCGTTTCTCATGATGTACTCTGCATATAAGTTAAATAAGCAGGGTGACAATATACAGCCTTGACGTACTCCTTTTCCTATTTGGAACCAGTCTGTTGTTCCATGTCCAGTTCCAACTGTTGCTTCCTGACCTGCATACAGGTTTCTCAAAGGGCAGGTCAGGTGGTCTGGTATTCCCATCTCTTTCAGAATTTTCCACAGTTTATTGTAATCCACACAGTCAAAGGCTTTGTCATAGTCAGTAGAGCAGAAATAGATGTTATTCTGGAACTCTCTTGCTTTTCCAATGATCCAGCAGATGTTGGCAATTTGATCTCTGGTTCCTCTGCCTTTTCTAAAATCAGCTTGAACATCTCGAAGTTCACAGTTCATGTATTGCTGAAGCCTGGCGTGGAGAATTACTTTACTAGTGTGTGGAACTGGACATGGAACAACAGTCAAAGGCTATTACTGCCAGATTAAAACTCCTTGTCTATTCTGTGTGTCCAGACTCCTTACTGTTACTCAGTAATGGAACCTCCCCATAAAATCAATTACATCATGGAATAATTCAAAGTAATTTATGGAGCACACATGTGCTAGCCACAATGACCCACAATACTACCTCATGTCCCTTCCTTCTGACTGGAATGATCCTTCTCTCTTCAACAGAATCCACCCTTTTCAGCGGCCAGCTCAGTTTCTTCCTTCTCCATGAAGCTCTTCTTGATTACTGTTCTGGAGCTTTCCTCAGTGTCAACTCTCTCATTCTGCACAGCATACAATCCACTTCAACGTGGGCTGGCACATATCTTCTGACTGGTCCCTAAGCTTTAGTCTCGTCTTTTCAGCCACACAGTTGGTAATGTCAGAGTCACCACAACGTGTTCTCTGTCTATGGACCTCAAAACTGTCCATCCTCAGTCAAGGAGCCGGCAGGAAGCCAAGCTGCACATTCTCACTGGCTCACAGAGCCTGCTGGAAGCCACTGAAGAGCACGAGGGCCTATCCAGTAAGCTGTTATGGCTTCTAAAGAGTTTTTCAGGTGCGAAGCATGGGCAAAGATCTGGCTTTCTGCTGTGGAATCCTATTTCTTAAAAGATTTACTGAGATATAGTTCATATATTACACAATTCAGCCATTTAAAGTGCATAATTTCATAATTTTGCCACATATTACAATAACTTTTTAAAAACTGTGGTAAACTAAGTACTTTTAAGACATTTTGTGATTATCTATCCTTGGACTCTGGGGTTAGAAAGAGAAGGATCAGCTTGGGCTTAATGAATTAACTTTGGAGAAAAGAATCATACATATAGAGTTTAGACAGTAATTACATTTTGGATAAAGGCCTGTGACTTTTTTAGTGGTTGCAATGATTCTGAATTGCTCTCTGCTGTGACAGTACCTGCTTTGCTTCATGAAAAAATCAGGGACTGATCACACTTTACTAATTTACTTTCTGTACTGCTTTACTTTCTGTTTTTAGGGCATATTCAATACTCCTGGTTTACTCACTTTGGTGGTTTGTTATACGTTACAGTTGAAGAAACATACGGGACTCATCCATATTTTTGCATCATGCTACAAAAAACCAATGGCACTTGTTTTTCAAACATAATCCACATATCCTTGTAAACATCACTGAAGTGCCCTTTAATAGTCTTACTCTGTTAGAAGAGTTAATTAATTAGATAGTGGTTACTTTTACCCAAAATGAATTAAACAGTCTTTTACTGGCCAATACAATTTAGCCAGAAGGATGTTAGGAATTCACTAAAACATTTATTACTTAGGATAAAGAAACTGAGCCACTTTCCCTTCTTCAATGGGTCACTGGAAGGAAATGAGTCAATAAGATACATATCCTACTTCGGATGTAACAGGTTTGGGGAAGAAGGTGTAGAGAAATAGGTTCTGGTAAAGATGTGGTAATGGGGTGTGTGGCCTCCCAAGAGAGCTACAACCTAGTGAGTGAATGAACAGGCAAACAGTTATTATTAATACCTCTCTGGTATAATATGCTGACACCTAACCCTTTTGACTTATCTTAAGCAACAAGTATGGACTGGAGGAGCTTAAGATCACATCTTCCCCAAGGAAAAGAATGTCTAGACCATGGCAGGACTGGAGATGAGAAGCAGGGGAAATTGATGCTCTTTGCATCTCTCCTTTCTGTCTATAAATCCAATATATTCATCTTTTTTAAGTGCCAAAAGTGATATAAAAGTTTCACAGGAAAATTTACTACACACTAATACGAAACTAAAAATAAGGACTTCCCTGGTAGTATAGTGGCTAAGAATCTGCCTGCCAATGCAGAGGACATGGGTTTGATTCCAGGTCTGGGAAGATCCCACCTATCGTGGGATCAGCTAAGCCTGTGCTCAGAGGCCACGAGCGGCAACTACTGGGCTCAGATTCAGCTCTCCAGCTGACACCACTGCTTGCCTCAAACAATTACGTTGATTTAAAAGTGGTGGTTTACTCACTCACAGCCCCTCACACACACTCACACTCAAACTGCTAAAAAGCCTTACTGAAGTTACTAAAGGCTCTTCTCGCCCATCTCCCCTGTAAGGTGCACCGAAGGTACTTGTGGGAATCAGCTCCGAGGGCCCAGAGGGTTCCTTCAGGTGCTGCAGGTAGTCATAGTCGTCGTCAAAGAACACTCCATACTTCCTCTGCTCCGCTCGCCTCTCTTCATCTTTTATCTAGGATAATAAACAACATGGACACAGTGCCTGTTCCAAGGATAAGACCCAGGAACCTTCCAATGAGCACAGCTTTCAGAACATGGGGCAGATGACCCACGAACACTCTGGCTGATAGGAATGAGACAAAGACTTAAACTCAGGAAACACAGGATGCCACATAAAATGAAAATGGAATAAAAACAGTTCTTCCTTCCATTAGACACTTCTGTGCAACAAGTCAAGCCAAGAAACACACACACACTATTTTACTATGTTATGTGGAGAATTAAAAGACTAGGGCGCACTGAAAGGTAAGTACAATTTCCTGAATGTATATGCAAAGAAACTTCTCAATGCATAACACCAATTGGCTTTACAAAAAAGCTAAATATGCCTGGGTTCCCCAATACTTCCTTCCACATTACCCACACTTAACAAGAATACTCTGACTGATAATTACCAAATCAACCTCTTAAAAGCTCCCTTGCATTTTCTAAAGCTAACTCATGAGTTTTACATTTCATGAGATGACCAGGAGGCAAAAATGCAATTTGTGGTTATGAAATGCCAATATCTCATGGAAAGCAAAGACTGAGCATATGGTTATGTCCTAAATAACAGAATAAAGCATTGTGGCTGATGGTTTAGTAAATATTTTTCCATTACTCTATAAGACTGCTCACTTAAACATCTCCAATAAAAATAGGCTCTCAATCAAAATAAACATGTATGATGTAAAAATGAACATATTTACTGAGAATTAAATCACATATTTTGTTTCCAAGAAGATCAGTTATCTGAGAACAGCAGCTGACTAATATAATTAAAAACTATCAACAATCCACCTACAAACTTACTGGTTTTAGAACAGGACCTACCTTCTGTGTAGGCAACAGAACCCTCTGGGGTGCAGTCTCGTCTGCCGCTAAAGGATCTCTTTGGCTCCGGTGGACCAGGTGAAAAGATACAGCTTTCTTCTTCTCTATAAAGGGCTTTTTCTTCCTGTGAGGCTTCAAAGAAACAGAATCACAGTAATTAATAAGAACAGCAAAAAACACTGATTATACCCCACACAGGCATCTTCAATAAGTTATGGGAAGGATCAACAGATTGCCAAAACCTGCAGTTTAAAAAAAAGAAAAAACCACTATCTTCCTTCAACAAACCTTTGTTGGGAGGTACTCCGTGCCAAACCTAGTTACAGGTGCTGGGAATGTAGCAATGGTAAAGTTAAAGTTTCTGTTCACAAGCAAATCACCGAGAACGGGGTTTCAGGTGAAGGCAAGCAAAACGAAACACAGGGATGGGTACTGACTCAACAGTTACTTTCAAGTGGGGGCTCAGAGAAGGTCCCTGAGAGTCTGAACCAGAATAGGGGTCCAACGCAGGAAAATCTGAGGAAGAGTTACAAGCAGGAGAAACAGTTCCTGTATCAACTATTAAAACCATAACACAACTGAAGTTGAAGTACAAGATTCACCATCGTTCTACCTTCTCGTTTCACTACACACCCTCGAGTTTCTAAACTGAAAGATCATTCCAGTTGAGTAGGCCCAATCTTAGAAGCTCCTCTTCCCCAGAGTAGACAGATGAGCAGACACCTGCCACTGCAACGTCTGGAGAGGCGAGCAAACCCCTCTCCGCCTGACGCCACGAAGCACTGGGTGTCGCATCTGTGTGCCTTGTTATAGGTTTTTAGGCCTCTAGGAGGGTAAAGGGTAGGCCATCCTCTTCTGTCTACTCCACAGGCACGCTAGGCCGTGGAAGCCCCATTCTAAACTGCAAACTACGCCCGCAGTGGTGAGGGTGGCCCAAACCGGGACAATGGGCCAAAAGCCGCCTGGCTTCACCTTCGGACGTGCGATCCCAGTTCCAGGATGCAGAAGCCACTGGCTTAGGGGACCCAGCCTGGCCTCTGCCAAAACAGGGCGCCCCAACTCCTACTTACCATGCTTGCAGCCGCGCGGCGCTCACGCCAAACAGGGACGACAGCACTCTCCTAGTCGGACGGAAGGTGACACGGTACCTCCCGAACGCCTCTGAGAATCAGCTCACTGCCCGGTCTTTACTCCACTCCACACGTGCGGCTCCGGGAACTGGCTGGAAACCACTCAGCAGGCCGTGGAAATGGACCAATCCCCGAAAGGCTGAAGGATCACAACCGGAAATTACGCAAAGCTCACGCCGGCTCAAGGATCGCGAGAAGCTACTGGTGGGTGGGACTGTTTCCTCTCTCGGAGGGCGGGGCTTTTCTGTCCGTAATTAAATCAGCTGGGGACGGGAGTCGTGGTCGCCTGTGCGAGATGAGGCGCGAAAGGGGGTCGCTGTTTATTGGCGAACTGGCTTTTTATATCGCCCTCTGCTGAGAACAGAAGCCACGGAGCTAGCATCCCCATTGACGGTTGTATTTCCTGCCTATTCCTCGCCGTAAACAAGACAAACAGAACATACAAATAAACTACACAAAAGGAAGGTGGCCACTCTCCTGGGTCCCTGACGTTTCAAGTTCCCTATTTGGGTGGGACTCAGAGCTAGTTGCCTTAGCAACGGAGGATCCTTGGTTCAGTTCAGTCGCTCAGTCGTGTCCGACTCTTTGCGAGCCCATGGACTGCAGCATGCCAGGCTTCCCTGTCCATCACCAATTCCCAGAGCTTACTCAAACTCATGTCCGTTGAGTCGGTGATGCCATCCAACCATCTCATCCTCTGTCATCCTTTTCTCCTCCTGCCTTCAGTCATTCCCAGCATCAGGGTCTTTTCAAATGAGTCAGTTCTTCACATCAGGTGGCCAAAGTATTGAAGTTTCAACTTCAGCATCAGTCCGTCCAGTGAATATTCAGGACTGGTTTCCTTTAGGATGGACTGGTTGAATCTCCTTGCAGTCCAAGGGACTCTCAAGAGTCTTCTCCAACACCACAGTTCAAAGCATCAGTTGTTCGGTGCTCAGCTTTCTCTATGGTCCAACTCTCACATCTATACTTGACTACTGGAAAAAACAAATCTTTGACTAGACAGACCTTTGTCTGCAAAGTAATGTCTCTGCTTTTTAATATGCTGTCTAGGTTGGTCATAACTTTTCCTCCAAGGAGTAAGCATCTTTTAATTTCATGGCTGCAGTTACCATCTGCAGTGATTTTGGAGCCCAAGAAAATAGTCTCTCACTGTTTCCCTTGTTTCCCCATCTATTTGCCATGAAGTGATGGGAGAAGATTCCATAATATCAGTTTTACGAATGTTGAGCTTTAAGCCAACATTTTCACTCTCCTCTTTCACTTTCATCAAGAGGCTCTTTAGTTCTTCACTTTCTGCCATATGGGTGGTGTCATCTGCATATCTGAGGTTATTGATATTTTCTCCTGGCAATCTTGAGTCCAGCTTGTGCTTCATCCAGTCCAGCATTTCTCATGAAATGGGGCCTTGCTATTCTAGGCAGCACTTAGGCTTAATCAGGTCTTTATTTTCTGCTTAATGAACTGTGTTCAAACATCCAGTTAATAACCCTTCCCCCCAACTGTGTTGACAGTCGAGGAATTCTGACTAATATATTCAGAATCTCTTTGGTGTTTGCATACCTTAGCTTGGGAGGTGGAAACTAATGTTTAGTCTTTTTCAAGCTATCCCTCAAACATTTGGTCATAGTTTAAGTAAAGGCTATAAGCATATCTACTTAGGGCTTCCCTCATAGCTCAGTTGGTAAAGAATCCACCTGCAATGCAGGAGACCAGGGTTTGATTCCTGGGTCAGGAAGATCGCCTGGAGAAAGAAACGGCAACCCACTCCAGTATTCATGCTTGGAGAATCCCATGAACAGAGGAGCTTGGCAGACTACAGTCCATGCGGTCGCAAGAGTCAGGTACAACTTAGCAACTAAACCACCACCACCACATCTACCTATTACCACCACAAGATTTCAGATGGGTGCTGGCCCACTCTCAGAGCTTTTCCTGGGCAAAAGGGGGTGGTAGTGTAGTCAAGTTTTATCAGCAGGCCTTTCTTCAAATTTGTGTTTCCTCTTCCCAATTTCTGGTGTCTTTCCAAAGTCTAAGTTTCCTTGAATTGTGTCTTTATGTCCTACCTATGGTGGTGTAGTGGTAAAGAATTGGCAATATAGGAGGTGCAAGAGACATGGGTTCCATCCCTGGGTCAGGAATATATCCTGGAGGAGGAAATGGCAACCCACTCCAGTATTCTTGCCTGGAAAATTTCATGGACAGTGGAGCCTGGCAGGCTACAGTCCATGGGGTCGCAAAGAGTTAGACATGCATTACTATTATAAATTTCTATGGAATATTATACTTTTGTTACAGTGAAAATTATAGACAATTTAGGATCACAGAACTTGTGTTGGAATAATGCTTTGTAATAGGGATACTGTCAATACAGAACACTCCTATGTGCTACACATTCAGTATAATTAAGCTTCATGAGTGCAGGTTTTGTTTTGATCTGTTTTGTTTACTACCTTATCTAGCTTCAGGATCTAAAATAGTGCCTGGCGGGTACACTCAATAAATACTTGTTTAAATGAAGTAACATTCTGACATTTTACCTGAATTATCTTAGATCTTCCTGACCATAGCACTATGAGAGAGGTAGTGTTATAAACACTGAGAGTCAAAGCAAGTCAGATCAGAATTGGATGGGTTTGTTTATCTAAAAACATGCATCATTTTCCACTGAAACACAAATTTCCCTCTATAATATTGAATAATAATAGTAATATACTTGGTATACTAGCTGAAATTGGTTTCTGGCCTTTGTTTTACTCTTATTGTGTAACCTGGGGCAAGACACCTTCAGTTTACTGACCTGAATGTAAAATGGGATGAGAATATTATTAACAGTTACCTCATGGGATTGTTGTTGGGTTAAGTGAGAAACCACATGTGAAATGTCTGGACCTGTGCATGGCTTGTGATCAGTGCTCCATGAAGGTGGAGCCATTGTTCTCATCTCAGCTAAGTGCAGTTATTTACCTATCATTGTTGCCTTAGAATCACCAGCTCCTGAAACTAGGGCCTTCAGCATCTGAGACCTGTTGGTGAGTATGTGCTCTGCCTCACATCACATTCACATCATAGGAATCTGTAAGCTTGCATCTTGACCCAAGCTATCAGCTTCCTGGAATCCTAAACCTTTTGCTTTCCTTTCATTTCTGGCACCTTTCATGTCACTTAAATTACATGCATAGATTTTTTACTTGCTTCTAGTCCATAGTACAGAGAAGGCAATAGCAACCCACTCCAGTACTCTTGCCTGGAAAATCCCATGGACGGAGGAGCCTGGTGGGCTGCAGTCCATGGGGTCGCTAAGAATCGGATATGACTGAACGACTTCCCTTTCACTTTTCACTTTCATGCCTTGGAGAAGGAAATGGCAACCCACTCCAGTGTTCTTGCCTGCAGAATCCCAGGGACGGGGGAGCCTGGTGGGCTTCCGTCTATGGGGTCGCACAGAGTCGGACACGACTGAAGTGATTTAGCAGCAGCAGCAGCAGTCCATTGTAGTTGTATGTTCTTTAAAATTCTTTTTAACTGCACAGTGATATTGCTTGGCTTTCTGCTGACTGACTCCTGTTCTTAGAGTCACAAGTACATACATTTCATTGGTGAATACACTTTGGAAATACTGATCCAAATTAATTTTCTTTACTGTCTTTCCAATTATAAAATGACTTTTTAGTGTTCTTTGGTACATTTCAGTTGTGTTCAAAGCATTCAGATGATGTGTAAATGAAATGATTTTACAGTCTTGGAGACAAAGTCAGGTGATGAAGAAGTAGTTTATTAAAATTTCATTGTAGTACTTTCTTCATAGTCTTAGGCCACATTGTCTATGGGGGTGTTTTTATCCTTTTCCACAACTTCCGTTACATGTTCTGATGATTCTCATCTTCCTCTCTATAGCCCAGACCTTTTCCCTGACTTTCAGAGTCACGTATCCAACTGTACATCTATTGGCATATAGCTGTAGATACTAACTTTTCATAATTGAATAATTACTCTAGGGAGAAAAAAACTGGCATTTTCAGTGCTCATTGACCTAATGGTGTGTTCCTGGATGAACTTCTGACTTTGGTTGGCCCAAGTCAGACAATCTGGAATAGGGAGTCCTCAACACAGAAAATAATTTGCCCCTAATTGTTCTTGTAGGTATACTCAGCAGTTCAAATTCAAGCCATAAATGATCCTTTCCCACAGTTTAATAAGTCTGTTGCCTCTTTAGTCCCTGATTCCTTTGAAATCTTGGTCATTGCCTCACTGAGTCTTCTCCAACCTTTATTAATCTTGCTACCATATTATTCTTTCTTAAAGACAACTCTTGTATTATTCAGATTCAGAATTTTCCAATGAGTTCCGCTGCCTATTCAGTACCTCCCAGGGGCCTCAGTCAGCCCTCAAGATCTTCTGCAGTTTCACCACAGACCATGGTTTCACACTACCTTCGTTTTATTTTTCACTCAAATTGAATGAGACCAACTTTCCCCCAAATACAGTATGGACTCTTTCAGCATTACTTTGCTTACATCATTCTCTCCAACTGGAATTTTCTTCTATTTTGTAACATCCCACTCATCCTTTTAGGAGGGATTGAAATTTTTCTCCCACTGTTTGGTTCCTAGAAAAGGCTCTTACAGCAAAAGAGCAAAAAACCTTTACACAAACATTGCATTTTAAACCTTTCTCTAGAGTGTTATGCATTCTACTACTAGTGTCCACTTTTTACAGGACAGACTTCAAAGTTCACAAACTGGACAAGGACTTGGGTTGTCTGGACAGCAGTGCTGGTGGCAGCAACTCCATGCCACGTCTAAGTTGAGGTCCCATGAAGAGTTTAGTCAAATTTAATAAAATTTCATAAATTTGATGCTATGAAAGCACTGCAGAAAATGAGAAAATTGTCTCTTACCTCCATTAAGTTTTATCTTATTTATTTATTGGCTGTGATGCACAGCATGTGGGATCTTAGTTCCCAGATCAGGGACTGAACCCACACCCCCTGCACTGGAAGTACAGAGTCTTAACCACTGGGGAAGTCCCTCTCTTAGGTTTCACAGAGTAATGTTTCCATGACTGATTCTTTTGGCTCTTTTCCCTTACCCTACAAACCTACAATAAAACATTTTGGTTACAAGGAAAAAAGAAAGTAATGGTTCCATGTAGAACCTGGTTTTGTGTGAGAAAAATGGAAAGTGGTTGTTGAACTACTATATCTACCTTGGAGATGCACCCCTGAGTTTTAATAGCATACTTGGGTCCAGTTTTGAAACCTACTCTATTTTTTTGGTCCCGATTTATTCTCTTACAAGTCCTCCCTCTAGGGTTGTTTTTCTTCAGTTGCTTAGTCGTGTCAACTCTTCGTGACCCCATGGAACTGTATCACACCAGGCTTCCCTATCCTTCACCATCTCCCAGAGCTTGCTGAAACTCATGTCTATTTGTCGGTGGTGCCATCCAACCATCTCGCCCTCTGTCATCCCCTTCTCCTCCTGCCTTCATTCTTTCCCAGCATCAGGGTCTTTTCTAATGAGATGGCTCTTTGCATCAGGTGGCCAAAGTATGGGAACTTCCACTTCAGCACCAGTCCTTCCAATGAATATTCAGGACTGATTTCCTTTAGAATTAACTGGTTTGATCTCCTTGCAGTCCAAGGGACTCTCAAGAGTCTTCTCCAGCACCACAGTTCAAAAGCATCAATTCTTTGGTGCTCAGCCTTTTTTATGGTCCAACTCTCACATCCCTACATGACTACTGGAAAAACCATGGCTTTGACTTGACGGACGTTTGTCATAAAGTTTGCTTTATGACACAAAATAGCTTTTCAACTTCCATCTCATACCTTTGCCCTTGTCTTAGAGCATGAGGGAGGTTCACACATAATTTTTAACCACGGCTGAAAAACAGGAAAAGTATATGGCAATTCCTTTTCTAGTCAAAATATGTTCCCAAGATCTCTCCTTGGTTGTAAACATATTAAATAGTAGGCATAATGAGGATGTCTGTTTATTTTCTATATTACTAACTCTAAAGGGACTATCTTTATTTTTTACACATTATAATGTGAATGAAAATAGCAATTTCAAATCTCAGATGTAAAAAAGACACATAAAAAGATAGCTTATAAAAAAAAGACAGCTTATTTGTAAAAATAAACTGTAAGTTGCTGTTTAAAGCAGTAACTCTTTAGACGGTTATTTTTTTATTTATTTTAAATATTTATTTATTATGTGGTTGTGTTGGGTGTGAGCTGTGGCACTTGGGATCTTCCTTGTGTCATGGGGGAATCTTTCATTACGGCACACAGATTCTCTACTTGTGGTGCAAGGGCTCAGTAGTTGTAGCCACAGGCTGAGTTGCTCTGTGGCATGCCGGATCTTAGTTCCCTGACCAGGGATCGAACCCATGTCCTTTGCATTGCAAGGCAGATTCTTAACCACTGGATCATCAGGGAAGTCTCCAGACAGATATTTTAAATTAAAGGTACAAACCGTGAGGACTTGCATACAAAAAGTTTTAAGTCAGGTGGAGTTGAAATTACAGGGATTTAGAAAAGCTATCTTATTCTTGCTTTACAGGTATGGACTCTGAGTTTTTAATTTAGAAATACTGAGCCCTGTCTGAATACAACAGAAATAACAGAATACAACAGAACAAACTAAAGCTGGGATTTCCCAATGATTTTATTGAGGTAACTTTTCCCAATTTTATACATATATGCATTTATATATACTTAAGAAAGCTAAACAATGTTCTAAGGCACTTGGAATTGTGCACGGCAAAGCATACTATAATATCATACAACTACACAGAGCATATTCTTGCTTTTTAAATAACACAAACACCAATACGGAATAAAAAAGATAATACATAGTCTTTCTTTCAGGTTACAATAGTGGAATTACATATATATATGTGTGTATACTTGTAGATATTTATACCCACATACTATAATACAGTACAGGTTTCAGAACAACACACAAAAAAGAGAAACTGTCATGTTAATCAGTATACAGTTCCAGTTATTTACAGTCACAGATATTATACCTGTGTAATATGTAGGATAAGATCACTAACTGGAAATTAGAAATCAGTCAGCCTAATAACAATCACAGCTTACCATTCTTATCACTTTCACCAAAGCTTGAAATAACAGAAGAATGCATATAGTTCTTTATTTAAACCTCACTGTTACATAGGAAAAAAAAAATGACTAGGGTGAATTTTTAGTAGGTACTCAATCTGGTGAAATTGGTGCAGAATGTTGTGAACGCATTGGCACATCTCTAAGCCACAGAAGAAATATTTTTAAAAATAAAAATTAGTGCCTATATTTTTAGTGATGAAAGTGGTTTGACCCTAGATTCATTCAGGTTGTTTATGAATGCTAGTTAGCACTGCCATGGTGACGTCTTCATGTAGAAGCTCTGTAAGCAATGTAATACATAGTCAAACTATAACAAAACATCCAGTAAGGGAAAAGCCCCCCAAACTGGCAAGTGGCACAAATGTTATTGGCATTTTAACACAGCACAAAATTGACCTGAGGGCGGAGTGGCGTTCTGCCTCATTTACTCCCTTCAATTTATTCTTAAAAAAAAAATTGGTATTTAACAAGAATTCTTAAGCACCATCTTAAAGTTCACAATATAACCATTTTTATTGACTGAGTTACTCTGCTTCAAAAAAGATTTTAGAAATTTTAACATTGAAAAAAAATTATAGTGGCTAACTTAATTTGACCCTTTAGTCACAATTCACCCAAATCATTTCAAGACACATTTATCATTCAATTTTGATGATAAAAAGTTACAAAGAGAATAAGTATGTTTATGTATAGTTAAGATAAAAATATTTCACCCAGGTAAAACTCATCTGGTTTTATGAATGACCGTCATTGAAGTATGAACAATATGCATGCAATCCACAGCTCACCCTTCTTTCCTTCATAATTTAGTATTCACAAATCTAAGAAAAGTTGAACTGCATGAAAGTCTCTGCAGGGGAAATGCAAGTATTTGCACTGTAGATGAAATGCTTCTTTAACAGGATAAATGAGATTGTTTAGGAACTCATGGGATGCAGTTTACTAGGCGAAACCTAATGGTGATTTTCATAGACCACCAGTTTTGTTTATGTGTGGACAGTTAGCAGTCGTGTTTGTGGTTAAGCCATGCAGTGATCCTCATGACACTGCCTAGGGCTACGACTAACAGTGTAGTTGTGAAGTCAGATTGTGAGGCAAAAAAAAAGTGTGTTTCACGTGAACTCTGTCCTCTGCATACAGGGACTAATCAAGGGATGATGCCTGCTGGAACTGCCGAGACTACCCAGTAACCTCCTCCATGGAGAACTGGAAAACTAAAGCTGCCATCAGAAGAACTAGATGCGGAAGGCAAGAAAAATGACAGAGGAAGAAATGATTCAGAGCCCAAAGAAATGCAAGGCAGTCGAGATGAGGTTTTGAGACAGACACTTTTTCCTGTGTCCTCAAATTGCAGTAGTCAGCGGTATTTAAGGGAGGTGGCTCTCCTCTCAGGAGGGCATTTGAACACAGGGGAGGGCTTTTTACTTTTAGTATTTACAACAGTTGGGCATCCTACTGGCATTTAGCCAGCCAGGGCCTGGGAGAGTAAACATCTTGCAACGCGTGAGACATTTCTGTGTAACAAAGAATTGCCCAGCTCAAATGCCAGCACTAGCCCCACTGAGAGGCACGGATGGAGTGCTCTGCTTACGTGCACCGCTCTGCCAGCTAAATGGCATTGTTTCTGTAGTAAATCCTAGCATGGCTAAAAAATGACCCTTGCCTAGAGGGCTGGCTTCCAGTGCGAATAGCTGCTATAGGATTCTCTCTTTCTCTTTTTTTTTTTATGCCAGAAATCTTACAGTGTATACAATAGGGTTTCTTAATTTGGGATGACCCTGTCTTCAAAAAAGCATAAGCGAGCTATTTTGGGGTTGTTTTCTAGAAATGCTAATGGTGGTTTGCCATTTCCACAAAGAGTTTAAGCTTAATGGTTACAAAAAGTAAACGGAAAGTGAAAATGAGAACGGTTTGGGAGTATTCCACCCTATTTCTACCACCCTTTGATCACTAACAAATTATAATAGCGCCTCAGGCTGCTCTTCGAAAATTCGGTGTCCTCTATCTGGAGATGTGCTTTCTCCTCGGAAAGATGGTCCTATTAATTTGATGATTACTTTTGCTGTTGCAGTCTCCTCTAGGAAATAGTTCAGCTGGAAAAGTTCATTCTGCTTTGGCAAGTGAAATACTGTGACAGACACTTAGACACGCAACAGTGGAACTAGCCAGTTCAAGTGGCCACGGGAATATTTTGTAAATAAGTCGTTATCTTAGTGGTTCCTTAGTGCTTGTAACATTCTCTAACCATGTGAAGAAATTAATTCTTGTCTCAAAATATATATACTTTCATTAGTAAGGTTAGGCTTCATAATATGATTGTATCTAGGAATGTTTAAGGCTACCATACTGATGAAATGACATACATTTATATGTCTTATACTAGCTTGATTCCATCTTACATCCTTTGAAGATTTCTCATTAGGTGTAAAATGTGCTGCTGGAACCACTTAAAGAAGTATTCTGACACTTCTGAAGAGCTTTCACTGTTTAAATGTGGAGACACTGTTATGTGATAGACAAGGTTGCTTTTTTCTATTGTGAATGCAGTATAATTTGTGACAGTTGTGTCTGATTCTATTAAGGATAAATACAATGCCTGTTTTGTGTTAAAATGTGGTACACATTAGGATATGCAGTGTTAGTGCAGATTTTTCTATTTTAGGTGTAAGCTATTGTATTTTTTTTTAAGTGCCAATGCAGCACTGAATTAACTGCAGGTTGTAAAACTTGAGTTATGAGTTTTAAGGACTTGTCTCTCATTTTCAATATTTGATGATTATTAAGGAGTGTATTTAATTCCTCTATTTCCTTAAAAAGACTTTCACTGACATTTCAGAAGTTTCTCCTAACACAATATATTTACTAACGTAAGAGAAAGGTAAATGATTACAATCAATATGCTAATACAGGACATGAAAATGAAAGCAGAAAGTCAATTTTTCTGGATAAATCAGATAGAATGTGTTTTTTCCCCCTCAATTTGAAACAGCTGTTCAAATACCCAAACTAGTTCTCTACTATAGATTTAATTTTAGGAATTATCATAAAGGTAAACTATATTGAACAACAACAAAAAAAATGCAAGCTATTTCACACATATAGGAAATTACCAGGCAAGGCTGCCTAAAATTAATGCTAATCATCAGAGAACTAATTTTGTCATAACATGAAGATAATGCTAAAGCTCATGGCATCTTCATATTACCTTAACATTAAGGTTCTTTTTCTCCATTTTAAAAAATATGGAAATGACTTTGGTTTTTACAAAATCAAACTAGTCTGTCTAGTTCTTTCGTGCCTGAACTTTTCTGGAGATGGACTTGTTTTTCTTCCTTAATCATATCTTAGGGACTCAGAAAAACCACTTACTTGTATGTCAGCCTAATGTCGCACATTAAATAGCAAAAACCCTGATTTTGTACTGGAAGAACCCAACTCACACACACATTTATTTTTACAGAACCGCAGCTTACTGGCTGGATTGCAGAAATGCTGGCACGAGGCAGATACATAATTCTATGGCGGCTGGTCCACATCCTCGTATCCTTTCAGAGCTGCTTTGCAAGAGACCTCTGGATGGGCTGCTGATATGGATATGCAGTGTTTCTGCCTTTTAAAATTAGCTATTAAAACAGAGCTTCATTCTGTGAATGTAGCTTAGCTCATAATCCTTTCATTCTTTTTATTTAAAGGCTCATTCCAATGAAATAATTCATGGTTCCAATTCTTAAACTAGTAGTGGTTAATTATTTTTTTTTTAATTTTCTTAAAAAAAAAAAAAGTTAAGTTTAAAACTTTTCCCTAGACACATCAATCAGTAGAAGAGAAAGTGTGGGCAGTTCATAAATCTGGCATATCATAGCAAGAAAACAATATATTGAGGACCCAGAATCTCATTTTCCTTTTCAGAGTCTTATTTTTTTGTACTAAGTGCATCTCACTATAGGGAATTAAAAATTATATCACATGTACTGCTAGGGGGAAAAAGATTGTTCCTTTTATCAACCAAATAGAGACTTTCTATGACATGCATCTTGAGTGACAAATCAGTGATAAATGTCTTATATTTGCCATTTTTATAGGAGCCTTGTGACTAGAAATTAAAACAATGTTCTGAGATTATAAGTATAGAAAATTAAAATAACATTACATGCCTTGGTATTTTTCCTAAGACACTAAAATGACAATAAAACAATACCAAAAGGAAAAACATGACTTCAGCAAAAAAACCTGGAACATAGTTAGTATCTATGGCTGGATTTAAACACTATGAAATGAACAAAATTTCAACCAGATTAAAGACACTAGGGCATGCAGAAAAATTTTTTCAAAGCAAAAATAAGTTATTCTATCAAAGAAATGACAATAGTGCAAAATTCTAGGTTTATTGTATTAATGCACACAGCTGTGTACAGCAGGAGAGGCAACGATGCCATCTACTTTTCTTAGTTATAAAATGGTCCTGGCTTTTTTGTAATAGGCCAAGTGGGACGACATTTTTTATTTCTTATAAATCCAATTTTAAGTGGTTCTTTAAAATATAAATGAATGGCAGGACCCAAATTTACCCATTAGATTAAATGTCTGCTTTTGGTTGAAATAGAAAATTACAGTTTTCCATACAATGAACCAGAATTACTTCAGAAAATCCTAGTCCAAACTCTGAGAATAAAATAGTCTCTTTAGGTCTTGTTGTGTTGGTCTACATCACATGTGTTTTTAATAAAAGGGGCACAAAATAATTGTGAAAGAACAATTAGATGCAAGGTAGTATTTACACGTGGTCATAGGTACTTGGGAGCGGAAGCCACGCTATGCCCATGACTCCATGGAAAATAGCAAGATGACAATAATGGCTTCTTAATGTAAACAATATTGACTGTAGGCTCATGGGGAAATCTTTTGTAACTTTAATTCACTTTTGTACTGAAAGTCAGTTCTGTGTTTATGGATGCAATTTACAGACTCTTAAAATACCAAATGAAGTTCTCCTTACTTAACAACTTAGCAGAAATTTTCTGTTCTTTTAAGCCTTTGGGTGAGTTTTTTTTTTTTTAATCCATGTGCTTTATTTTTTTTAATAGCAGCAATCCAACTTAATGCAGCATGAAAACTAAGTAGTTCTTTCCGTTCCCATTCAGAGCCAACTGCTGGCAGAACACCTGTATTTTGCTTAAGTTTAACTTCGGATTCAGACTTTTTTAAAAGGTGCCATGATTGTAGATAGTATCTTCCTTAAATCAAGTAGGACTGTTTCAACTTTGGAGATAATTAAGCTAGGGAAAGACCAAAAGATTCATTTCTAAAGCTTGCTACAGATTTATAGGGTCGCATTACCTCTTTATTCCCAGTCCTGTTATCCTTGTGGAAGATTGGTATGTTAGGTAAGGAGTATTTAAAAGAATGTAAAGTGTGTATAGCTATGCTACTTGAAGCATGCAACAAAATTTGGGTAAGCATGCTTATTAAGAGTCAGTAAAAGCCTCTTGCATTTAAGAAAAAGATACATGAAAACACTCAGACTTATTTCTGGCAACTGGATTCACTGGCACAATGACAAGAAAATAATGGTACTATGCTGTACCAATATAATGGTGAAACAAGAATATTCTTCTAGGATCAGGTCTAAGAAATCCACATTGAGTGATTAAACTCCCAAACTCCTTAATAAGTTCTCAATTACCCAAAGCCTCTTCAAAAATACATTTATGCTTCTATTTCCTTTTTTCATTAACATAATGAAGTATTTCTCTTGCTTTCTGATTTTCACCGCCCTCCCCCCTTCGCCCCCCACAACCCTTTCCAGTGCTCAGAAATTCCATTCCCCATTCTTTAACCCACGCTCTCAAAGGTGGCTTTCTGGCAACAGCGATTGTCTTCTGCTCATCTTCTTTGATTAAAACTCCTGATGAAGAATAACTGGTGTAAACATGGTGTCCCTTACCATCAGACCACATGCTGGACAGCAGGGTCGCTGAACTATCCCCTTTGCTTGTTGGCCCACCCGGGCTGCACAAGTAGGGAGCAATTTCCACACGCGTCCTTCACCACAAGTTAAACAGAAACACACACATTCAAATCCCAGTGCAATATCAGGTTTTCAGGAAGTGAGGCTTCCGCCCAAGATGATCAGTCTGTTTCCCAAGAGTCTAATACTTCATTATGGACGATGAAACCTGAAATACGAAACAGAAACTCTGTGATGTGGTAGAGAAACACAACTCTATTCAGTGACGTGAATGTGGTACAGTCATGTTTATGATCAAAGGCGGCTCTAGCATCCCCAACTGAATTACTGGTCTCTTAATAAATTACTGTCATAACAGAAGATCGTTATAAATGTCATGTGGGAAAACAGACAGCTCTGCAAAAGATGCTGGTTTTATCATCTGAGATAGAGAGCAATCAATACACAAAACATCACTATCTTGAGGGTCATGTTCTAACCCATATTGAACAAAGTGAGACATTTCATAAAGGATTTGGTTACACCTGATTTGTCATTACAAAAAGGAAAACACCATCATGGAGTCACTATTTCATTAGCTTCAGCCTCTCTTCACTTGCCGCTGAAGACTCCAAATGTATTTTCTTTTCTTTTCTTTTTTTTTCAAATGTATTTTCTATACCTGAATTTTCAAACACCTCCCAGGCATTACCTTACAAATGTTCCACAGGCAACATACTAAGCATGAATACAGATACACAAATTATCTTTCCTTGTGAACCTGCCTTTATGCTTTCTATCTTGTTAAATGTTCTACCTTTTAAAATACTTTCAGTCTAGAAGCCTAAGATTGCAACTTTCTCCCTTTCACCCTCCACGTCTCATCAGTCACCAAGTCCTGCCCCGACTGCCTGTCTCTGGATTCATTCAAGCCTTTGCCACCTTTTGCTGAAACTACTAATGATACTAACAGCATGCTAGCTAGCTGGCTGGATTCATGCCCCTCCATGAACAGTCCTTGTGATTTTGTAGCCCTCTGCTTTTGAACATGTTCCTCTCTAATATTGCAATCACTCCTTTCATTTTCCAT
Source organism: Cervus canadensis (assembly GCF_019320065.1). Taxonomy (NCBI): domain Eukaryota; kingdom Metazoa; phylum Chordata; class Mammalia; order Artiodactyla; family Cervidae; genus Cervus; species Cervus canadensis. The sequence goes on along the minus strand of NC_057418.1, from coordinate 16,420,396 downwards.
ATATGTTTTCATATCTAAGATCAAGGTCAAAAGCCATCTTCTCCAGAAGCCCTTATCTGATTCACTTCTTCAGCCTACTTCTGTGATTTCAAAATTATGCAATTCTACTTGGTATTTCATTTATCTTGCCTACTCTCATGTTCATTTGTTCAAGTAAAATCTAATGTTCATCTGCCCAGACTCCAAATTAATTTCCCTGTCTCAGGCTCATAGATTGGGAGATCAAATCTATGCTCCACACTGTCACTGGCATTATTACCATAAATACTGATCCAATCATCCTAGATCTTTGTTAATATCATTGCACTGTTCCCCACTATTGATAAAATTTAAATTTCTTAGAGTGATGGCTGAGGCTTTTCAGGCTGTGGCCCAACCCATTTTCTAACTTCACAACCACTCCCTAAATACCCTAAATTCCAATCATGTGCCCTCCTAAAGGCTCTCCACTTTCCTTTACCCTTATCTTTCCTCCCATCTCTATCTCCTACAATCTTCCTCTGTGAGTTCCCCAAAATCCTTTTTCCTCCACCTCTCAGAAAAGCAATAATTGCTTCTATTCTGTGTACCCACAATATTTGGTTTATACCAGTTACTGATCATTGTGTGTGTGTGTGTATATGTATGTATGTATGTATGTATGTGTGTGTGTGTATGGGTGTATCTCCTTTTAGATCATGAGATGCTAAGAAAAGACTTGGACTTACTCACTTTCATATACTCATAGAATACAATATCTAGCATATGGTATTACTTAATAAATGTTGCTATGTTGAATCAAGCATTAAAAACAAAAAATTAAAGACAGAAGAACAGATGAAACAAGATTGGCTATAAGTTGATAATTGGAGCTATATGAAGGATGTATGGAGCCTGTGACATGACATTACTTCAGCATGTTCGACCAGAAGTCAAAATAAAGTAGGTTATACCAAGTTTTCCAAAACGAGCAAACACGTTGTGATTCAAGTAGGGATGTGTCCACTATGAGTTCAATTCTTGACTCTGTTCTGTCCACACCCTTGGGCAGGTGTGTGAACCTCCATGTTCTACACTGTTACGCAGGGATAACATGACTGCTTCCGTCACCTGAGCTTTATTCCTGCCCTCTGATCATGCAAAACCCTTCCCACCTCAGGCCTCTGCAGCAGCTCTCCCCACTACATTAGCTGATACCCTTGGGGGAAGTGTTTTTCTCTCCCCAAACAGTGCTGACAGCTTCCTCTTGTCATTTAAATCACAGAGTAAGTTTAATTTCCTCCAGAGACTCCGTTCTTAGCCATTCTACCCATCGCCACCCTCGCTCTTGGCACAGCGTCCTGTTATCTTTTTTTTCATAGCACTTAGCACTGTCTGAAATGATCATATCTAGGGACTTCCTGAGTGGTCCCACAGCTAAGACTCCGTTCTAAATGCAGGGGGCTCAGGTTCGACCGCTGGTCAGGGAACTAGATCCCATGTGCCGCAACTAAGACCCAACATAGCCAAGTAAATAAATATTTAAAATAAAAAAGAGCACCCACTCTTTTAAAAAGAAAAGAAGTGATTATCGTCTATTTGTTCATTTACTTGCTAACTGTCTGTCTCCCTCACTAGAACACAAGCATGTGAGCGTGAGGACTTAGACATGTTCTAAACTCCTGGGGTCCAGAAGAGTATGATTCACTCTCTGTGCTCCGTAAATACTTGCTAACACATGAACGACTGAGTACATATTTATAGGTGCACTTGGTTATTTGATTACTTGTTCTATAAGTAACTCTATGTAACTGAGGAGTTTAATCATGAGATCCACTTAACACAATTGCACCTGAGTATATACTGATCCATGATAACCCATTTGATATGATATTCCATCATGCTTTCTAGGAAGAGTCAACTATAACCTGAAGAAAAACTATGTAAGTTGTATAAAAATATTTCAATAGTAATTGAAAACCTCTTAAAATCAAACATATAAAACGTGAAAGAAAGAGAGGCAGATAATACCTAACTATTAAATTTGGTGGCACTAGTGGTAAAGAATCTGCCTGCCAATGCAGGAGACATGAGATGAGGGTTCTAGCCCTGGGTCGGGAAGATCCTCTGGAGGAGAAAGTGGCAACCCACTCCAGTATTCTCGCCTGGAAAATTTCCATGGACAGAGGAGCCTGGCAGCCTACAGTCCATGGGGTTGCAAAGAGTCACACATGACTGAGCACACACATTAAATTCTACTATGTGCCTAGCACAATTCCAAGTGCTATATATATACTACCTCATTTAATCTTCAAAATAATCCTATGAGGTAAGTACTCTTGTATCCTTTTTGTACAGATTTAGAAACTGAGGCACAGGGATGCTCAGTCATGTACTCAAGGCAGAGAGCTTGAAGGCCAGGCTCTAGACTCTGTGTTCCTAACCTATGTGAGACTATGAGATTAAAACATGTCTATCTATGCGTGCGTGCATGCTAAGTCACTTCAGTTGTCATCCATGCTTTCATTCAAAGGGTACTTTTGTTGCCCTCTGGGTAGAACGGAATGGAAAACGTAATCAACTGGATTTCTACACCCACCAGTTTTGATCAATTCTGACCAGAGAAAAATCTTGGTCCACATTTCCAGGTTACACTTTGATTGCTACAGTTGTCTCAAACACATCTGCCTTTTGCCGCCACAAAGAGAACTAGATGAAAATGGGCTCAGCACAAACTTTTCTCAATTACCAGAAAAAGCCAGGCCAGTGATGTCCTGGGGTGCGGGGGGGGCGGGGCAGGGAGAGTGAAACAAGAAGCAGGACAGAGGAGCACCACCCACACCACGTGGAGGGAGGAGGAATAGCCCTGGGAGCTTTGACAACACAAACATACTGCACCTGCAGAATCTTTACACCCTGACCTATCAAAGATCCCTCTTTGTAGCAATTTTTTAAGGTCTCTCCAAATTTGCAGGACCAATCATTCCACAGTGTCCTAATCTTCACTTGGTCTTGGGTTCCAAGGACACAAGAGGCTTTCTCTTCAATCAGTAATGTCTCTGGGATGAAGAAGGTAAATTAAGAATAGGGTTGGGTGGGACCTCCCAATGCAAGGGTCCTGGCTTTGATCCCTAGTCAGGGAACTAGATCCCGCATGCTGCCACTAAGATCCAGTGCAGCCAAATAATAAATAAGTAAATATTTAAAAAGAAATTGGGTTGGGCAACAATGGGAGTAGCCAGTGGACCAGATAAGATTTAGAACCTTTTAAAACCTAGTATTTTCTTGGAACGTGTCCTGCTTTTAATTTCCAAAAATTAGCAGGACACTACAAAATTTTTTGTGTTTTTCTGCAGACACTATTTGCCCATGGATCCCATTACAGAATGAGTTTACAGACTGGATTTTGTTGGAAAGTCAGGCCATCAGCATAGTGTCTAGACTGGCAAGGAGAAGATGACGACTAACCAATCCTCTGAATGTGGTAATATGCTGACAAAGCTGGGGGGTCAGAACTGTAACCTCTCCTTATAAGCACTGCCCAGATCTGGTCAAAATACATATATTTTGATCAATTCTGACCTTATCCAATCAGAAAGGAACATTTATATCCTGTTTAAATTAGGCATCTTATCTTCAAAATCAACTCCAACATTTTATGGTGAGAGGTGCTGAAAATGCAAATTTTTCTTAAGTTTGGTACCCACTCGGTGGCTTGCATTCATTTTGAGGTACATGAAGTTCAGCTTTACCTCTGGGGAAGTTTGCCTATCTGACAGAATGACAGTTTGGCTTTAGGCTTCAAGTTGATGAAGCAATAAATAGAATTACTGTGCCCTCACGATCCTTAAGCTTCTCGTCTACCCTTTTGTCAGAACTTTCCTGAAACTCAAACTTGGAAGCTATCTATATTTTCTTCTTGTTAAAAACATCAATAATTTTTTTCTTATATTCATACTTTTGAGAGAGAGTGAATAGAAGCAAAACAAGTCATGGAATTCAGGTAAAGACAACTCTTTCCCATAATGGTTCCTACACAAATACATAAAAATTTTCACCTTCCTATAAATTCATTTCTGATAATATAAAATATGAAATGACTCACTAAATGTAAAATGTTACTTTCCTATACTTCCCCAGTTGATATATTCAGAAATCCTGAGTTAATTAATTTCCTCTTTATTTAAAAGGGTTTAATGATCAAGGCACATACAATTATGTTAAACAAATGAGGAGGTTCTCCTAGACCACTGCTCCTTGTTCAACTGAAGTCAGATCACAGGCTGGATGGGAATTCGTGAGTCTGAATACGAAGCCATGCTTGCAACTCTGGTTGTCTAAGTGACATTTTGCAATTCTTTTCAGTTTCTGTCCAGGTAGCAAGGAAATGGAGCCCTCGAGAGAGTATCCCTACAGAAGCAGCCTTCTCATTCTCTGTGGTGGTAGTGGTTTAGTTGCTAAATCGTGTCCGACTCTTGTGACCCATGGACTGTAGCCTGCCAGGATCCTCTGTCCATGGGATTCTCCAGGCAAGAATACTGGAGTGGTTTGCCATTTCCTTCTCATTCTCTGTGGAGGGCCCCTAATTAATGGTTTTTTTTTTGTTTTTTTTTTGTTTTTAATTTTTGGCCACACTGCATGGCATGTGAGATCTTAGTTCCCTGACCAGGTATCGAACCCTTGCTGCCTGAGTGGAAGCACAGAGTCTTAACCACTGGACCACGATGGAAGTCACTGAATTAATGTTTATTGAGGTCACAAGTATAGTTCCCGCCATGTTGCATTTTGATAAGCCTGTGTAGAAGCTCAAAGGGTAGTTTAATTTATCTGTAAATCTACATAGGCTATAATAGCTCAAGATGGCACAGAATGAGATAATTACTGTATTTTTAAAAAATAGTTATTTATCTGGCTGGGGCCAGGTCTTAGTTGCAGCATGCAGTATTATTTCAGTTGTGGCATGTGGGATCCAGTTCCTCTACCAGGGACTGAACCCGATTTCCCTGCATTAGGAGTACAGAGTCTTAACCACTGGACCACCAGGGAAGTCCCTAGATAATTAAACACACACACATACACAAGCACACTTCTCAACATAACTACATTAGGGAAACTTGAAAAGTAGAGGAAAAAACCCCCATAGCTCCACTCTATGACACACCATTAAGAGTTTTTCTTTTCCTTAAGACTTGGCATTACTTACTTTTATGTGTCTATTCATTTATTTATTTTTATTGAAGTAGAGTTGATTTATAATATTGAGTGAGTTTCAGGTGTACAACAAATTGATTGAATCATATAAAGAGTTTTTTTCAGACTATTTTCCATTATAGGTTATTAAAAGATACTGAATATAATTCCTTATGTTATATAGTAAATTCTTGTTGCTTATCTAGTTTATGTATAGTAGTTTATAGATGTTAATTCCACACTCCTAATTTGTCCTTTCTACCCTTTTTTCCCCTTTGGTAACTACATGTTCGTTTTCTATGTCTGAGTTTGTTTCTGTTTTGTATATAGGTTCATTTGTGTTTTTTAGATTTTGCATATAAGTGATATCAGATAATATTTGTCTTTCTCTGTCTGACTTACTTTACTTAATATGATATTCTCTAGGGCCATCCATGTTGCTATGAATGGCAATATTTCATTCTTTTTGTGGCTGTTTTAATGTTATTTCCCAATCTTTTTCCTATGCATCTGAATTTTAAAACAAACCACTGCTATATACGTATACTTTAGTCAGTATCTGGATTTTTCCACTTAACATTATGCCAGTAATCTCTTGAGGCCCATTTTGATTCTAAAAGTTATCAATTTAATGATTCTTTGCTTAATATATTAAGCAAATAATATAGAAACTGATAAAATTATATAAGGGGCTTCCCAGATGCCTCAGTGGTAAAAGAAACCTCCTGCAATGCAGGAGATGTGGGTTTGATCCCTGGGTCAGGAAGATCCCCTGGAGGAGGAAATGGCAACCAACTCCAGTATTCTTGCTGGCAAAATCTCATGAACAGAGGAGGCTGGCAAGCTACCATCCCAAAGAGTCAGACACAGTGAGCAACTGAGGACCCACGCATACACACATGCACCCACAGAGAATTATATGTATGAATGTATTATTTTGCATACTCTAAAAATGTTCTTGTTTACAAAATTCGAAGTTTATTTTTAAAAGCAATATTCTCTCTTGATTATAAGTCTGATATATGTTGACATTTAAAAAAATTTGGAAAACAGAATAATCAAAGGCTACAACGAGTCATAGATCTTACCATTCAGCTGTAACCATTTTCAAGTTTAGTTTTTTATGTAAAGTCTTTTCAAACAATTGACATGTCTTTATAATTTAAAGAATTACTTTAAATTGTAGAAATCCCATTTACTTTGGAAAGGGAAGTGAGTTTTCTTTGCCATGGTGATTTCTTTCCAGAATGCACTGGCCCTATTTAACAGTACAGTGCTCTTCAAATAGTCTTCTGGGTTTTGGACAGTGAACCAGGTGGGCAGCTGCTGGGGCGGGGAGAAAAACCAGTATGTGGCTGGACAAGCTGAAAATGTTCTAAAGAATAGAAGTTAGAGCTTGGTATCTTGCAAGCCAAAGGATGAACTCTTATACGGACCACTAATCCTCATGCTTCTCAGATGGCCCTAGGATGCATTTCAATTTCAAGAGGTATCTGGAGAAACTGGGAGAAGCAGATGAAAGAGTGGATCTTTCCACTCTAGATGGATGGATGGGCTACAATCCATCTTCAGGTCAAACGTTCAGAGAACATATACTCATGATGGAGTTTTTAGAGGTGTCTTCTCGGTACACCCATAGCAGGCATGTCGTGGTATTAGTACCAGCATACTACTCATGAAAAGCCACCATGCTGGAAACCTCATTGACAGAAAGACAACTTTGGAAATGGATCCTTCATTTTTCTAAATTTAAAAACATTTTCAACAAGGTGATACATTCTTATGTTTCAAAAATCCAAAAGGTTCAGAAGGGTAAGTTGTGTCATCTCCCCACCCTGCCTGGTCCCTAGTCATCCAGTTTCCCTCCCAGAGACAACCAATGTCACCAGCTTTTTATGACTCTCTCTGGAGATCAGAGCCAAGGAAGGGAATGGGAATGTGGGAATGGGTGCTCCCAGAGTTGACTAACACATCACTGTGTGGGAGATTATTTCTGGATAAAGAGGTGCCTGGGCAGACGAAGCAGTGCTGTCTCAACCCTTTTATTAACCACCCTAAATCCGCAGGCAGCTAATAGGTTTAGATTTTGAAGGGAAGGCTTACTTGATATAAGCAGATAACGCCTGGCGCTAATGAGAAAGGCTAATAATTGAGTTGCTCTATGTCAGGTTCCATTTAAAGAGCCAGGTCATGATTCATGGCGTGTTTATTCCCTCTAAGGATGGCTGGGGCTAAGAGCACCATAATCTTCCATATGAGCAATTTTCTAAATGTAAAACATTATCATATGTTTGTATTATTTTGATAAGACTCAGCGGCATTTACCAAACCTCTTAGCGTTTAAAGAAATACTGAAAACAATTTCAAAATCATAAGTATTATTTTTATAAGTCTCAGAGCCTAAATATATCTTGACCATAATGCAACACTAATGATGTAATATAAATTAATGGAAAAATACCAGGAGACATTTGCTTTACTGCCAAGTTTTAAAGAACACCTAAGCAAGGAATATTTATCTCAGTGATATGAACACTTTTTCCTTCTCTGGAAATTTAATTTTCTAGAAAATGGAACTGTAATTGACTTGTGTGTGCTTAATTGCTCAGTCATGTCCGACTCTTTTCAACCCCATGGACTGTAGCTTGCCAGGCTCCTCTGTCCATGGGGATTCTCCAGGCTAGAATACTGGAGTGGGTTGCCATGTCCTCCTCCAGGGGATCTTGCCAACCCAGGGATTGAACCCAAGTCTCCAACATTGCAGGCGAATTCATTACAGTCTGTGTCACCAGGGAAGCCCAAGATTACTGGAGTGGGTAGCCTATTCCTTTTCCAGGGGATCTTCCCAACCCAGGAATCAAGCGGGGGTGGGGGGGGGGTGTCTCCTGCATTGCAGGCAGATTCTTTACCAGCTGACTTACCTGGGAATTATATTTGTTTCAGTTATACAACATTAAGTGATTCAGTATTTTTATACATTATGAAGTGATCACTATGATAAGTCTGTTACCATATGTCACTATAGAAAGTTATTACAATATTATTGACTATATTTCCTGTGCTGTACATTACTTTGTTGTACATTACTGGTATTTTGTACCTCTTAATCCCCTTCATCTAATTCACCCACTCCCCCACCAATGTCTTCAAAGACATTTTAAAGAGTGTTAACCAGTATATCGTGGGAAAAACCTTTAAAGCTTACCTTCCTATCAGTTGTTACCAAGAAAACAAAACAAAACCCACTGCAGATACCATCACACCCTGATGTAAGGCTGCCCTACAAAGGCTGTTTCTAGTTTGGGGATCAGTATTTGCTTTCCAGAAAGATCTACCATGGTATTCTTCATGCAGTCATCTGTCCCAGTATGTTTTTTTTTTTTTTAAACAATTTAAGTTTCAAAGTAAGGAGATCAAACCAGTCAATCCTAAAGAAAATCAACCCTGAATACTCATTGGAAGGACTGATGCTGAAGCTCCAATACTTTGGCCACCTGATCACTGGAAAAGACCCTACTGCTGGGAAAGACTAAAGGCAAAAGGAGAAGAGGGCAGCAGAAGATGATATGGTTGGATAGCATCACTGACTCAAAACATGAACTTGGGCAAACTCTGGGAGATAGTGAAGGACAGGGAGGCCTGGCATGCTGTAGTCCATGGGGTTGCAAAGAGTAGGACACCACTTAGTAACTGAACAACAACAGGCTTCAAAGATTTGACTGACATGCAAATTCTTTGAAAAATCTTATATAACGTCTGTTCTGTATAGCAAAGGGGCTTCCCAGGTGGCTCAGTGGTAAAGAATCTGCCTGCCAAAGCAGGAGATGCAAGAGACGGGTTTGATCCCTGGGTTGGAAGAGCCTCTGGAGTAGGAAATGGCAACCCACTCCAAGGTTCTTGTAGTGGAAAAGAAGCTTGCCTGGAAAATTTCACGGACAGAGGAGCCTGGCGGGCTCTAGTCCATGGGGTCGCAAAAGAGTCAGAGATGACTGAGCACACACACACACATATAACAAAGCACTTAAACCCATGAGAGAGAAACACAGAACAACACCTATGAAGTATGTGGTTCAGACTATATGATCACTCAAGCCTCTTCCAGTTTTAGCAGCCTGTGAAACTGAAGTGTGTTGGCAGAAGAAATGGTAGGACGATAGTGAACTTCTGTGGCATCAGTAAACATCAGATTCCTTTCTAAGCTATGCCTTCTAAAAACTGAGCTTCTACCCTTTCTAAGCTATGTCTACTGTGAGTCCAAAGTAGACATGTCTGTGCCCACACTCACTTTCACCAGCATCTGTTCTGGGCATAAAACTTCAACTGAGTCTCTTTAAGAGCAGAATAAATGATGCTAATGCTTGTTTTTTGGACCAGAATATAAAACCAAAAAAGAAACCAAAACACAGCCCTCTAGAATGATTTAGACTTCTTTGGAAGAAAACAAACAAACAAAAAAGGACTTAATTTCAGAAATGTTCACTAGATGGTGTTGTGCTAAACTATATTAAAAAAAATTTAAATTGTGGTGAAATACATGTAACATAAAATTTACCATCTTACCCACTTTTACTTTGCCCAACTGCATCTTTCTTGTTTACCTACCTGGTAAACTGTCGACTCTCTTCATGAACTTCCATTTCTGTGCTTTTAAATTCATTTAGTTCTTTCCTTATCGCTGCCTAAGTAAGAAACAATAGATAAACAGAATTACTAGTTAGAGCACACATTTCCTCAGCATATATAGAATCAATGAAGCAGACATTCTTTTATGAAGTATCTTGAAGAAAGGAATTTCGAGTTCCTACCTCTAAAGATGGGATAAATGTAGTATCAATACTGCAGCCAAACAAAAACCAGGACAGATCGCCTGCAAGTGTCACTGACGAGGCAAGAGAGGAAGGGGGCTTTTGCCAAACCCACCCTGGGGCCTGATCTATGAGTCACACACCCACCGCATCCTCGATGACCACAAGGCAAGCACAGGTCATGAGTTTTTCTGAGAAACAGTATAATTTTCCTACGAAAGTTCTGCATTTCATACCACCCACAGCAACATGGCTTTGACAAGCTGCCACAGAGCTACAGAGAAGGCAATTGCTATTTATTCTTTGGTATTGAAAGTTTAGACAATTAGAATGAAACATTTCAGCACAGCACTCAAAGCCACTCAAAGAAAATATCGAGGAGAATGCTGTTTCCATTATTATTTATTGAACACATAATCCAGGCTGTGTACATGCTGGGGTTGGAAGAGATGCTTACAGGTTGAAAAGCTGAGATATTCATCCAAATGTTAACACTGGTTATCATTAACAATACTGGCTAGATCATGGATGGTTTTGTGGTTTCAATTTTATGTTTATCTTTATTTTCTAATTTTTCTATGAAGAAGTTTTTTTGGGGGGGGCTGCTTGAGATCTTTGTTGCTGGGAGTGGGCAGGTTGCTCTAGCTGCAGCAAGAAGGGGCTACTCTCTAGTTGTGTATACAGGCTTCTCATTGTGGTGGCTCCTCTTGTTATGGAGCATGGGTCCTAGAATGCACGGGCCAGTAGTTGCAGCTCACAGGCTTAGTTGCCCTGAACCATGCGGAGTCTTCCTGCAACAGGGATCGAACCTGAGTCCCCTGTATTGGTAGGCAGATTCTTTACCACTGAACCACCAGGGAAGTCCTTATGAAGATGTTTTGTAAATGAAAAAATACTCATAAAAAGCATCCTCAGAACCTCTGAGAAACGGACTTCTCAGCTGAAACACAGAATGAAGTTACAAACCACAGTGATAAGAAAATCTACTTTGTGATTGTGGGGCTTCCCCGATGACTCAGCAGGTAAAGAATCCACCTACAACGCAGGAGACACAGGAGATGCACGTTTGATCCCTGGGTCAGAAGGATCCCCTGGAGGAGGAAATGGCAACCCACTCCAGTACTCATGCCTGAGAAATCCCACGGAGCCTGGCTGGCTACAATCCAAAGTGTCGAAAGGAGTTGGACACGACTGAGCAGAGCATACACACTTTGTGGTTGGAAAATGATGTATTTTAGAAAAGGAAAAAAACAGAAGAAATCCCTGAGGCTTCTCTCTGGCTTTGTCCCATCACTAGCGATCACTCTGCAATATATAAGCTTTTCCCCAATGCTGCTTTCAATCTTATGTTTAAATCCTGTAGTCGCAGATTGTTTTTCTCTCCAAATCTATTCCTCAGAACCTGTAGTTTCTATGAGGAACCTGAGGCTGGGAACTGTGGCAATGGTTCTTGCCACTGGCTTTTGAAAGAGGATGAATCCAGTAGAGATATATTTCAGGGCCCAAGTCCCCTGTGATAAGAGTACATATCTTGTTTCACAAATGAGATCAACAGTAAGGACACTCTTCTTTACTCAGTGTAAAAAACTGATACCCGGAACCAGGAGCTAAAATAGTGAAGAATGGGGCTTCCCTGATGGTCCATTGGCTAAGAATCTGCCTCACAATGCTGGGGACATCGGTTCGATACCTAGTCTGGGAAGATCCCAAATGCTGAGGGGCATCTAAGCCTGCATGCCATAGCTGCTGAAGCCCATGCTTAAGAGCCTGTGCTCTGAAACAGAAGCCACCACAATGAGAAGCTTGTGCACTGCAAGGAAAAACAGACCCCACTCACTGCAACTAAAGAAAGGCTGAGCGCAACAACAAAAACCCAACCAAAAAAGAAACAGGTATGAAAACGAGCAAAGACTCTCTACTCATCACCAATTAACATCTATCAAAAAGCTTTCCTTCATCTACTCAAGTGTCCACTGATAGATGAATGGATAAAGAAGATGTGGTATATGCACATACACACACACACACACACACACACAATGGAGTATTACTCAGCCATAAAAATAATGAAATCTTGCCATTTGCAACAACATGGATAGACCTAGAGGGTACTATGTTAAGTGAACTAAGTCAGACAGAGAAAAATAAATACCATATGATTTAATTTATATGTGGAATCTAAAAAAACAAAGGAACAAACACAACAAACCAGAAACAGATGCATAGATACAAAGAATAAACTGGTGGTTGCCAGGGGTGAGAGGGGTAGGGAGAAGGATGAGTAAAATAGGAGAGAGAGATTAAGAGGTACAAACTTTCAGTTATAAAATAAATGAGTCATAGGGATGTAATGTATAGCACAGAGATACAGTCAATAATATTGTGACGACTCTGCATGGTGACAGATAGGCCCTTCAAGTCTCACACTCTTTCTAATAAAATGAACTTCAGGGCCTATGTCATCCACATAATTGTCTCAGATTTCCATGCTGTGTGTGTTGGTTGTAATTAGAAATGATGAGTCAATTATAGGCAACGAATATGATGTGAAATTACAGGGGCTGGTTGTTTGAAAATATACATCAGGAGGATGTGACTCTAGGAAGTTAAAGGAGTGCAATACTCATTTTAAAAATCTACCAAACAAAGACCACAGCTTTATTCCATAAGTTACTTCCTCTTACCATTTGAAGAGAAAGTTTCCTGAAAGAGTTTTGAAAGGGAAAAAAAAAGTAATTAAATGCCCTTTATGTCAGGGAAATTCACGGACAATAAATAATCTTAAATCTTTTCTATACAAATAAGACCAGAATTGAAGTCTAATAACTATTCACGTAAGTGTAAATGAGACTGATATTTTTTTGAGTTGTTTTTATGTGTGTGTTTTTGTCTGTTTTTGGCCTCACCCTGAAGCATATGGGATCTTAATTCCCTGACCAGGGATTGAACTCGTGCCCCCTGCATTGAAAGCATGGAGTCTCAACCACGGGACCACCGGGAAAGTCCTGGGGCTGATAGTTTTTTGAAAGATAATGCGACAGGAAGAGGTAGGCAGAGTTAGTGGGACTGGAGCCTGAATGGTGCTAAGTTCTATCAACCACAGGAAGTCATTCAGCCCAAACTAGGTATTTCTAAGATTGAAACAAATCAAGCCCACAGAAGACAGTACTGGCATCGAGGAGTAATTTTGGTACCATGAGAATTATAGAAAGGACAAAGAAAAATTTAAAAAAGACTGGAACTAGGTTTAAAACTGACTTGTGATGATGGTAACAGAACATCTACATATCACTCCCAGTCCACTCAAGGGTCAGCCTGGCCAGAGGCAACAGGTGATTTGCTGAATACACGGACCTTGCTGCCTTCTCAAATAACATAATCTGTGAAGCCAGGAAGAACTAGAACTCCCATCATTTTCATGTCTTTTATTTATTTCTTTAGTAAAAATCTGATATTTAACATGGAGAGGATTTCTTGACTACTCATAAAGATCAATGCCATGGGTAGGTACGTATACTCAGCTGTCTGGAAAAGCACAAAGAAGATCTCTGTATGGAATTAAAATCTCAGTCTTTCCTAGGACCTGTTTAGATACTATCCCTGAAAGGGTGGTATGTTCTATTCATTCTTATGTTCCCAGCATCTAAGATAATATATTCAGTTCAGTTCAGTTCAGTCACTCAGTCATGTCCGACTCTTTGCAACCATTAGGAGGTTTTTAATAAATGACTATTGGGTAACTTGTTGGACAAACCCATGTATCATCTGAAAAATGTTGGATTCTCTTTCATTGGATAAATTTAGACTAGACTGTAAACTGAGGCTTCAATGAGTAGTGAAAATGTCACTAATGGGGAACAAAGCTTAAATTATCAAGCCTGACCATGAATGTAATACTGGTAAGAGTTACCATTTATTGATGAGCTGAAACTTCACAAATAACCTACCTGATTCTCAAGATAGATATAATTTGAGGAAACCCAAGTTAAATGACTTGGCCAAGGTCAAACATCTATCAAGTGGCCAAGCAGGAATCAAATCCATAAGCACCCAGCTCTAGAGCCTGCCTTTCCCACCCCTGGAGCTTCCATGGCCGACCCCAGGGAGATGACAACTGCTGTGTGAGCCTTGGTCTTCAAGCCAAGTTGATGGCCTTCTCTGGCTCTACTTGTCACCTTAGGGTTCATCTACCTCAGCACAGACACTGATATAGGCCACATGTAGGTTATATAGGCCACATGTATCTTACCATATGTGTATTTGTTTCTAGTGCTCTACCCAAGCACCGGCTCAACGGATATGAGTTTTGAGCAAACTCCAGGAGATGATGAAGGGCAGGGAAGCTTGGCATGCCGCAGGCCATGGGGTCACCAAAAGTCGGACACGACTAAGTGACTGAAAAACCCACCCGAGCAAAGATATTCTAAAATAAAAAATTTTACCTTAAAGGTGACTTAAGCTCAATCGAGTTTACAATTAACAAGGCATTTCCCCCACCACTTCTCTTTCCCATTGTGGGCAGTTTAACGCGACTTCCAGATTTGAGGGTTTCTCTGGTGGCTCAGATAGTAAAGATCCGCCAGTAATGCAGGAGACCCAGGTTCAATCCCCGGGCTGGGAAAATCCCCTTGGAGAAGGGAATGGCTACCTGCTCCGGTATGCATGCCTGTAGAATTCCATGGACAGAGGAGTCTGGTGTGCTATAAAGTCCATGGGGTTGCAAAGAGTGACTAACACACACCAGATTTATGACATTTCCCAGAGCGCCTGACAAGTGTTTTCATAGACTGGGCATTGATTGGTTATTGACTAATTGACACTGATTCCTTTTCTTTACATGTGAAGTTCAAAGAAATTTTAAATGCAAAGTGGTATCTTAGTGGGACTAAGAAAATAGCACTAACAAAAGAGAAAAGATGGCTTCTTTAGCCTGGCAGGAAGTTCAGTGTTTATTTGAAAGCAGAGGTAGAAATATTTACTTTCAATAGTTTTTTTTTTTCCTTAAATGGGATATATAGTTCAAAAGCAAAACATTTTAATATGAAAGGTAAATACAAGTTTTTATTATCAATGAACTAAAACTATATTATTATAAATCTTATTATATATTATGAAATGTTTTAAGGTAAAAAGCAACAGAAACCCAGAAATGATTTTTATAATAGTGGTGATTAGCATACGTTTTCATTCTAAAATAAAATATATCCTAAGACTGTTGATACTTTTAGTATCTCTGGGCAATAAGTAACATTTCACTATACATATCTTTTAACATCAAGAGAAAATAAACTTTTTCCAGTGTTAGGTTAAAAACAATATTTTTAGAAGCTCTTAAAAATATCATGCATTGATGTGCACTGCAATTGTTATTTCCTCGCCTTGTATTTTTGAATATTCTGATTTCTGCCAATGAACACATTCACCTGTGTGTATACAAAGTACTATATATTAAAAGCATTTTTATTTTATTTAAAAAAATTTTTGAGGTATAGTTGATTTACAATGTGTTATATAGCAAAAGAAGTATTTTAAATTCTTTTTTTCTATTTTCTATCTTTAAAAAGTATACAACATTTTTTTCTATCCAAAAAGAAACTGTTCTTATTTTCCTTTAAGGAAGAAAAAAAAACCCTACAGTACAAATCCAGTTCTAAAAATGCAGTCATTGAGACCTTCAGAATCTCAGGGTTAAGGGGAGAGAAAATGCGAAAGGGAGAAAATGAGTCTCGTGTATGGGTAGAGAGGCCCCTGGCTTAGCTCTGCTGCTCAGGGTTTAATCGGCAGGGGAGACATGAATGTCATGTGCTTACAAGTTACTCATGAACAGACATTAAGCCTGCAGAATAAAACTTGACCAAATACATCTCCCCTGCAGCCTACAAGTTCAGCACAAAAATCTACTTTTGTTTCAATAACAAAATTTAAAAGAAAAACCCTCTCTGTTATTATAGCTCGAGGTGGATAAACTTTACCTTCCAATAACAGACAAGGGTTAAGAAGGACTATTTCGAGCATATGGGAAAATGCAGTTCCCATAAGAGGGTGGTTAATCATTTAGACTCTCATTGTTTGTACACTGTGCACTTGCACGTGATTTCTACTCATTTACCTGGCCACCCTCTACCTGCCTTTCTGAAGTTCAACGTTTGAGTAACATAATAACTGGGAATGGTGGGAATGGCAAACTGTGTTTTCCAAAGATGGCAGCAATAATAATTCCAGCTCACACACTCTTCTGCAATATGACCTTGCCACCATTCCCCCACTGAAAGGTAGAGCTAATTACCCTCCCCTTGAATCTGAGCTGACCTTATGACTTGCTTAGAACTAACAGAATGTTGGGAAAGCGAGGCTGGGTGCCTTCTAAAGCTGGGTCAGAAAAATCCATGCAGCTTTTACCTGGTTTTCTCTGGGCACGTGCTCTGGGACAAGCCGGCCACCATGTAAGAAATCTGACAACAACTCTGAGGCCACCATGCTGAAAAAGCCACCTGTCGGTGGTTTGGTAGACAGCCCCAGCTGAGCCCAGGGCTACGCCGAGCCTCTGAGACATCGTCAGATGGTAAAAAATCTGCCTGCAATGCAGGAGACCTGGGTTTGATCCCTGGGTCAGGAAGATCCCCTGGAGAAGGGAAAGGCTACCACTCCAGTATTCTTGCCTGGAGAATCCCATGGACAGAGAAGCTTGGGGGGCTACAGTTCATGGGGTCCCAAATAGTCAGACATAGCTGAGTTACTAACACTTTCTTTTCACTTTTCACCAAGACACCAGACATGTAAACAAGCCACTTCAGACCCTCCACAGAAGCCCATCTGTCAGCTGAGTAACAGTCAATGACCTGAATCTCTCTTGCCTAAGGGCAAGAGACCACATTAAGTAGTTTATAGGCAATTCTTGGAAACCCATAAACTTGACTAATTCCTTCAGGAAACATGGTAGTGATTGATGGTGGGCTTGACCCAGGGCCTGAGTATCACAGTCTCCTTCACGCCCCCGTGGCTGCCCTCAATCCGCATGATTCCACCTGCCTGGGAAAGCCTCCTCTTTTGGTGCACCCTCCTCCGCCTCGCTGACCATCCCACCCTCAAGGGTTTTCCCCTCACCTTTTCTGCATAAGCAGTGACTTGCTGCTCCATTGATTATGCGCCACTCTATCACTTACTGACTTTTTCTCCCAGAGGCAACCTTTCCCTTTCTTGTGGCTCCTTTCTCATGGCATAAAAGATTGCTCGGGTATTTCCCACAGGTTAGGTAAAAATCATTCTCTTGATATTCTTATTTTCCAAATCTACTCACTCAAGCTTGCAGCATCCACAATCATTCTCCCTCAAGTGACCACCTTATACCTCTTCTTCACAGCAAGACTCTTGGACTGTGTTTTATTCTCAGGGTTCCCAGTACAGTCAGGCTTCCACCTGTCAGTCTGTTAAAATGCCTCCTCTCACTACGTAACCAACCACTTGTGAGCTGACACTCCCCTCCCCAGGCTGCTGGGCTAACTCTTCTCTTTCCCCACCTCAGAGACATTTCATTTCAGTGTTTTTTAATGGCCCTTCATGTTGGCTTCAGTTCAGTTCAGTCGCTCATTCGTGTCCAACTCTTTGCGACCCCATGGACTGCAGCACACCAGGCGTCCCTGTCCATCACCAACTCTCGAAGCTTGCTCAAACTCATGTCCATCGAGTTGGTGATGCCATCCAACTGTCTCATCCTCTGTCATCCCCTTCTCCTCCTGCCATCAATCTTTCCCAGCACCGGAGTCTTTCCCAATGAGTCAGTTCTTTGAATCAGATGGCCAAAGTACTGGAGTTTCAGCTTCAGCATCAGTCCTTCCAATGAGGGACTGATTGGCTTTCTTGGGCGCTATTCCCAGCCTCCAGAATTCCCTTTTCATTCTTCCTTTGTAACCTTACTCCTTCCTAGTTTTCACTTCTTATGAGCTAAGAATTACTGACTCTATATTTCCAATATGAGCCTGACACATACTAGGTGCTTTACAGAATGAATTCAATTAAATGGTGTCAGCATAGAGTGTAACTAAATGCCTAGTTCTAATATTAAGACTGTGTATGGCATGAGTTTATTTGATACCAAATTTTGTTCAGAGACAAAAATTAGAAACCATTATTTGGGAAATCAGGAAAACTGTAAAATGAAAAATGTAAAAGCAAACAACTGATTGGCAAAATTCTTTAACTATGTAACCATAATACTCATAAAACTGTCTTTCTTCATGATGGAACCCTCTATATATTGCAGTTTTTCTGAACTGTGAGGCATGAAAGAGATTGAGGGTTGGTAAACCACGACACACAGGCCAAATGTGGTCCACCGTCTGCTTTTTTTAAAGTTTTTAATTGAAAGATAATTGCTTTACAGGGTTTTGTGGCTTTCTGTTATACATCAAGGAGAATCAGCCATAGATACACCCGTGTCCCCTTCCTCCTGGACCTCCCACCCATCTCCCTCCCCATCTCAACCTTCAGCCTGTCACAGAGCCCGTTTGAGTTCCTTGAGCCATACAGCAAATTCCCATTAGCTATCTATTTTACATATGGTATTGTAAATTTCTATGTTACTCTCTCCATAAATCTCCCCTTCTCCCTTCTCCCCTCCCACCATGTCCATAGATCTGTTCCCTATGTCAGTTTCTCCACTGCTGCCCTGAAAATAAATTCATCAGTGCCATCTCTTCAGATTTCATATATATGTGTCAGAATACGATATTCATATTTCTCTTTCTGACTTACTTCACTCTATATAATAGGCTCTAGTTTCATCCACCTCATTAGAACAGATTCAAATGAGTTCCTTTTTATGGCTGAGTAGTATTCCAATATCTATATGTACCACAGCTTCTATATCCATTCATCTGTTGATGGACATCTAGGTTGCTTCCATGTTCTAGCTATTGTAAATAGTGCTGCAATGAACACTGGAGTACATGTGTCTTTTTCAGTTTTGATTTACTCAGGGTATATGCCTAGGAGTGGGATTGCTGGATCATATGGTGGTTTTATTCCTAGGTTTTTAAGGAGTGTCCATACCATCTTCCACAGTGGCTGTATCAGTTTACATTCCCACCAGCAATGCAAGAGTGTTCCCTTTTCTCCATACCCTCTCCAGCATTTATTGTTTGTAGACTTTGTGATGATGGCCATTCTGACTGGTGTGAAGTGGTATCTCACTGTAGTTTTGATTTGCATTTCTCTAATAATGCATGATGCTGAGCATCTTCTCATGTGCCTGTTAACCATCTGAATGTCTTCTTTGGAGAAATGTCTCTTCGGGTCCCTTTCCCACTTTTTGATTAGGTTGTTTGCTTTTCTGGTATTGAATTGTATGAGCTGCTTGTATATTTTGGAAATTAATTCTTTATCAGTTGTTTCCTTTGCTATTATTTTCTCCCATTTCTGAAGGCTGTCTTTTCACCTTGTTTGTAGTTTCCTTTGCTGTGCAAAAGCTTTTAAGTTTAATTAGGCCTCACTTGTTTATTTTTGTTTTTATTTCCATTACTCTAGGAGGTGGGTCATAGAAGATCTTGCTTTGATTTATGTCATCGAGTGTTCTGTCTCATCATCTGTTTTTATACAGCTTTATTGGGCCACATATAGATCCACTCATTTACATACTGTCTATGGCTGCTTCCCTGCTACAAAGGCAGAGTTGAGCCATTGTAATAAAGACTGGATGGCCCACAAAGCCTAAAATATTGACTTGCTGAACATTTATAGAAAATGTGTGCCAGCCTTGATACACATCAATACCTTTTCCAAGAATAACTTGTATATTTTCTAAGAGTAAAGATAAATAATGGTTGTGGGAAAGCACTCTCCCGCCCCAATTCGGATTTGTTTGCAGGTAGGTTACCTGGTAACTAAGAATAAGCTTTTTTTTCTGAAACTCAGTTGAAAGAACTATGTGGATATTAAATATATCACTTAAGTGGCTTAAATAATCAAAGGCAGAAAAGTATTAGGATATTTGGTAATACTTAATCTCCTAAAATGACTAAGTAGAGGGTAAGTAGGTACTGGCAATTTCAGAAAAGCAATAAAATCATAAATAAATAAAATCATGGCTCATGCCACTGAAGTCTTGCCTTGTCTGCAGGTGTTAGCCTGGCCCAGGGCTTGTCTGCCCGGCGATCATAGTCGGGTGAATCGGTCACTTCCACATACTCGTTAAACCGCAGGATCCTTCGAGCTTGCAGCTCTGCCACTGTGGGTCTCAGGCTGAGCTGCAGGAGGATAAAGAAAAAAGGATAGTTCAATAAACCATTTACAGCCTCATGGTGGCATGTTTTTCTATAGAGAACTTCAAAGTTATAAGGTCACTTTCAGATATCAAAAAAAAAAAAAGGCAGCAGCATCTTGGGAGTTTCTAATGAGAACTAGAAAGCAGTGTGCCCTAATTTTGAGGCTATAAAAATCATCCTTGTGAGACAGGTCACAGTCTTTGGCAACTGGCTGCATTACGCTATCTTCCCCACCTTGCCTGGCATCTCTGACATGGGGAACAGGAAGAAGTTCAGACACAATAGTAATCCAGATATGGAATGGCTGGCTTAAAGATTGAATTATCAAGACAGAAGCCCTACAAACTGTAGAAATGAGAATAAAAATCTCTGTTCCTTCTACATTATACCTGCATATTCACAGATGCACAAAGTTATAACAAAGAAATAGTCCAGTGAAGGGTGAGCCTACAACAGTCTTCTGTGACAGTCTAAGGACCCTGACCAAGATTTGACATTTACCTTTGGCGCCAGAGAAACTGATGTGCAGGAATGAGGATGGAGGACTTGCTGGAAAACTGCACTTTAGGGAGGTCACAACTGCTTAAAACCAGCTGCAACCTTTAGGACGCTTCCAGTTAGGTGGATTCTGTCTGTGGTCTTTGTGAAATTCAAATTTACAGTTTTATTTAATCTACCATACCCTGCGTGCATTTGCTTTCCTCTCTTGGACCCTTCTCAAGCCCAAGAATAAGACAGAAATGGTTCTTAAGAGACTAAAGAAACTTAGCCCCTGGTTGACAGGTATCATCCACTCCCAATATAAAGATTCATGATTTTGCAAGCTTTCTCAGTTGGGAGGTGTCACAGTATTGTCAGTTAGGTAGACTCAGTCCTCTGTTTTTTAGAAAAGGTCCATTTTCACCCTCTCTCTCTATATATATATATACAGCCAGACTATCTATGATCTAAGTGGACCTCTTTGGAAGCATTCCTTATTTGCATGGGCTCAAGTTTTGGAAAAATTAAGCACGCTCACCAAAAAATGGATGCTTTTGTAGTCAAAAGTATTCCCTTTCCTCAGCTTCCTCTTGAGTAAAACCAGAGGCTAAACTGTCAGTGCGCTAACATTCAAGGCATTCAGGGATTCTTAGACAGTCTGGGTCTACACACTGAGCCCGCTTGACCTGGGATATGGCAACGTGGCTTCTTCTATATTCATAAAGCCCTGGTAGGTGATGGACAAAGGAAGGAATAATCTAAGTGGTTTTGTTATCGTCTCAGTTACTGTCCTATATATATATTGCTAGCTTTTTGCTGCCTTTCCAGGGTGGATATGGTTAAGGAAGTAGAGAAACCCTTGCCTCTGGCGACTTCCCCAAAGGCAAGTAACCAACGGCCACACAGGTCAGAAATTCTCCATCCGGTCCTGTCCTTCAGGGCTGTATCAGTCCCAGGGTGGCCATTAGGTCTCTGGAATGTTTCACACCTGGAGGAGGGAGCTCTGGGCAGTACAGGCAATTGGGGGTAGGGCAGCTCTGTTGTCTCCTGGAAGCCCCCAAGCGGACTGAGAAAAGATTGTATGTATGACAGGCGTGGACTGAGCAAGGGGGAGGGGTCACTGCTTATCCGCAGTTGGTAACGTGCGCGCTAAGTTGCCTTAGTCGTGTCCGACTCTTTGAGACCCCATGGACTGTAGCCCTCCAGGCTCCTCTATCCATGGAATTCTCCAGGCAAGAACACTGGAGTGGGTTGCCATGCCCTCCCTCCGAGGGAGCTGGTAACTTAATGGCCGTGAATTGCTAGAAGAGCCATCTCAAGAATGGCTTACAGCATCTTTCTCAGCTTGGTTATTATTTGATGTTTAGGCTCTTTGAGGGAAAAAAGAGATGAATTGAGGATCTTTTCCCCTAAAACTCAAAACCAAAACCTCTCGAAATAGTCTCCACCCTTCCAATGGGAATGGAGTGCTTCTTCTACCTGCCTGCAAATGCTTTTGCTGTGAACTCCACAGCCAGCCCAGATTAAATGTGGGTCAGGTCACACACTTTGCTGCAGATATAATATTTTACTCTTCCTGTCTTATTCAGGTGTGAAAGGTTTATCTGAAGAATGTCTGAACAAGGTGCTTATAATGAAATGAAACCTATGATAGTGCTTAATTTTTCTGAAGACTACTACTATTTTAATACTTAAAGAAAAAAGCTATGGTCTTAGTATCAGATTTTTATTTTCATAAATGAGTAGAAACAACTGTCTGAGTTTTGGAGCAAAACCATTTGCCAACTTGGGTAGCACTGCAGCAGGCAAGCTGGATGATTAAGTTCAGTTTATAAATTATTCACTCAGCTCAGAATCTTCAATAATAACCAAATATTTATCCAGTATTTCAAAGACCACGTGGAAAGTGTGAGCATTTTTTAAAACTATAGATTGAAATGTTAATAATGGCTATCTGTGAATGGGAGATATTTGCATGATTTTCCAGTCTTTTCTGTTTCTTATGGTGTTTAAATTTTTTCACACAGATTATGCTATTTTCATAATTGGCAAATGTAATTTAGAACTTTTGATTGTCAACTTTTCAAAATTAGAATAATATGCAATTATTAGTTATAAACATAATTCACATTGTAAGTATTACATTTATTTTAATGTCAGTGATTAGTTAGCAGACTAATATGAACGTTTATGGCTAGTAAGTTAATAAGAATATTCCTAAATATCAGATTTACATGTAGAGCACTGATCTACATTTTAAAAATGAAGTATATCTCAAAATACACATGTTCATTAACAGTCACAGTTTCATTACCTTTCTGCTGAGTCTGCGTTTAAGTTCCATTTTTGCTTCTTGCTCTTCTTCTTCATTCTTTTCTGTTTATTAATTGGGTGGGACAGGGAAGGAAAGGCATGAAGATTTAGTTACTCTAAAAGATAATATAATCAGAAAAATAGATCAGGCCAGTTATTTGACTTTACATTGATCAAAAATTCCACCAACATCTTTAAAAAGCTGTTCAAGATTCTGCAGAAAGATTGATCATTAATTTATAGATATATTATTTTTTTCCTTATAGCATTGGTTTATTTACTAACAGTAAACCTTTTTGCTTCCTGATTTCTTGTTTTATTCTGAAAAAACCCCAATAATGCCCATACTCTGGTGAAAGCCTCTCACTGTTGATCATCTCATAGGCTTATAAGAACAATCTATCTGAATTCAGATAAAAATTTATTACTGGATCTGGCCTTCATGTGAAAATCTGAATCACATCAAAAGAATAAATTAAAACCATCTGATGCATGTCTGAGTTGCTGATTTCCATTCAAATCCAAGCAAAATACTTGAATTTTTTGCTTTGATTTCCATAGAAGCAGAATGTAATCATTTCTTTGGATTTTGCTTTCAAACCAGAATGTTCTGAATGGGGTTATGGTGTTCGGTTGATGTGGATGATTTATTTTCTTGTGACTCTAACTTTCCAAAGTCTTCTCTTTATCCAGTGCTTCACCAAGTAGTACAATTTAATGGCCAACTCAAATGAATGCTGTCCAACAGATGGGATTAAGAAAAAAATGTCCAGAACTTTAAAAGAAATAAACACTGCTCAGGATTTAATGCTTGCTACTTGATGAACTTCTCTTGGTTGCTTCCTGAAGCTCATTATTTGTTTGGTAAGTGAGCACAGATTTTTGGATACCAACGTTTATGAAAGATTATCTTTTAGAAAGTGCCGTAATGAATTCTACTGAAGGAAAGTCACACTTAGTATAAAGGCTCAACCAAAGAACTGAAAAAGTCTCTTCTACAATTTAAAAAATTCAAATAGACTTTACTGTTAAGACTGTTTTTACTGTGAATATAATATCAGTATTCAATATTTGCAACATTTGTATTTGCTTGCTGAGCATGCTAAATTCTCTATTAATTTTCCTTATTTGGACAAGGAAAAGTTTTGACATTCTTCTGAAATACTAGTTTTAATTCATAAGAAAGAGGACAATCTGTCTGGTTATTTAGACAGAGAGAACATAAACTGAAATCACCTTGTAAGACAAGAAATGACTAGTTAGTATGTTTTCATTAAGTGTCTGTGAGAGCCAAATAAAATTTGATTATAATTCAGATTTTTTCTGAAAATACTGTAGGTTTTTCTAATTGCTTCACAAAATATATATCCTTTGATATCCTTAAAATACATTCTTAGAGTCAAATACTTTATATGAGTTGGATAAGGCATGTGGGTTGTAAACTACTTGTGAGACAAACACCAAACTCGTGGTTGATGTGATTCAAATGAGGGCTTTACAAGGTTAGGCATTTGATGATTTTAAGAAAAAAAATCATTAAAACCTTTTTAGTCATTCTTTCTACACAATGATTATGCTACAGTTTTCAAAAGTACTTTTCAAAGACAAAATACTGGATATCTAATATGACTCAAAGCTAACAAATGCCCTAATTTTCATGAAATATATAAAATTTCATTTCCTTGAAGAGACTATTACCTAATTTTGCCCTATGAAGCACACTGCACGTCTAGGTGTCAGCCAGTGATATTTTTTAAAAAAGAAGGGCCAACTGTAGTTAATTAAATACACAGGACTTTATATACCAATTGGGAATTCCTTTCTAACATCAGGAACTGACTTCCTTACATTTCCCATTATTGAAATTATGTTTCTAAAGAAATTAGAGGGAGAGGGTGAGATGTGGAAGAAGGCTAATGTGACTCTTCCTCTGAATGTGTTAAATAGTCATTGTTAAATCTTTTACTAAGAGTCAAAATTAAACCTTAAACTCAGTTTGAAAAAATTCACCAAGTTTCTAGAAATTAAAAAAAAAATTGGGAGGGGCGGTTGGGATGGGGAATACATGTAAATCCATGGCTCATTCATGTCAATGTATGACAAAAACCACTACAATATTGTAAAGTAATTAGCCTCCAACTAATAAAAATAAATGGAAAGAAAAATTATTAGAGGGTTCATTATAAAGTAGGATGTAAATCTGTCATTTTAAACAGACTGGAAGAATGCTCATGAAGGAAGCTGCTGGCTCACTGACAAACCTTGCCCTCAGTAGCTCATCAGAGTAGAAAGGGGCAGATGTCAGAACAGCCACAGAAAGCGCGTGCCATAAACACACCAACAATACATGCAACTGAACAGCAGTGTGCACTGCAGGAAACCAGCCCTCCAAGTGCTGCCCAGAACCTCATATGGATGAGCTGAAAGGAGAAACAGAAAAGCAGTGAAGTACCAGCAACTGGAGTGTGAGCATACTCTTCACCAACTCAGACAAGATGGGTTCAAAAAGAGCTAAACATTCTTTTGTGAGATTGTTTTCACTTTGTGCTGTTTTACATGTTTATATATGGGTTTTGTTAACAAATGAGAATGCAGAAATAAACCTACTTTGAAATACATCCAAAAACAAAATGACTCCATAGATGGATAGATGTGTGACAAAGTAAGATGTTAATGGTAGAATATGGATAGTAGATACACAGATATTACTGTAAAATTGTTTCAACTTTTCTGTATGCTTAAAAAATTTCATAACAAAATGCCGGGGAAAAACACATGTAGAACTCAGTGACTTAACACATGTTTTTTCTATGGAAGATTTAGCTGGAATTATAGTCATAACTAAATAGTATAAGAAGATCTGAATATTTTATCCCTACCCTGTCCAAGGTGTCCCATGAACATCTCTTTTCCTGATAAGTAAAAGGTGACCTTTTAAGCACCATAAGTTGCTTTCTATTTTAACAATATTAAGAAACTAGTACTAAAATCTAACTTAAATATATGTATATTAAAAAAAACCCTAGATGCACTAAAATAAGAAAGAGATCAAATTAGGTGTGATACTGGGCACGATACTAAGAAATAAAATTTGTCCTGTGGTCTCCGATTAAAGCCATCAGTGTTGTGTGCCATTTGATTCATGTTTATGAAACTAGTGACAGGCTTGGATTTGAGAACTGTTGAATGTTTTATGCTGTGAATTAGTTTCCTAATCTGTCAAGAAAGGATGACCCAGTTGAGTATGTATCCTTAAAAACCACACCACACACACACTTCTTCAAATAGACAGCCATATTTCTTTTGAACAAAAAGCTGTAGATGAAACAAACAAGAGCAGTCTGCATGGAAGAACATAAACATGACCCGACTGATGAGTAAAAAGTAAAGTCAAGGAAAGTAGAGGGGGAAAGAGAATGGGAAAATGAAGCCATCCGGTTCCCTGGGACTGCTCAGAAGAATGTTCTGGGCGACCTCCACCAGTTCTCTTTTCTGCTTCCCTTGGCCATACAATATTGTGTCAGGGGATCATAAGCCATTTATCAGCCTCTATAGACTGGAAACGTGTCTTTTGTTTCCAGAATAAGCATGCATAGACAAACTAAGAAGGAAGTTAAAAAAAGTGGGCTGGAGTCAAATCTGAAGTTGACTTTGGCGTTTCACTCTTTCCTGAACCTCCAGGAAAATGGAGTATAAACGCCAAGACAGCACTTAAGATCAATGTGTGATAAATTTCTAGATCTATGAAACAGTTCCTCAAATAACCAAACACCAATGTGGTCTGGCACAGTCTGTCTCCCAGGAACAGAAAAGAATTACCCAGAATTCACTCTTTAGTTTTTTCCTAGGTATTGCATCAGGCAGCCAATAAGACACACTCTGTGTTTTGGGAGCTTATGGACTACATTTGAGCTTATCTACAATTTAATTCAATCAATATTTCCCAGGAACCTATTATCAAAAGCTGTTAAGTCTTTTTGGTTTAGGTTTGTTGTCAAAATTAGTCGTTGCTTTCATTCTTCTTGCTCAGAAAGCTAAACACAATTTTTTTTTTCTTATCTAGCCGTGACTTTTTCCATCTCCAAACTTGGTCCTCTACACACTGATGGTCACTTAAGTCCTTGGGTTCCATTTCAGTTATGCTCACAGCCAGAAAGAAACCTTCCCAAGGAAAGAACCCATAGACAGTCTTCATAGTTGGGTTTTCTTAGCAAAAGCAACTGTAGAATACATACACTGTTAAAAAATCTTTCTTTTCCTTTGGGAAAGAAAACAACTCATTTGAAGAATGGGGATCATCCAGACAGGCCAACTTGACTCTAAAAGCCTGGTTGAAAAAGATTTCCCACACACTGGCGACTCATTACTATTACAGTACTCTCTGGAGTTCTGCCCAGCCCTACTCTTTGATATTTCATACAATAAAAAGCTCTTTTGAAACTGGGCTAATAATATATAAAACTACAGCTAGGCTCAATTTAAAAATATCCATTACTTAACTCACTGTGGTTAGTAACCACATCGATCCACTACAGCAGGACAAGCTGCTTCTATTTGTTTTATAGCTTCAACATATGAACTCCAGTAACGTAAATACGACCAGACTGATGAGTAAAAAGTGAAGTCAAAGAAAATAAAGGGGGAAAGAGAATGGGAAAATGAAGTAGGAAAATGAATGGAGAACTCCTTAGGAGCTGAGAAATTATAAATAACTCAGGAGGGAAATAAGTGTTATCATAACAAAGGAAAATGAAATGGATTGAAAAATTCCTTTTCCCAAAATTCTGTGTTAAATGGAGTCATTTGTTAAACCTGGCAACAAACTGTATTATTAATAATAATATAGGAACGTTTGATTTATTTCCTTGTGGATTCTTAGGCCTTTTCTTTGACATTTAGTAGCAAGCACACTAAAGCGTTTTCTTCTATTTAGTATCTGGGTGAAAGAATACGTGGAATATATTTCATGCTTTTTAAAAACAAATGTCACAACCACAATTGCTGTGGGGGATATCAGGCTTCAAGCCATAAAATTAAATTCAAACTTCAAGAAATTATTTTTAAAATGACAAAGAAATAATTGTATTAAAATGTGATCTAAATGGGTCATTTCAATCGTTTGTGAATAAATGTAGTAAGGTTCCCTGTTGATAAATGGATAGTCTCTAGAGGGAGCTTGTTCATGGTTACACAAGGAATTCACTGTGTAGTACATGATACTCACGCTTCAGGATATTTCTCTGTTCTAATTCTTCAGTGGTGGGCCTCTGGCTAAGTCTCCTGTGATGACAAAACATACAAGCCAGGTTACAAACAAGGTCCCCTTAGCGGGAGATGCAAAATAAAGCAATAAGCAAAGCTTCTTTATGTTTTGAGAAACAAAAATCCATTTTAAAACTATTTATTTACTTGGTTGTGTCAGCTCTTAGTTGTGGCACATGGGATGTTAATTTAGTCATGGCGGATTTTTTTTTTTTTTTTGCTGTGGCGTGCAGGCTTAGCTGCTCCACAGTATGTGGGATCTTAGTTCCCTGACCAAGGATTGAACAAGTCCCCTCACTGCAAGGCAGATTTTTTACCAGTGGATCACCAGAAACGTTACACAAAAATCCATTTTTAAGCCTACAAAATAAAAGCCGCCTTGCATTACTTTGGAGACTAGAGATTGTGGCTAAGACTGCTAACTACACATCCTCCCTTCCTTTGTCTGGAAGCAGAACTCCCAGAGTTTTAGCTAAACACACAACTATAAATTTCTGCCTCCCCAGTGGCAAGCTACAGTCATGTGACTGAGCTCTTGTGATTTGGGATGTGAGCAGAAGTGGTGTTTGTAACGTCTGCTTTTTACCCTTAAAATGACTGGGAGTGTATTCCTTTCTCTCTCTTTCCTTCTTCCACAGGCCAGCACTTGAACATGGCCATGTGAGCCAGCTCGGATTATACAGATGAGGATATCATGGAGACGGAAGAGCAACAAGACGAAGGAACCCGGGAACCTGTGTGACTGCCAGGAGCTGCGTACCCCACCCACACTGGACAGCCCACCTCCTTCCACGCTGTGATGTGAAAAAGAAACAAACCCCGAAAGTGTCTTGCTTGGACCACGGCACGTTTTGGTCTCTGTTAAGGGGCTTCCTCGGTGGTTCAGATGGTAAAGAATCTGCCTACAGTGCAGGAGACTCGGTCAGGAAGATGCCCTGGAGAAGGAAGTCGCTACCCACTCCAGTGTTTCTGCCTGGGAAATCCCATGGACAGAGGAGCCTGGCAGGCTATGGTCCAAAGAGTCACAGAGTCGGACGTGACTGAGTAACTAACAGTTTCTTTCAGAGCAGCTTAGCCTGTACCCTAATTAACATACAGATCATTAGAATCTAAGAAAAGCCTGCTGCTCAAGAGTTCATATCAACTCATGACATGCTCAATCTATATTGTACAGTGTTTTCAGGAAAACACTGCTTTGGGATCTCAAATAAATTTACAATGCATATAAAGTTATCTTAGGTTACATAAGCCCTTCCCATCTGCCTTCGAGAAAAGCCAGGCTCAGTTGGGATTAGTACCTAACCATTTATACACAAGAGCTCAATGGCCTTATATCCCTTGGTCTTGGTCTTACTTACATTATTAATTTGTTGTTAATCACTGACAAAAACTTCCTCGGGATATAGACTGAATTTGTGCAAATTAAATTAGTATACATGAAAGGCAATCTTAATACAAGATGGTGTCAACTCTGTTTATGGCTGTATAGAAATGGTGTGAAGAATTAAAATCAATGATATTTTGAATAGCTCATTCAAAAGTTTAACATTAATCTTCATTAGAGCTATCCTGAAATTCACTTAATATGTGAGCCCACAGAAAGCCCCAGTGAACATCTATGCCAGCCAAATTTTGTGCCATTCATGTATCTTATATTACATCTCTGTACTATATTATCCTCCAAAGACACTGTTCTTCTTTTGCTTATGGACTATCTTTATCTGGAATGCCCTTCTCTCCCTCTTCACCTACTGAAATCTCATAAATTATTAAAGGCTCCTGGTTCTTGATCCCTCTAGAATGGTTCTAAATAAATTATGAAAGTGAAAAAGTAAAAGCTAGTCACACAGTCGTGTCCGACTCTTTGTGATACGGCGGACTGTGGCCCGCCAGGCTCCTCTGTCCATGGAATTCTCCAGGCAAGAGTACCGGAGTGGGTTGCCATTTCCTTCTCCATGGGATCTTCCCGACCCATGGATTGAATCTGGGTTTCCTGCATTGCAGGCAGATTATTTACCTACTGTGCTACTAGGGAATCCCCCGCAAAAGTGAAAGTTGCTCTTGTTGTGTCTGACTCTTTGTGATAGTCCATGGAATTCTCCAGGCCTGAATACTGGAATGGGCAGCCTTTCCCTTTTCCAGGGGATCTTCTCAACCCAGGGATTGAACCCAGGTCTCCCACATTACAGAGTCTTTACCAGCTGAGCCACAAGAGAAGCCCAAGAATACTGGAGTGGGTAGCCTATCCCTTCTCCAGGGGATCTTCCCAACCCAGGAATCGAACTGGGGTCTCCTGCATTGTATGTGGATTCTTTACCAACTGAGCTATGAGAGCAGCCCCACATAAATTATACATCTATTAAACATCTATTAAAGAACTTATCGTTATTATAAAGATAATAATCACTGTGTACGGTGACAGCAGCCATGAAATCAGAAGACGATTGCTCCTTGGCAGGAAAGCTATGACAAAACCTAGGCAGTGTGTTGAAAAGCAGAGACATTACTCTGCCAGCAAAGGTCCATATAGTGAAGGTTACAGTCTTCCCAGTGGTCATATATGGTTGTGAGAGCTGGACCATAAAGAAGGCAGAATGCCAAAGAATCGATGCCTTAGAACTGTGGTGCTGGAGAAGATCCTGCAAGTCCCTTGGACCGCAAGGAGATCAAACCAGTCAATCTTAAGGGAAATCAACCCTAACTACTCTTTGGAAGAACTGATGCTGAAGCTGAAGCTCCAGTATTTTGGTCGTCTGATGCGAACAGTCAACTCACTGGAAAAGTCCCTGATGCTGGGAAAGATTGAGGGCAGAAGGAAAAGGGTGTCAGAGTATGAGATGGCTGGATGGCAACACTGGCACAATGGGCATGAACTTGGGCAAACTTCAGGAGATGATGGGGTCAGGGAGGGCTGGTGTGCTGCAGTCCACGGGGCTGCAAAGAGTCGGACACGACTGGGCAACTGAACAACATGGTTGTTTCATGGTGTCAGCTTCTCACAATGTTCTTCATCAGTCCCTGTCTTGGAGTGTTTGGGGTTTGTTTTAATTTCTTATTGCTATAAATACCCTTGAAATAAATATCTTTGTAAAATACAGTGGTTTTTTTTTTTCTCCCCCTGTTGGATTATTTCCTTCTTGTATAACCTTCCAGATAGTATTATCATGTAAAGAAATACTGCTTTAGAATGATTTTCTCATTTTAAGTCGCTCTTCAGAAACACTGAACTAGAGCAAGGTAGACATGTCTATTTCTTCATAAAGTGGCTGACATTGGGTTTAATGTTTAAAAGTGTTTTACCGATGTAAGGGATACATAATAATTTAAATTAATTAAAAATACTTAATTGTATTAAGTGCTCGCTAGGATCCACGGCTTCGGTGTACCGTCTGTTTTACCAGCATAAGTGCTGGGCTTGGCCTCAATCTGTGAAACAGATAATGGCTTCTGGAACGTTCATGGCCAACCCTGCAGGTACACCACAGTCACAGAAATCTCCGACACCCAAGCCAGGGAGGACTTCTCTCCTACCTCCAAATCTTGTTCTGGTGGTTCAGACTGTTCCCTTCTCCCTAACTGATAGAACCTGTTTTTTAATGCAGCATGAGGGACGGTAGCAAAATAATACTTAAATAAAAGCTTATATCGATAATAAAAAGGAGAGCTTCAGCACTCACGTCTATTAAAACTGCCCGTTACGCATATACGTGGCATCTGGAAAAATAGTACAGATGAGTCTATTTCCAGGGCAGGAATAGAGATGCAGATGTAGAGAACAGACATGTGGACACAGGAGGAGAAGGGGAGGGTGGGACGAGTTGGGAGACCAGGATATATACACTAATATGTGTAAAATAGCTAGTGGGAATCTGCTCTATAGCACGGGGAGCTCAGATTGGTGCTGTGATGACCTAGAGGGGTGGGACGGGGGGAATGGAGTGGAAAGAAGGTCCAAGAGGGAGGGGATATATGTATTCATAGGGCTGGTTCACTTTATTGTACAGCAGAAACCAACAGAACATTGCAAAGCAATTATAAAATAAATAAACTCCAATACAATACCTCCAATAAATAACTCCAATAAAAATAATAATTAAAAAAACCCCTGCCAATTACATGGGCTCCCAAAGACACAAGTGGCAAAGTAGACATCCTACAATGGCTAAAAGCAGGAAGTGCAGTCAGAGACCATTTATTTGGAGTAAAAAGTGGGAAGTTTTCATTTAGGGGCTATGGTTCCCCGACTTGGATGTAATTGGCCACTGACACTAACTAATGTTTCTATCGTCTCACAGCCCCCAGGGCAGAACCTTGCGGCAATCTCAGGAATGTTAGGGAGTCCGTGAATCAGACCAGGAGATGGGCAAGCTATGGGTGGCAGGTCAAATGTGGCCTGTTGCCTGTTTTGGTGAAGAACGTTTTCTTGGAATGTAGCCGCACTCATCCGTTTCTGCACTGTTTATGGCTGCTTCCATGCTACCACAGCAGAGTCCAGCAGCTGCAACAGGGACTGTCTGGCCAACAAAGCCTAAAATATTCACTAACTGGTCCTTTATAGAAAGAGCCTGTCCCTACTTGGATCAGGCTTTGGCGACCTCAAAGCCAACTGGCTAGATGGACCAATAAGCAGGTGCTTTGGACTTCCTCGGTGGTTCAGTGGTTAAGACCCCAAGCTTCCACTGCAGGAGGCATGGGTTTGATCCCTGGTTAGGGAACTAAGATCCCACATGTTACAGGGCATGGCCCAAAAAAATAAAAAATAAAAAACAGTATATATATATATTTTTTTTAATAAAGGCAGGCTCATTGAGTGATTTACCATCGAAGACCAACTTTAAAAGATCAGAGAGGCCAAGTATGCCCTTCCGGGAGGAATTCACGGTGATCTCAGTTAGGAAGGGAACTGCAGGAGAGGGAAAAGCAAGAACTCATCAGCACTCTTCCCAAACGTCAGCAATTACCTGACGAGCTTGGTTCCAATCTGCTGTCGGATTTCCTGCCTCTCTTCTTCAGATGTGCGCTGCAAGATGTTTTTGTCCTCTAATTCCTTCTTAGATGGTCTGTTGCCAAGTTTGATAGCAAGTGTGTCCCTTCGTCGTATCTTGCTTGCCAAAGCACCTGAGGATTGGAAAAAGCAGAAGCGCAGAGAAAGGCTTTTAACAAGTGGCCCTCAGGTTACACACGGCAGAGGCTTTTTAAACAGAGCCAGACCAAATTCTTTATCCACATACAAGAGCAGAATTGCAATTAACCTAAAGTAAAAAAAAAAGTTTCACGTTAGATGCAATTCATGTTGAAAAACTGTTTGTTTTTTAATGTTCTGAAAAATGTTGGGAAACTGAAAAAACCTGCAACTATCAACTCATCATATATGGACAGTGATGATGAATGAAGTTGCTCAGTCGCGTCTGACTCTTTGAATCCCATGGACTGCAGCCTACCAGGCTCCTCTGTCCATGGAACCCGATAGTGGTATCTGAAGTTTATTCTGCTGAGACGGCATATCATGGAAATTACTGAATACATAATACCTTTTTCTTCTCTTTTTCAAGTCTTAAAAACCTAGCCTCCTTGCTTATTTTGTATAATATATCTTTGTCTTCTCTTTTCCTCCCTTCACTCAGAAAACCACACCAAAAGAAGTCTATCTTCGATGTACACATGTGTGCTAAGTCACTTCAGTTGTCTCTGCCTCTGTGAACCCGTGGATTGTAGCCTGCTAGGCTCCTCTGTCCATGGGATTCTGGAGTGGGTTGGCATTTCCTCCTCCAGGGATCTTCCTGACTCAGGGATTGAACCTGTATCTATGTCTCCTTCACTGGTAGGTGGGTTCTCTACCACTAGCACCACCTGGGAGGCCCCTATCTTCCATACCGATGTTTTAATCCTAAATTACCCAAGAATCCCTGATATTTCATAGAGGATAATAAACACCAAAGGATGACAATGATTTTTGCTGTTGCCTGATTTTACTGTTGTTCAATAATGATCTTTTTTATTGTTCAGTACAAACTAGAAGGAATTTGACGAACTACTATTTAATCATGAATATATTAATGTTTCCATAAACTGTAAATTCCATACTGAATCCCTCCCAAGTCATCCTTCTCAGAAGCTTTTTTAAAGAATAGCATCCTTCCAGTTGCCTAAGTTATATGTAAATGGTTGGCCTTGTCCACTTTACTATCATTCCTTCTTAGAAAGCATACCATTTTATTATTATAGCTGAGTGACTGCTTTTAGTTCTTAAAAGGTATTAGTCATTCTTGACTCACTCCTCATTTTAAACCACAGTATAAAAGTGAGTGAAATTCTCAAACACCTCCCATGGGTAATCCAGTGAATATCCATTGATGCTCCTTATTCAAGAAAGGTCCCAGGGTAGAAGGGTCCTCTCTGACCAACCCAAAAAAGGCCTCTGTTGACTGACTTTTTAGACAAGTTCAAATAGGCATACTGGCCTCACAGACTGTCTCCCTCACCCCTCTGCCCTGTGGAATCATCTTTCAGAAAGGTCTGTCATCTACACCTTACCTTCAGAAGATACACACTTCTAATCTGAGAAAGGCAGATGAGAGGAAAGAAAACATCAGGTGTCTGGTTCCTGATGACCCTTTTGTTTTTTCAGAATGCACCTGCTTCTGTCCACCATGGACTTCCCTCCCTCCCTCCCTCTTGAAAAGTCTTACTTTCTCCACTGCCGTCCTCGTCCTCATCCTCTTCATCATCGTCATCATCGGTGTACAAGATAGGTCCGTCAGAGTCGGAGTCATTGGCCTGGTATTCCCTTTGGCCTTCATCCTCTGAGGCACTGAAGGACTCTGAAGACTCTCCCATCAGCCCGGGAGTCAGGAGCTGAGGCGCTGCCTTCCCCAGCTCGTCTTTGGTTGTGAAGCTGTGAAAGGCACAGACATGGGGGTGGTGTGAAGCTCAGAGCAACCCTCGAGGGTGATGCCAACACGTGAGACAGAGCTCTAGTTTCATAAGCATCCTCGGGGCTGTGAAAGGAGAAAGCAACCAGCCAGCTAAACTCGCTGAAACAGCACAACAGTACTGCATTCCTTAATTCTCAAGGCTTTAGAGTCTTATCTGGCAAATGAAAAGGATTGACCAGGTAGTGACCAATACATTTAATACATGGATACTGTAAAATTCTATTTTGAAAATGTATTTTTCCCTAGTCATAGGGAGGTTCAGTGGAAAGAACAATGAGCCAGAAGCGCTTGGATATTTGACTTTGTACTTTTTCTTGAACCTATAACTCTGACTCATCCTTCTTGGTCTAGATTAAAGCCTCAACTCCCCAAGGAATCTTTCACTGCCCCTCAAACAAGCTCCTTGCCTCCCTCTCTCTGCTCCCATGGTGACCTGAAGACCATCCCACTTAGCACATGCATCTCAGTCTGTCTCCCCAACCCTGCAAAGTTCCTCGACAAGGAGGAGGACTCTTGTTTTGCAGCCCAGCACCTAGAAGGGTCCTGCCACAGAAAAGTACATCTTCTTCAACTGCTATGTGAATTAATCCTATTTTTTCATCACAGCCAGTGTACTAACAGTCAAAAATTATGTATCTTCTCTTTGCTTCATTTTCTCCCTTTATAAAACTGCCATATTATATGATATTACTATTATCATAAGATTATATTAATAATACAAGACGGAAAATGTGAAAACTAAGTGGCCTCTCTAGAAGAAAGATGATATGTAAGGACGCAGTGAGTTTCTATTATTTAGCTTGGTAAAAGTTTCTGACTTAAAGTTACTATAAACATACAAAGCTTGCCAATTTCACAGACTAGAATTTTAAAAATACTTTACATCAGAAACAATGCAATCTTCATTTTAAGATACAAAAGCTCCCCACACTGCTTTCTGATACAAATAGAAGAATCCAAATTTGGATGTCACACTTCTGAACGACCATTTAGTGCAAAACATGTGCTTTGGGCTCACACGGCAAAAAAAAAAAATTTTTTTAAATAGTTGTTAGAATGATAAAAACTGGTCAACTTTGTCAGACTCTAAGGTACTGAACATTCCACTTTGTGGTTGATAAGCCTGAAATACTCAATTTTAAACTTATTAGGAAAATCCAACAGCCAAAAATTCTTGTTTTCAAATGAGGAAATATGGAATTTCCTCTTTAATTGCCTAAAATACATAAAGTATAAAATTTACCACTTTAACCATTCTGACGTAGTTAGTTCAGTGGCATTAAGTCTATTTATACTGTTGTGCAACTGTCACCACCATCCATCTCCAGAATTTTTCATCTTCCCAAACATAAACTCTGTACCCATTAAACAGTAAGAGTCCATTCCTCCTCCTTTAACTCATGGCAACCACCACTTTACCTTCTGTCTCTACAGATTTGACTGTCTTTGGTGCTTCCTTATTTTATTTTTTTGGTGCTTCTTTAAGTGCAATTATGCAACACTTGTCCTTTTGTGTCTGACTTATACTCACTTTGGATGTCTTAAAAGTTCCTGCATGTTGTAGCATGTGTCAGAATTTCCTTCCTTTTCAAAGCTGCATAGTATTCCATCATCTGTATATGTCACATTTTGTTCATCAACTCATCATTCTGTGGACGTGTGGGTTGTTTCTACCTCCTGGTTGTTGTGAATAACGCAGCTATGGATGTGCACGTGTGCTCAGCCGCTCAGTCACGTCTGACTCTTTTCGAGCCCATGGACTGTAGCCCACCAGGCTCCTCTGTCCATGGGATTTTCCAGGCAAAAATACTGGAGTGGGTTGCCATTACCTACTCCAGGGGATCTTCCCACATCTATGGACATTGGTGTATAAATATCTGTTTGAGTACCTGCTTTCAAATTTTTTGGTTATATGCACAGAAGCGGGCTTCTCCGGTGACTTGCCAGCAAAGAATCCACCTTCAGTGCAAGAGAGGTGAATTTGAGCCCTGAGTCAGCAAGATCCCCTGCAGGAGGGCACAGCAACCCACTCCAGTATCCTTGCCTGGACAATCCCATGGAAAGAGGAGCCTGGCAGGCTACAGTCCATAGGGCTGCAAAGAGTCAGACCCAACTGAAGTGACCAAGCACACGTACACGGAAGTAGAATTGCGGAATCATACGGTAATCTTATGTTTAATTTTCTGAGAAACTACCACGTTGCTTCCAAAGTATGAAATCTCACTCTAAATATGAGAAGATTTATTTTATGGAAAAATTTTTTCACAGTCTGGATTTCTAGTGTACTGCCACTGGAGGCCATTCTTGCTTGAAGAGTCTGCCAGTGTGGGTGACTGAAGCACATTAAAAAGATATGCCAACTATTAACACATTCTGAGGAGCAGAACAAAGCTATCTCAGGAATGAGTCCTAGTATTTGTTCATATCACTGTTCATTAATTTATCATGATACTGATTATTATTTTAATCTCATCATTTGCATTTTATAATGCGTTGCAGTTTTTAAAGACTTCTGCCTATATTGACAACCTAACCATTGTTCTAGAGCAGTAGTCCCCAACTTTTTTGGCACCAGGGACCAATTTCAAAGAAGACAGTTCTTCTGTGAATTGAAGTGGGGGATGGTTTCGGTTTCACCTGCTGCTCACCTCCTGCTGTGTGGCCTGGTTCCTAACGGGCCATGGGCCTGTGTGGAGGGGAGACCTATGTTCTATAGTATAAGGATGGCAGGTAATGTGTAGTTCATGGAACCCAAGAATGCCATGAAAGAGTTGCCCAAACAAGGTAGCAAGTCCAGTCTACAACCCAGATTCAAAAGTCTATCAAATGTTATGTTATTAAGATTCACAGTCTACCTATCAAATGTGATGTTATATTTTAATTCATACCTAATAATGTTTTATGTTGATATATTATATACTATATTTAATTTAATATTAAATACTTTACTCTAAATTTTTATCAATCAACTCATGACTTGGCTCTTAATTTATTCCTACATATCTTGGGCACCCTGTACAATACAGTGAACTCTATAAATGTTTCTGGATAAAAGAGTCAAATCTCATTTGGATATGGGCTTCAAATGGATGTATTAGTTTCTGCTTTACATTACACCAGAATTATCCACTACTAACGAACCTACCAACAAACAGAAATCTACCAAATAGTTACTAGCCTGCACTATGTGAATAAAAGTAGGTGTTTTTACACAGGGCCACTTGTCGTCTTTAAAGTGTTCACATTTACATTCCCAACAAAAGCCTCTTCATAAAATGACAGAATTTTCACACATTCGTTGACTAAACATAACTGAGGGAGAGTTCTAAGCAGAGCACGAGACGAAGAGCCAGAAATTCTAATTCACATCTCCACTTAAAAACGGAAGAAAGCATTTGGAAGGAAATTTGAGAGACTACTTATTCCAAGCTCATTAACTCAAAAGCAAACACAAACTGTCCCTGTGGGATGAACTGTAATTTAAATTTTTAATTTTGAAGAATGTACAGAGGAGAAAATCTCCATGCCCTCTTCTAGGAAAGCATTATAGTGACCCTGACTGACAGGAAACCCTATTATAAATACCTCGTTGTCTAATGATGTTCTCAGCTCACTCCCTCTGATCACAGTCCCAGTGGAAATGGAGCAGAGATGCTCACCTCTCTTCTCTGTCAATCCTCCAAGTACTCAGGCTGAAGACAGATATTAAGCCTCCAGCATGAAGCTTAGCACTGTATAGTGCCCTTCCTAAAATGATTCTGCTAGTGAGCTGGACAGAATCAGGTCACCTTTGGAAATGCTTTCTCAGTGCCTGAGACTATCTGAGGAATTATTTTATATTTTATATCTTGTTCTTTAATATACTGAATAGTGAATCCATGTATTTGATCTTCTTCCCTAATTATTTTGGTAAAAGCTAATCTTGTTTTTTTGTTTTTGTTTTTTTTAAATATTTTCTTTTTGGCCATGCACCATGGCATGTAGGATCTTAGTTCCCTGACTAGGGATCAAACCCACAGCCCCTGTTATGGAAGGGCAGAGTCTTAACCACTGGACTGCCATGGAAGCCCAGGTAAAAACTAATCTTAATTATAATGTCTTGTCCACATTTTTATCTTTGGTGCTTTGTACATTGCCTGGCACGTAGAAGGCAAGCAAAAAATATATGGTCGA
The DNA here is from genome assembly GCF_019320065.1 of Cervus canadensis. Classification (NCBI taxonomy): domain Eukaryota; kingdom Metazoa; phylum Chordata; class Mammalia; order Artiodactyla; family Cervidae; genus Cervus; species Cervus canadensis. The sequence goes on along the minus strand of NC_057418.1, from coordinate 16,381,021 downwards.
ATGACTGTTCTGTTCTAAAGACTGGAATTGATGCTGATGTTAGCAAACACTAATAATTAAAAGACACCTGCTCTGGGCTGGAAGTATTCAGGACACCAAAAGCATTCAATTCAATATATCCTTTTTCGTATCATTTGTTAAAATATCGAAAAAAATAATTTGTACATTAATATTTATTTATCTCCCCTTGGCTTTCCTTTGAATGATAGTACTCAAAATAATAGAAACAAACACAAAAGGACCTGCAAAAGAAGTAGAAGCAAGTGTTTGGAAACTTATGAAATTCCATAGTCATGTATGGATGCGAGAGTTGGACCAGAAAGAAGGCTGAGCACCAAAGAATTGATGCTTTCAAATTGTGGTGCCGGAGAAGATTCCTGAGAGACCCTTTGACAGCAAGGAGATCAAATCAGTCAACACTAAAAGAAATCGACTCTCGAGTATTCGTTGGAAGGACTGATGCTGAAGCTGAAGCTCCAGTACTTGGCCACCTGATGTGAAGAGCTGACTCATTGGAAAAGACCCTGATTCTGGAAAAGACTGAGGGTAGGAGGAGAAGCGGGCAATAGCGGGAATGGCATCACCGACTCAATGGACATGAGTGTGACCAATCTCTGGGAGATAGTGAAGGACAGGGAAGCCTGGTATGCTGCGGTCCATGGGTCACAAGGAGTCGGACATGACTGACAGACTGAACAGCAACAGAGGAATGAATCTGATGTGCGGCTCTGGGTTTGCATCTTGTCACTTCCTACCTGGGTGATCGTGCGCAATCTCTCTTATCTCTTTTGGCATCAGTTTTTTTCATATATTACACAGAAATATTTCAGGAGAAACTGATGTGAATTAAATAACTGGCAGTTCCTGACATCAAATAAGTATTCAATAGATGAAGGTCAATATTATTAGCAATTAAATAATTAAAGTTGATACTTGAATCTCTTGATCCAAATCAACTTAATTAATGCACTATTTTTTTTAAGTATAACATGACAAAGATTTATTTTGAAAGGGGAAATAGTAAATTAAACAAAGAGTGAATTTGGATTTTATTCTTAGAAGAGACTGGATTTAAGAGCTCCAAGGCTTTCCCAGATAGAATCGGCAATAACATCTACTATACTCTGTCAGTCTTCTCCTCACACTCAAGGGACAGGAGAGCTTACAAGTCTTATTGATCTTTACGCATAAAATTTATAGGACTTTGTGAGTGATTAGATCTGGAAAGCAGAGGAGAATGAGCACCCTAGGACGAATTCTGGCTTGGGAAACTGGATGATAACATGCCTATGTCATACCAGATTTTGTACTGGTTGCTACAGATAAGAAGTAAATAAGACACAGTGGTTAGTTCTGTCCCATGTTGTTGTTCATGTTTAGTTGCTAAGTCATGTCTGACTATTGTGACCCCATGGACTGTAGCCTGCCAGGCTCCTCTAAACATGGGATTGTCCAAGCAAGAATACTGGAGTAGATTGACATTTTCTACTCCAAGGGGTCGTCCCAACCCCGGGCTCAAACTTGCATCTCCTGTATTGGCATGTGTGCATGCTAAGTCACTTCAGTCGTGTCCGACTTTGTGACGCTATGGACTGTAGTCCACCAGGCTCCTCTGTCCACGGGATTCTCCAGGCAAGAATACTGGAGTGGGTTGCCATGCCCTTTTCCAGGGGATCTTCCTGGAAGGCAGGTTCTTTACCACTGAGTCACCAGGGAAGCCCAGTTCTGCCTCATTCAGTTCAGTCGCTCAGTCATGTCCAACTCTTTGCGACCCCATGAATGGCAGCATGCCAGGCCTCCCTGTCCATCACTAACTCCCGGAGTTTACTCAAACTCATGTCCATCGAGTCAGTGATGCCATCCAGCCATCTCATCCTCTGTCGTCCCCTTCTCCTCCTGCCCCCAATCCCTCCCAGCATCAGGGTCTTTTCTAATGAGTCAATTCTTCGCATGAGGTGGCCAAAGTATTGAAGTTTCAGCTTCAGCACCAGTCCTTCCAATGAACACCCAGGACTGATCTCCGTTAGGATGGACTGGTTGGTTCTGCCTCATAGTTGGGGGAAAAAAAGCACTGTCAGAGTGTATGTAACAGCCAGTCTTGTCTGGATGAATCTCAAAAGGCTTCAGAGAGGAGATAACACTTAAACTGGGTTGGGGATTGAGAAAGCAAGAAAGATAGTCACCCTAAGGTTGGAGGAAAAGGAGTTGGAAAAGAGTTCTTTTCTGATCCTCTTTATTTTCTTGGAGACGGAGAATTCTATGAAGATGAACTTGTGGAAATGAAGATGGTTTTCAGGAGTGGGTGGAGCAATCTGGACACAAGTGGTAAAGACCTAAAATAATCACTGTAAGGAAAGAGGAGGAAACTGTTCAGGAAAAAGAAAAAGGACCGCTGAGTAGTGATGAAGCAGACTCTAAACATCCTTGAAGCCACAGGTCTGAAGTCGATCTGTCAGTAGGACCATTGTCTCCAGTAGCCCCTGGCATTCCTGGGTCAGGGCTATGAAAAATCAAGACTCATGCACCCCAATGTTCACAGCAGCACTGTTTACAATAGCCAAGACAGGGGAACAACCTAAATGTCCATCCACAGATGAATGGATAAAGAAGACGTGGTAAACATACATTTATATACATGAGGGAATATCACTCAGTCACAAAAAGAATGAAATAATGCTATTTGCAGCAACGTGGATGGACCTAGAGATTATCAGGCTAAGTCAGATAAAGTCAAATATCCTATGATATCACTTATATATGGAATCTAAAAAAATGAAACTAATGAACTTATTTATAAAACAGAAATAGACTCACAGGCATAGAAAACAAACCTACGGTTACCAACAGGAACAGCAGGGGGAGGGAGGGATAAATTATGAGTTTGGGATTAATAGACAGACACTACCATATATAAAAGAGATAAACAACAAGGACCTATTTATACAGCACAGGGAATTATATTCAATATCTTTCAACGTTTAAGGGAAAAAAATCTGAGAAACAATGTATACATACACACACATACACATATATGAATCACTTTGTGGTACTCCTGAAACTAACACTGGAAATCAGCCGTAATTCAATTAGAAAAATAAATCGATGATTGGATTATAGGTGTGTTCACCTAACATTCACCAGATTACATTATAAAAGAAACCAAAGTAAGTTCCTTCCTTGCCAGTAGAGTGAGTTAGTGATCTTGAGTCCCAGTAACATGGACAGGATATGGGGTTTTTGCCCCGACTCACCATTTTGCATTTTCTCTGCTAACACTTGTGCCAGTGCCTGAGTGGAAAGTGGTTCTGTCTGTCGCGTCTTCAGTGCAGAGAAGCTGACCTGGATCTAAGGCAGGGAGGTCGGCTCCACTGCTGATCAGGACGACAGGGGTCTCCGAGGCAACAGTGCTCCGCTCCTCCAGGGGGAGAGAAGGGGCGGGGGTGGGAGGCGGTGGAGTCACCGGGGCCGGAGGGACTGCAGACTTGGGTTTGCCTGTGGTCTGCTCCTCGGCCCCAGGGACAGTCTGCTTGGCTGTGAGACTCTCCACCCCGGTCTCCGAAGGCTCCCCTTTAAGGTCAGATGTGCCAGAAGTGGTTGCCTCTGAGGACAGTCGAGACGGTGGCTGCTTGCCAGTTTTTTTCTTGCCCTTTGTGATTCCCACTGTCCCCATTTTGCTAGAAACTGTCTCCTTGGAGGCTTTGAGACGAGATGAGGTGGAGGAAGTAGATGGTGAAGCTGATGCTTTGGAGCCAGTTGTTTTTCTTGAATGAGAGGAACCAGCTGAAGCAGAGAGATTTCGCATTAAGAGTCCAAGAAGAGAACACATTTTAAACACAAATAACCCAGTTGCAATTGCCAATGACACTGTTCCCTTTAAACAATAAAACTTTGAATAAATGCATTAAGGAAAATAGGTAAATGACAACAATGGTCTTGTTTTCTGCCCCCTCCCTGCCCCCAACCTAGAAGGGAGCAAGGGATGCTTGAGGCCAAACCCTAAGGTACAAGGTCTTCTCCCTCCTCCAGTCTTTAGCTGAGCCAGCCAAAGGGCATGCCTCACCTCTCTGCCCTCTGGTCACCTGGAAAAGTCTCCGTATGCTCCAAGGAAGGGACATTATAGTGTGGAGAGGTACCAGCAGCTACCTGGGTGTAGTACAAGCTTACTCTCATCACAGACGATACACGTTCTATGATGCCTTTCTGGGAACACAGTAGCCCACACTCAGAAGAGGCTGGTGTATATACCACCTGCTCCTTTCTGGCCAAAAGCAAATTTACTCATCTTCCTGCTAAAAGAGCAAACTCCAAACCAGCTCTCCCCAGTGCTGAGAGAGAGCGCTTGCCACGCTGCCCTATCTCTTTATCTGCAGGGGTGATGGGGCAAAGGAAAAAAAAACACATGGCCGCATTGGAAAGACAAGTCCCCTAAAACATCGAGGCAGAAAACAGTTTTCTTTTTTTTTAACCAAAAATGTGTACATGTGTAGTGTTTGAATGTAGTGGAGTATCATTCTCAGATCTTCTGAAACTACTTATGTTCCTAGAAGGATATCCTCATCAGAGGATAGCCAGGGTCATGACCATGGCCGTGGCATGTTGGTCGACTTCTGGATACCTTCAACCAAACCATTTTCAGGGAAAATAAAACTTAACCCTCTTTTTCTTTGTATCACAGAAATACATTTAAACTATTATTTCATGACCTTTATGATCTATGCATTTCCCATAATTGCTTCTTCTGTGAGAAGGCTGTACATTCCCTCTTTTTCCTGAGGGATCAAACTATCTTCCACAGAAAAATTAGAAAAACCTTGTTAGATTGTGGAGCCAACACACTCTGCATACAGATGTTATTTGTTGTAACTTACCTCTGGTTATAACTTTATTGAAGCCAATTGGGAGGGTCAGAAGAACAAATAAAGGAATAGACAATGAGATGTATGACTTTACCAACTCTGGTCTACCGAGAGAAGCTAGTCATACTGTGTGTAAAGATGCAGGCTTAAAACAAGTCTCTGTGGCTTGAGGGCTTTATTGTTTTAGATACCTGTACTTACAAGAATTCTCCTCCATGTCAGGGCTTGTCAATATTTCTTTGAAACAAACAATCTTCATTTACTTATGGGACAAACATATGAAGCACACTCCTGGAGTCTAGGTACATTTGAACTTTATCTTTCACAACCAAGATGCTAAAGACTTGCTGTCTGTCTAATCATGTTTAGTTAGGTCTTAGGTAAGCGGAACAGAATTTCTTCTACACATCAGTTCTACTTATTTTTTCTTTTAAAAAATTCTTTCTTTTCTAACAGCAAAATTAACTTCAGGCTTGCTTAAGAAAAAAGACAATTTTTAAGTCTAGTGTGCAAATTCACACCATGTTAATATATTTCTCTTTTGACCATCTCCTAAAATGAGGATTTTGCTGAAGTGTTGCTCAAGTTACATTGAATTATGGCTGTGATTAAAAATGAAATGCTACCTCTTCTCAGTAAAATATTTCTGTTGTTAACACAGTGTAAAACAACGAGAAAGAAAAACATATGAGATGTTACTTTACTAGCAAAGCAGGTGAATGTGCTAACCGGTATCTGGGGATCTAGAGGACTAACTAACTTAGTAACACAGGAAGAATCTGAACCAACAGTTTTTGAAACAGTGTAAAACGTCTGACTAAAAATTGGGAGTTAATTTGAAATAACTTTCCCGAAACGTCAACATTATTCAAATAAAGCGAAGTTACCAAGCAGAAAGTTCCAGATGGTTACAAATGGAATATGAGTAGGATTCAGGAGCATGACCAACATTCGATAAAAGGATCTTCACATGCTGGGCTTGGTAGACTTCAAGGCAATCTTGTTTCTCTGTGATAACCCTGAGAACGGCAAGCCTCTTGTTCACACTGAGGGCCAGTTGGGCCTCTTTTAATACAGTGGATAACATGACTATACTTTGCTCTTAGGAACATCCAGAGTTAACAAATTAGTCTTCAAATAAAATACCTGGAAATAACTCAAAATCTCTCCTGCAGTAAGAGAGAGGACAAGCCAAGTCTATCATGAGCTGCTGCTCTGCGGGGCCTGGGGAGGTGGGTCTTCATGCCCAGGAACGGGCTGAGAGTCTGGGGCTTCTCTTCAGGAAATAAATCAGCAACAGCCTCACTTGAAGCATTTGTCCTGGGGCGTGCTAGGCAGGCTGGGTGACACACAGCGACGCCAACAGGAGTGGACGCTGATGGGTGATGGCAGCTGGTCCCTGAGAAAATGGCCTGTAGGCCCCAGAGGCTCAGCATTCTGAGATGTTCATTTCAGAGCTTATTGGAAGAGACCCAGACAAGCAAGGTCAAAGGTCAACAAGAGGAACTCTGGGAGAGAGGAACCTATTTACAATGCGTTCTGTTATACTGTCACCTAAGCCATTCTTTGAACCTGAGCATCATGGGTATAAATTACCAAGGGGAAAGATCAACACCAAGGCATATCGTGGTAGTTGATTTTGAGAAAGTGGCTGCTGATTTTAAGGAGAATAAGGTTTGCTAGGCACAGCAGACCTTCTAGCACGGACAATTTTTAGGCATGTGATGGGAAAAAGCCGCTCAGCATATATATTTGGATTAATATCCTTTTAAAAGCTGGATGACAGGGGAGGCTAACTCATTCCACTTCACTAGAATGGCGACTCCACTTTGCATTAAGCACATCTGACGTGGAAGGGAAAGCTGGACACACATGACATGAAGTGACGGAATCACCCAAACATCCTCTGGTGATCTGCAGCGGCAGCTTACAACCGCACCTCTTGTGACACGTTGAAGTTTATGGGGTCAGGAAGCGGACACTGAGCATGTAACATCCAACTCTGCCGAGCAGCTGGGACTCCAGTAGAGAGTGGGGGCGGGGTGGAGCAACTAGGTGATGTGAGCCCTTTCTCATTAGAAAGATGACTCTAAGATTTAAGACATTAAGATCCAGCAAATATGTCAAAGAGGTGTCATGTTTTAATGTGCAAACTTAAGATGTTTTGAAAGAAAAAACGCAAGCCAAAGAGCCACCCATAAACTCAAACAGGCAGGCCAGTCGATATTTGCATAATGTCAGATCATGCATGCTAAGTCACTTCAGTCAGGTCCAACTCTTTGTTGACCCTGTGGAGCCTGCCGAGCTCCCGTCCATGGGATTCTCCAGGCAAGAATACTGGAGTGGGTTGCTATGCCCTCCTTGAGGGGATCTTTCCGACCCAGGGATCAAACCCGCCTCTCTTATGTCTCTGGCATTGGCATGCGGGTCCTTTGCTACTAGAGCCACCCTGAGAAGCCACTAATGTCAGATCATATCATGGCTACTCATCAGGCATACAAGGATACTCCCTGTATCCTTCTACTGGGTTTTGCACGGACAGTGGAGACTCAGGAAGAAAGACATCTATTCACCCTAAACCTAATGAGTGAACAGATCCACTTGGTAGAGACAGCAACAAAAGACTCTCCAGGGCATTCTCTGTGTTACAACTGAATCCGCCGGTGTTACATCCAAAGACATCAGACACCAAAAAGACTATTATTCCTAGAAGCAGCAGTGAACCCACCCCAGAGCCAAGCACCCTAGACTCAGCCCCACGGAGGGCATACTCACCGGCCTCTCGGGTTGCATTTCGGCTTGCTGGCTTGGGTGGTGGGACGGGGACCTGCTTACCAGGAGCCTTGGTGTTTTTTTTAATAGGAGGCACTTCGTCACCCTTGGGGCTGGCCCCGGCAGCGGCCCCTTTTGGAGGCACAGGTGTTTTTTTGGGCTTAGGTTTGGGTTTAGGCTTAGGAAGAGCTGCAGGAGGTGGAGCAGGAGTTGCCGGTGTTTCAGAGTGGTTTTCAGGGTTCTCTACAAATGAGAAAGTGAACAAAAGCAGACCGATACAGACACACACCGTACAGATAGAAGGAGCAAGACGCAGAGAGACAGTGATACAAATATGTGGCTGCTTAGCCCCCGGGAACCAGCGGGGCTTCTGCACCAGAGAGACTGAAGGTTGGGGTAAAGGAGAGCCGAGGCTGAACACCAAACCAGGGTGTGTTCTCCAGGCCCCTCATCACTCCTGTGGCAAAACAGAGTTGCAGAAGTGACTGTGATGAGGTTCAGGGTGAGTGTAAATGTCCACCATCAGGGGCTGACTCCTGGATGGGGGGTTGCTCGACGATGATGTGGGTGTGAGTGCTAAACTTTTAACCAAACTGAAGGGCCTGAGGAGTGGCAGATCAGTGCATTACACACACCGCCACGGGGTGAGGGCTGACTGCACGTCAACAGCTGGACTCAAGGTGACCCTCCACTGAGGGGCTTTCCAGGAGAACGATCCCCAACAACTTGAAAGGGATGTGTGCCCTGTATCTGTCTCACTGTGGTCAAAAAAATCAATTATTTTCTAAGCGAAGGGAGACTCTCTAGAATCTGGTACAGGAAGCACGATGCACTGCAGAATAAACCATTTTCTGCTATTAAAATCTTCTCAAGTTCTCTCAGTGTACTAGGGAAGCTTCCTGTTTTACCCTAACTTTCGCTGACCTTTTCAAACAGTGGTAGTGGAGGGTGCAGAATCCAAAAGAAAAAGAAACCACCAAACTTGTTCTGTCATGTAAACACAAGTAACAAGTTTGAAAAGATAAAGGTTAAAATTCATTAAAGAAAAAAAAATCACACCTACAAATAAAAGCCTCATGTAAGATTTTGTATAACTAGAGGAGTATTAGTCTGTCATTTTAAAACGTGGAGATGCTGAATGTTCATTCATATTTTCATATCCTTATCTTTTCTCATCGTGACTAATTAAAATTAAAGTGCAGTTTGGGTCCAAAGAGCTAAGCAGCATTTCTTTAAAAGTGGAGCACAACAGAAAATGTAAGACAGTGTTAAGACAAGACTAAGCCTTTACTGAAGATGTTGTTCTGTTATTAAATGACCAAGAAAGGATTTTAATATTGGAATGCATCTTATTTTATTCTCTCTTTCGTTTCATTTCTCACCCCAGTGCGTGTGAAGTGGGGACTCCTCCCCTCTTTTCCACATCCCCATCAATCCATGTATAACTACCGTACAAGTGATTTAAATTGCAGTGTAATTAATGGATAAAACTTTTCTTTTACCTTTCCTCAGCCATGAAACCCACCCGTCACAACGGCCCACATGGAGCCCTCCTGCATCTGAACTTAACTGTACACATAGTCTGAGCTCCTCAGTCAACATTTATCAGAGGCTCCTTTGTGTGTGTGCCTTTCTGTTTATACATCTTGACTCCTCAACCAAGCTGCTGAGAGTCTTTAACACAGGAATGGCTCTCCTAACCCACCTGGTCTGAACCCAAAAATCAGTGCACCACCAAGTGTTAGTCAGGGCTGAGAAAGAGATGAGGTGACAGTCACTGAAAACATCTTACTTTAATGTAAAACTTACAAATACACACTGTTAGTCTTTTGCTTCAGGGTAGAGGACTGTTCTTTCAATACATCTTTGTACCTTTAGCCTCCTGCTTGATACTATGCATGGAGATCCAGCCTTATAAAAGCACCATCCAGGCTGAGAACCAAAAACAATGATCTGCACATTTGGTACCTTAATTATCTCTTGCTCTAACCCTCACATCTCTTATTCTCTGCCTTTATGCCATATTTCTGGGGGGTCTTTTTTAGATCTGCCTAAAGGCTTTTAAATTCTAAAGTTATCCAGCAACTGGGTTTGGGAAGGAGATGGTTCACTCTATGACAGTTGGGAATCAAGAATGTACTCACTACACAAAACTTCTGGCCACTCTTGGAGAAGCACAGTCCATCCTCCTTCCTCTGTAAGTTCTATCAATTATCTGCGTGTGTTTGCCATATGGCCAATGTTTATATTTATTCTGCGGTGACTCCTAATGTGTGCATGTGTGTGTGTGTGTATGCATGCGGACGCATGCAAACAGTATGCTTTTCTGACTAAATTATGACCTCCTTTTTTCTGAAATTTTATATCCCATCAAGCATGATGCTTGAAACATTATGTCTATTCAGTGAATGTGACTGATCAGTTGATAGATGTTAACACACACATCAGTAGGGAGCAAACTCTTGTATCTGGGAGATAATGAACATAAGTCAAGAGGTATTTTTTACTATTACCATATGATCTGAAGCAAAGACAGATGGCAGAGAGGAGCATAATGTTTTCAAGAGGAGGTTAAGAAAGGGCTGCCTATGCGCTCTGACTTGAAGAGGATACTACCTGTCACAATGGTCTGGAGGCGAGTGGCTGACCACTACACTTCAGGTTGGCCTCCTTCCACCACGTGGAGAGTCAAGTTTAACAACACTGAGAACTGCAGGCAGCCTTCCTCTTGCCTAGAATGCCCTTCTGCCCCCAACTCGCTCCTTCACCTGACTGCTTCCTTCTGGTCTCCTCCAGGTCCCAGTTTGGAAATACCTTCCTCTAAGATCCAATTTGATACCCCTTGCAAGTTCCCTGGCTTGCTGTCCTCAGGCCTCCCAGAGCACTTTGCATCTTTCACTGCAGTGGCCTGTGTGCATACTGGTCTCCATGGAGGCCACGATCTGCTTGGAGGCAAGGTCGTCGCTCACGTTCAGTATGCTCTTTCCCTGGCCCCTGTGGCCAATATCTTCATGCTCACGTGGGGAACAAATGCACACAAGTGACCTGTTACTTCATGGAAAGCCCTCTACAATGACTCAATAGAAATAATATCCGATACTTTTTCAGATTTCTCATATTGAACACCACGCTTTACTTAACAGATTGCAGATCAGTTTTTCTGCCTCTTATATATTTATTGAGAAGGAATAATGGGAGACTAAGAGGCCCAGAAGGCTTACGGGAAAAGTCTCCAGCGATAGGCAGAAAAGGCCCCACTGCTCCAGCTCCAGAATCGGGCCCTTGGGAATCTCTTGGGAGCCCCAGAAATACCATGAGTCCTAGGTAGAACCTACCCACAGAGCAGGGTGAAGGCCATTTGCCATTTGTTTGTTCTCTTTGATGCAGATGGTTCAAATATTCAAGTGCCAATATGCTGTCTTAAAAAGATACACAAGCATCCAGGTGGCATTAGTTTTGCAAATATAACCAATTAACAGGTGAAATGAAGCTCATGGGTAAGCTGACTTAATGCAGAAGGACGGGGAACACTGAACCCCCAAATAAAGGATAAGCTGAGAACATGGGAAGGTGGATTTGCACAGCAGTAAGCTCACATAAGAAGTGAGATCAGAAGAGGAACAGAGCTAAGAGTGACTCTTAAGCTATTTTAATTTTTTTAGAATTAAATGCTGTCTTTCCAGAGCAATGAATGGTTTGTTTAAAAGGTATTTTCTATTTAACACGATACTCTGTGATGTTGGTTAGGACTGACGTTCTTTTTAGTGTCAGCAAGTGGCTTCCCCTCACTCAGGGTGGCTTCAGTGGGGACACTGTCCATATAGTGAAAGGGAGGCTCCTCTGTCTTACTAGGGCTGTGGTAGCAAGACCAGCATTTTCATCTCCTCAGGTACAGACCAGCCAAAGCACAATGCTATCTTGGACCTTCTCTGACCAACAAGAACAGAAGGTACTAGTCCAAGATAAAAAATAAGAAAACAAAAACATCTCTCAAATATCCATGAACCTATGAAGTCTGCCATCTTCTTGGAATGTCCAGGCCTGAGGGTTTAATTAACATAAAGCTGTCAGCAACTTTTTATTATGCTGATAAAGGAAACACGTCCTTTGAAGCCTGTCCAGTCCACTGACTGATACTCCACATGGACAAGGCAAGCACTAGAGATGGCTCTGTTACACAATGAAGGATGTGATTCTTGAAAGTGAAAAGGCTGGACCAGGGAAAAACCACAGATGGATTTGAAATTTAACAGTGTGGTGAGACAGGACAGTTGGACTGAAAAAAAAAAAAGATAAAAGTAACAAAAAAGAAATCACTGCAATAATGCTTTCACCTACTCTCAAAATCTATTCAGGTCTGTTTTCTTTTTATTATCCAGGAATCATATCACTAAAAACATTAGTTGATTTCTTATAATCAGTATTCTTAAGCATAACCAGACTTGTTCAACAGAAAGATTATAGTAAAGCTCCATACTTAATACTGAATAAAGCAAAATAATTTTCAACAGGTAATTAATAGAGGCTTCTAAAAATTTGAAAGGCTAATATACATGCAAATAATAAGGCATTATAGACTTTCCGAGGAGATGATCTTAAGTTATAACATCTGACAAATGTTCTTTCATTCCCTTTGTCTTTGGAGGATTTGGGTCAAGAACAGAGGAAGAGAAGTTTCCTTCCAGCAGTTTCTAAGAGTCTTCAAAATGCCTAGAAAGTTCAGATCAGGTCTGACAAATTTTTGCCATCCAACTCAGAAGGAGACATTATGGAAAACTAACCTACTTCCTGACAATTCATTTATATGTGGCAGGAAATCATCTAGACTGTTCCAACAAAGGCTTATTTTATGGGCATTTCAGTTCAGGCTTGCATAAGAGGTTTGGGGGTTCCTGCAACTGTGATAGGTGTGGTATGGATAACGCAGTCTATCAGTGCCCAGGAACCTGTGAATGTTCTGGGGGTCCCCGACAGACATGTATTTTGCAGTTCTGTAATTTACCACAGTATTTCACATCGGAAACCAAGGTATCTCAAAAGAAAGCTTCTGGGAATGGCATACTTGCCTCTGGCATATTTTAAAATTTCCAATTGCACAGATAAATCATCGGGCAGAGGCTGTGGCCACGCCAGCAACCCAGATCCCCGGCATTACTGGGAACCATTCCTGGTCTCCCAGAAATGTCTGAGCCTGGACCAGAACTACAGTGTTGGGTGTGTGGACGCTACCAGCCGAGCTTCCACTTCTGAAGAGGTGGTGCTGGGCTGAGTGAGCCATCCTGTTTGTTCTTCCTCCAAGCTGAGCTGCTACAACTGTCTCCCGCAGAGAAAGATGTTCAGACTGCTGCTCTTTTTTTTTTTTAAAGAAGATGCTGAGAAAAAACTCCTGATGAAAGGATAACACTCCCAGACATCTCTAATGATAGAAGAAGCCACGACTTCTGATTCTTACCATTAATTAGCCCTCTTTAATAAAGCATTAAATGATGTGCTTATAAAATGGATGTATCTACCTGAGGAAACCATCCCATTTCTCTTTGCTAGTTATCATTCTCTCCTTGTATTTACAGAACTCCTCCCTACTGGTCTCAGGGTCACTATGTGTGGAGCCCAAGAACTGCTTCTCATCTTTGAGCTGTAAAAGAATTGTGGGGTTTCTCTTGATTTTACCTTTCTTATCTTCTGCCTTTTCCTCCAGAGGTGGTGCTTTTTCAGCTACAGAGCCATTACCTTCTTCAGATCTTACTACATTTTCCTCTCGGGTAGATTCCTCTCCGACGGGTATCATGTGCCCGTTTGAATTTTCAAAGTTAACTGTTACATCTCCATCTAAAAATGGGGAGAGAAACACCTAGATGTCTAACTTTGACGGCTTTCTTAAAACCCAGTTTTCCAGGTACTAGGACTGTAGGGTTCAGATTTACGTTTCAGACCTGGAAACCAAATACATTCTGGACTATTTTCACTATGTTTTACTGAATAATTCATTGAAATGAAAGAGCTAGGAAATTCTTAGTGTTGGGGGAAAGTAGCTATGGAGAGGGTACCCAGATGCCATCTCAAGACAGGAATGATTAATCTAATTATAAAATATCCCTGGGCAGGAGAGTCCCTCTCTTCTTGGGTTTAGTTTTGGTTGAAATCACACTTGGGAGTCTCTTTGTCATTCAGAAACTGAACGATAAAAGGAGGAATCTGAAAAATGGAATAAACATTTTTAACAAGCACCAAAAACACAAGGTGAATGCAAATATACTAATAACATGAATAGCAATTACACATACCAACGATTAGTGGGAGACATGAACATTTCCAAGCACCACTGTCTCCAGAATATTATATCCATAACACGCTGACTTTACACAGTAATATACCCTCTACTCTACTCAGGGAAAGATGTCAGTAAGACTAACTGTATTTTCATTTTGTTATTTATGGAAATATTAAAATGTACTCAGGGAGTTGTTGTATATTGCTGGCCAAAAAGTCTTTAAGTTAGGGCAATAATAATTTGAAAACATTACGAAAAAATGTTAAGAAAAAAGCAATTTGAGGGAATTTTTTAAAAATCACAATTGAAATTAAAATTTAATGTTATCTAAATCATAAATAATTAATTTAACACCCATGAATGTTTATAAATTCCTAGGAGTTTCTAAAGTAAGAGAGATTTTGCAGAAACTCTTAATTCAGTGCTGCTTGAAAATTTAACACTAGTTCATATCAGGAAAATTTTAAGAAGCTGTGCTATTGGAAAAAAAATTAATGATGATATTTTTACTTAGTAAACTTGAAGAAATGTATAATTAGAGCTAATTTTAGGTAAGTGTGATTAATTTTACTTTGCAATTATTCTGAACAGAATGATTATCTCTTAATTTTTCTTTAAATATGACTGAATTGCTTTGGCTCAACAATAAAATCCACTGGCCTTTTTGACAGAAACAAATATGGCATTTTAACAAGTAAAATACATATAATGCAATCATATTCAAAATGAACAAATAATTGTCCCTCAGTTGTGTAACTCCTACATACCTATAATCCAATACTTGTATAAAACTAAAATAGATAATAACTGGCAACGTTATTACAAGTAAATCTTAACTATGTCAATAAAATTAAGGTAATAATTTTTAAAAGACTACATGACAAACCAAAAAGAAAACAAAAGATCCTTGGTTCTCATTACTGGATCCCAAGAAATTTACTATTAAAAAAAAGAGGGAGGGGAGACACAATATAATGTCCAGGTATTGGATTCAAAAAAATAAATAATCTAAGAATGGAAAATTCCAGACAGAAGAGAAAACCATTTCTTTATATAAAAATCCTCAGTTTTCAGGTAACTCAAATACAAATTTATCTTTGTTTTCTACGACTTTCGCTGGTAATAAAAACATGCTGAAATCATGTTAATGACAATTTAATTCTATTTTAACCATTATTACATTAAAAATTCTTTAGGAGATTAAATAACGAATTTTTTAAATTCAGAACAAAAATGCTAGAGAGAAAATTAAATAATTGTGGCATAAGAAGAAACTGGATTAGCACATGATAAAGAGAAATGGTCAGTAATGTATAAAGATACTTACTCTGAGATATTAATATGAAATAAAGCTAAAGTATAGGCAATAATAGGAAAATGAGCCATGTTTGTA
The DNA here is from genome assembly GCF_019320065.1 of Cervus canadensis. Lineage (NCBI taxonomy): Eukaryota > Metazoa > Chordata > Mammalia > Artiodactyla > Cervidae > Cervus > Cervus canadensis. The sequence continues at coordinate 16,365,729 of NC_057418.1, read as the reverse complement.
ATAAATATGGAATTCAAGAAGAAAAACAGAGGAGAACTAAAGTTATTATTAACTGGTGTGTGTACTGAAAAGGTTTTCTAGTTTTTTGTATTGTTTTAGAATTAAAATAAGTCCTGAGCCAGGTTGCCAGTTACAGTAAGATGCCCACTCCAGGTCTTACAGGAGCATCTGTATGCAAAGAAAGGAGAAAACTCAGACAAGAGTCCTAAGCTTAAAGTAAACCAAGAGATAAAGCATACAGAAATAAGTGGTTAAATAAGAAGCATGAGAGTGTTTGAGGGGTTTCCCTCTTTCGGGTAAACAGGTTCTCTGGGGATACAGTTAACAGAGGAACAGAGACAAGAAGAAAATCATAAACAGAAGATAAGTGACTAATTAAAAAAGGCATCCCAGGAGAAAAGGAAAGGAGGCTGGTATGCAGACAAAAACATCTGCATGCCTTCACGTTAAAGCTAAGGGAAAGGAAAGGTAAGAACCAGAAGATGACTAAACTTGGATTAGACCGTGGACTTCTCAGGAGAGAAGGCCAATCACTGAATTTTTAGATTAAAGTTAGATTTTGGTATAAAAAAGGTCATCTAAGAGGAATAATAATAGCTGGGAGTAAGGGTATGGGGTGGAATGGGACGAGGTCAAACCCAGGGTAGTTGGCGGTATTTTTAAAGTCTATTTGGCTGACCGAATAAAGGGCATAATTGACAAGCACTGTTAAGAGCTAAGGCAAGGTCAAGAACATCAAGGAAAGAATGAACCTTGACTGGCAGAAGAGAGCAGGTTGTCACCAAGAACAGCAGTTTCCAGTCTCTGGCTAGGGCTGGAAACAGGCCGAAATTCTCAAGATAATTGCTTCTGGAAAAATGACAGAAAACTATTTTATACAGCCCTTGGCTGAAACGGGGGGAAAGAGTCTATTTACAATAAGCCTCACCGGGAACTTCTAAGTATTAGGTAATTTATGTAGTTCTATATAAGGGCCACGCAAAAAGTAGAAAGTAAAATTCAGTAATTGATGACTTCCCAAACATTAAACCTATTACACCATGCTTAGATTAAAAGCCTAAGCATGTTTGTTATTTTATGTTTTGAAACTTATAATGTTCAGTCTGCAAGCATTAAATAAAAAGACTCAACAGAGTCAGACTTCTGGAAAATAAGTAAATGAAATTGCAATCTATCTTGCAAATAGCTTAACAGATTAGGCAAAATAAAAACCAAGCAATACTAAGCATTTCCCTAAGCCACTTGTTTATAGAAAAAGTAAATGCTTTTCTAGCTATAATTTTTAATGGATAAAAAAAGAGACGTTTAGTCTCTATATTCAATATTCATTAACAGTTCTGGCCATAAATTTTTCCACTTCTTTTTCTTCCTTTAAAAAGGTTTCCAAATAAAGGTTACCACACCACTGCTGTGGCCTATCCTGTAATGATGATCACCCAACATTTGAGTTTTCAGTGGACATGTAATTTCTCTGCCTTTTCCAGGGAGATAAGAGAGGAGGAAGACTTTGAAACTGCAAGTCCACCTTCAAGCACAAAAACGTTAAGGATGTACATTTTTTTATTTCTAAAAGCCCTAGGCAAAAAAAAAAAAATAAATAAAAGCCCTAGGCAGAAAATGAATAGCTTCAAGGTTAACAGAAAATTAGGGGATACTTAAAAGTTCATTCATAAAATGGAGTGAAAGTGAAAGTCACTCAGTTGTGTCTGACTCTTTGCAACCCCATGGTATGGTCCATGGAATTCTCCAGGCCAGAATACTGGAGTGGGTAGCTGTTCCCTTCTCCAGAGGATCTTCCGAACCCAGGAATCAAACCCAGGTCTCCCATATTACAGGCAGATTCTTTACTGTCTGAGTCCAAAATAAGAGTGAGAGAAGTATAATAAGTAAAACACCTAAAATTTTGAGGGCTCAAGAAAAATGGCATTCTTTAATTCAGGACTTCCCTGTTTTCTTTAAAGCAGGAATAAAATAGTAAAGCATCTCTTAGCTTCTTCTAGAATATTCAGATGTTGAATATCATGTCATTTGGATTTACAAATAGTAAATGCCAAAAGATGTTAAGCTCTTTGCAAGGAACATATTTTAGGAAAAGAGGAGTACTATTGTTTTGATTCTAAATTAATAGCACTTTATTTGTGCCCATAAGAGCACAATAATAATATTTTACCTCAGTAAGCATTCAGGGGATGAGGTGAGGAAGGCATGAGGTAAACCAACAACGTTGCAACAAAAATTTCCATGAGTTTTATAGTAGTGGGAGCAATGATTATTCACTATTATTTATTTTGAGAAATAACCAATCTTGGTATCTTCTTTTGAGGGCCTATCTCAGTTTCTATCTAATCCTTGTCTTTTCGAGCAAGATTATCCCTTGGGAAGATAAAGGGGAAAAGGGAAGAAGATTAGATGTAGGGGATGAAATACTTGGAAATAATAGTGAAAAGGTGAAATAGTGAAATAGTGAAAAGGTGAGACAGAGTTAGATTCAAAGAAATGAAAAGAGAACAAAGCTGGGAAAATACCTGAGAGATGCATAAAGCAGACTAATCTGCCCATTCATGCCTTATTGAACGTACATTTGAGTGTATTATAGAGTATAAAGGACAAGAGGTCCGTTTATCATGTCTTTTTTCTTTTACTGGTAGGCTTAAGAAACCAAAAGGCACGAGTTAAAACTTTCAGCTGAAACTTTGCATTTAGTCAAACAATGGAGTTTACTTGTAGAGAGAGACTGAAGCTCAAGAACAGAGCATGAACCATGTAAGCATTTGTATCTTGTCTGTATCTCCTGCCACAGAGAAGCTTTGTTAAGCTTTAGGTTTAGGATGACATATGGTGAGGCACTCACCAAAAAGCTCATTGAATGTCTTCTTTAGAATACCTGAGATACCCTGCAGCCCACAAAGGCTGTCTGAATTAAAGCAAGATTCTCAGATTGTCGTACTTTATCTCCCAAAGACCATGATCATCTTAAATTTCAAAAGAAAATGAAAGAAAGACCAGAGAATGAAGGATCAAATTACTTTAAATGTATGATTAATTTCCTCACCTTGATCAGGCAATTCCTTAAGAACTCCCCTTCTTATCAGCTCCTCTCTACTTTGTCTTGTAGAAATCTTCCTTTCTAATACTTTTAAAAAGAATAAGCACAAGTAAGAATCTTCATTGCTTAAAATAATTACGAAAAACATTCCAAGTAGAATTGAGTACATTCATTCTGTTCACTTGAGGGCTCAGACCCCAGTTTTTCTAGTTGCCCCGCAAACCATGTGAATGGAATCAACATAATCAGAATGGGCAAATGACCTGAGCCCATGATCTGAAGCCCAGTCACTGAGCTTTCTTCCAAATGATGGTACTTGGCCTAGAATTCAGACACATTATCTTAAATCAACTATGGGGCACCAAAGCTACTTCTCACTTTGAAATATTCCTTTCTTTAGTAATGCATTCTAAAACACAGGCTTTTATGAATGTACAATGAATACAGAGGATATGCATGCTTACATAAAAACAAACTTTCAGTAGACATTCAGGTAACTCATCTGAATCCCAGACAGAAGGACTACTTTGCTAGTGTTTTCTTTCTCACACCGTCTATTACAGAAGTCCGACATTTGTGTAATTCTTTTCCCTGCCATACTCACAAGTTCTAGAGTGTTCTGGAGTAATCCCTGACAAATACCAAGTCTTGGGAGGATGGAGTCAATTCATGCTTTCATAGAATGTAATGGGGCAGGAAACTCAACAGTGATTCTTCTTCAGGAAGAAATCTAAATTCCTGGCGCAACTTCAGAACGGAGCTTAGGAGCTCAGGATGAGACTTCAGCAGTAGTCACCTTATGTCTATAGTGCTAGTTCCTAAACCTCACATGTCATATAACCCCTAGCTGAGGTCCCCACTTTCAGGGGCCAAGAAGGTGTGTCAAGTTAACACAGGGTCTATTTCCTGTTAACACACTCTATTTCCTCCAGATGCCCTGTTCAAGAAAGCACCTTGACACTCGAAAAAGGGCCAGAGAAGGGGTCAAGCCAGGGTTCTTTAGGGGAGAAAGAAAGTTTCATTGGTAGAGAGTGGGTAGCCACAGCAGGACTAGATTCTGATTCTCCCTAAAATTACTACTCCTGGCCTCGTAATCTGTAACTCCTAAAGTCACCCTGGACAACATAATTTCAAGACCCAACCAAAACCCCATTACCCTACGCCATTGGTTCAGTTCAGCCGCTCAGTCGTGTCGGACTGTTTGTGACCCCATGAACTGCAGCAGCCTATGCCATCCTTGGCACATACAGAGCTTGTAATGACACTAAGAACATGCTTTTTGGGGGTGCTCCAGGTGGCCTGAAGCTAGGACACTGGGGAGGGAGTGGGGAGGGAGGGGGGGGTGCCTTGGATCAGAGCTTTGTATTAAGCAATGACATGAACCCCAGAAGAGCTACATTGAGCATCTTTTGAAGAAACTGGAATTTTTTTCTCCTTTCTGATAACTAGGAATTGTGTATCTTGATTGCCAGAAAAGTCCCAGTAAAGCTTGATATATACCACCGATTTCATATGGCAATTCATGGATGAATTCTGTTTCCTCCTTCTTAGGGACCTGACTTCATTTACATTTTATTTATAGCATATGTGCTCTTTGCTCTAAGTTTTGTCAAACTTTTTTGGGGGCGGGGCAGAATCACAGTATAAACAAATGAGGAAATGAATGAGTGAATGAATGAAAAGTGAAAAGAATGATAATGAACATCTCATTGGTTCACATGAAGACACACAAAGAAATCCCCCTCCTTCCTTTAGCTCACTCACCCACCCCCACCCTCCACCATCCCTTCCAGAAACAAGTGAACAACAGCTCACTGGAACGTTGGCAATTTCAACAGAACAAAGTCAACTGGGTGTGGGGGCCAGCAGGAGCTGTTCTGTAGTGGGAGCTCTTGTTTGTAAAAAAGAGTGCTGTTACTTAAATGTAGCTTTAATGGGTTCAAGCTTTTTGTCAAAGAGGAGAGAACCCCCTTCAGCACAGGAAGCCAAATGCCACCCCCCACAATGACGCTGGGGCCCTGCCAAGACAGGCAGCGGGTCAGCAAGACGGACCCTCACCACTGCAGTCTCCTGAGGATGGTACAACTCATTCACACTTGCCTGGGGCTCCAAGGGGTCTGAGACCTCTTGCAGCCAGGGTCTCAGGCCCCCCTTTTTGTGGGTGGGCCCTGATCACACTCTCCCTCCCCCCGGCTGTGTGCACTAAGCTTGAGGCTGCAGGTGCCACTGGACATGTGATGAGGCCACATCCTGGGAAAGTGAGGGTACTGCTGACACAGAACACAGTCATCGTGGCTGTCTGCCCCTGGTTCTCAGGAAACAGAGCTTCTAACTGTGTTTGCTGCTTCGATTAAGTGCCCTAAAACCCAAAATGGTTGTCAGAAGTCCGGGATTCTAGTCCTGGAACTTCCACAGCCAGTTGTGTGACGCTGGGAACTCTTCAGGTTCCAAGGCTCTGATCCATTATCTGTAAACTTAGGGATGCGATTCAATGGCCACTAAAGGACAGCCCATCCAGCCCAAATACTGGGGTGATCCTGGATCATTAATCAAAGCCACTCTGTAATCTCTGTCTGTGCATGCGTGCTTCAGGCGTGGCTGGCTCTTTGCAACCCCATGGACTGTAGTCCTCCAGGCTCCTCTGTCCATGTGATTCTCCCAAGGAGCAGGCGTCTTTTAATTTCATGGCTGTAGTCACCATCTGCAGTGACTTTGGAGCCAGCAAGAATACTGGAGTGGGCTGCCATGTCCTCCTCCAGGGGATCTTCCCGACCCAAGGATTGAACCCAAGTCTCTTGGGTCTCCTGCATTGGCAGGTGGGTTTTTCACCACTAGAGTCACCCGGGAAGCCCAATCTCTGCTTCGGATACCTTTAAAAGCTTTCAAACCTGAACTTAAAAAAAAAATCAACAGGGGGTCCAGAAGGTATCCCCTTGTTGTTTCTGCCTTTCCATTATGGATCCCAGAGGATCCTTTAGTTTTAGAGTTACGTTTTCTGTTGCTTTCATTCTAATTTAATCTCAGCTAAAAATCCGCCCTCTTTCTTCTGTGTAAATACTGGAGTGAGAAGCGGCAGCTTGGCTTCTTGTCAAGAATCAAACTCGACAGCGTTGTTCTTTTGCTCTACCTTGCATAAAGGGGTCCTGATAGGAAAATGCCTTTGGTTATTTGTTTGGTCTTTGGCTGAGGGCATTTTTAACACAGATGCAGATAACTGTGTCCTGGGCCAAGGAGAACAAACTGCAGGCGACTAGGCATGGAAGGTATGCTGTCAGGGCACCAAGTTCCAACCACCGCGCTCCCAGAACAAGTATCTCACTCTTCATCTTTTAAAATATGTGCCTCATGTTTACAGAGTGTCTGTCTGTTTGCAGAACACATTCACAAGACAGTTTTTCATGGGCCCAGAAGTGTTTTGCATTGGAATGAATCTGCGAGGTCATTCTAGTCCAACATGCCACACCAAGCAAGAGTCCTTTCAGGAACATTCCTGGGATGTGCTCACCTGTCTAAAGATATTTGGAGGCAAGAGGGTCCCTTTACAGCAGAGTCCCCTCCAGTTCTCCATCACTCTCACTTTATTCCTCGTAAGAAGGAATTCAAACTTAACATTCAAAAAACTAAGATCATGGCATCCGGTCCCATCACTTCATGGCAGATAGATGGGGGAAAAAATGGAAACAGTGGCAGATTTTATTTTCTTTGGCTCCAAAATCACTGCAGATGGTGACTGCAGCCATGAAATTAAAAGACGCCTGCTCCTAGGGAGAAAGGCTATGACAAACCTAGACAGCATATTAAAAAGCAGAGCCATCACTCTGCTGATGAAGGTCTGTAGAGTCAGAGCTATGGTTTTTCCAGTAGACATGAGCTTGAGCACACTTCAGGAGATAATGAAGGACAGGGAAGCCTGGGGTGCCGCAGTTCATGGGGTTGCAGAGTCGGATGTGACTTAGCAACTGAACAAAGAAGTCAACATTGTACTCCCTCCCTGTAACTGTAGCCCATTAATCAAGGCCACGCTCCCCATCGCTCTAGACCTGAGCAAGTAATCTGTGAATGGAAAACAGTACAGGTGACGCTGGGTGCAGGGAGCAAAGCATGTCATGGAAGCCTCCTAGAATCTGATCCCAAGTATCCACCAGTTGCTCTTCGACTCTGAAGCTCACACTCGTCTGTGCAACAACAGTGTTAATACTGGGGGGTCTCGCTCCCAGCAGCAGCACACCCAGAATCTTGCAGGACACAGATCACTGGATGGAATAGCTGGGCTTTTCCATGAAAAGTATTGTTGCCAGTTGAGTAAATGGCTCACAGTTACTCACTTTTATCCTAATTAAAAAAGCACATGTGATTTTTACACCAAGGCCAAGGAAAACTATGATTTCTTTTTCCCTTTTTTTACATAGCTGATTTATATTATTATATTAGTTTCAGGTGTACAACACAGTGACTCAATATTTTTATAGATAATACTCCATTTAAAGTTATTACAAAATCATGGCTGTATTTCCCTGTGCTGTACAACACATTCTTACTGCTTGGTGCTTTTACATGGGATCGTTTTAATCCTCTACCTCATCTTGGCCCTCCTCCCTTCCCTCTCCCCACTGGTAACCGCTAGTGTGTTCTCTATTTCTGTCATCTGTTTCTGTGTTGTTACATTCACTCATTTTAGTTTTTAGATTCCACATATAAGTGACAATATAGTATTGGTCTTTCTCTGTTTGACATTTTTCACAAAGTAAAATAACCTCTAGGTCCATTTATATTGCTGCAAATGGCAGGATTTTATTCTTTTTATGGCCAAGTAATAGTCCATTGTAAATATATACCATATCTTCCTCATCCATTCATCCGCTAATGGACACTTGGGTGTTTCCATATTTTGGCTATCATAAGTAATGCTACTGTGAACACTGGGGTGCATGTATTTTTTTCAAATTAGTGTTTTCATTTTCTTTAGATATATTCCCAGGAATGGAATTGCTGATGATATGGTAGTTCTACTTTTAGTTTTTTGAGGAACCTCCCTATTCTTTTGCACAGCGGCTGCTCCAATTTACATTCCCATCAACAGAGTGTCAGAGGGTTCCCTTTTCTCCACATCTTGGCCAGTAATTCTTTGTGCAAAACCATGATTTCTGCTTAACTCCTCACCTTGGGTGAATTAAAGTTCTGACGGTTCAATCCTGATTACAACAGCTCATGTTCTAAGTGAAGGAAGCGCTGTGTCCTATTTTCCTGACTTCACACTTAACTCTGGGTTTTCAAGTATTTGAAAAGGACTGATCTTCCAAACACTTCCAGTGGACATCGGTCCATCTCATACTGCATATCTCAGCTCCTTGGCATGGTCTCTATGATGCCCCCCAAGGCAGGATGGCCTTCCCCTCAACCTGATCCTCCGTTAACCACTCCCTCCCCTGGCTCTCTCTGCTCTAGCCCCTGCTGCTTCTCACCTGAGGCCTGGTGGCCTCTGGCCTTACCAGGATGAGATTTTTCAAACCCCACATGGCTCATCTCATCACTTCCTTCAAGTCTTTGCTCAAAGGTCCCCTTTTCTGAAGTCCTTCCCCACACACCTGATGGAGGACAGTTTGTTTCTTTTCTGATCTTAATCCTTAACCAGCAGAATGTGTCCTGACACATTTTGGGACCTACTACTCTATAGAAGTGTAGCCTTCACTGACTCCTGTATTCCCATCAGGACTTTTCAGGTGGTTGCATGCATGTGTGCTAAGTCGCTTCAGCCCTGTCAGACCCCTTGCGACGCTATGCACCGTAGCCCACCAGGCTCCTCTGTCCAGGGGATTCTCCAGGCAAGAATACTGGAGTGTGTTGCCATCTCCTTCTCCAGGAGATCTTCCCAACCCAGGGATCGAACCCGAGTCTCTTATGTCTCCTGCATCGTCAGGTGGGTTCTTTACCACCAGCACCACCTGGTTGTTGCAGGTTGCTGACACTCAGAAAAAAAAAGAAAAGTGTATTTGTTAGAGGAAAAAAAAAAGAGGATTAAAAACTGAGTTAAAAAAGAAAATAGGCTAAGAAGATCTTACTTTCTGTCCTTTCCCCACCTCCAGTCTAGAGAAAGCGCAGGCGAGACCTGTGGCTAAACTCTAAGAACAAGAGTCTTCAGTCTTCTCCCCCCTTGGACTGCTTGGCTGGACCAGCCGAAAGGAAAATCCTCCGCTCCCCGTCCTATGGCTCATCTGAAAAAGTCTCTATGTTCTGAAGAAGGGAGGCCACAGTGTGTAGAGGACAGACACCAGCCAACAAGCAGGGTGTAGCATACGATGGGGCTCATCATAAATTATAAGTGATTTATGGTGTCCTTCTGGGCACCGAGCCCACATTCAGGGAAGGAGGCTGGGGCATATGCCTCCGGCTCCTTTCCGTGGACTCCTGGCCAAGATTTTATATTACTCTGGAAGTATCTGTGAGAATAAATCTTGTAGTCAACAAGCCACTTGTGTTTTCTTTTGGCAAGGAAAGAGAGTCCTAATTCTCGATTCTAACGCCGTTTAATGTCGGAACAAAATAGAAGAGCAAATAGAAGACCATTAAATAAGCGGACCATGTTATCTTCTTGGTCTTGAGTACTGAATGGCCTTACTGTGAAACAGACAGACACAGAGACCTGCTTGTCTTGGGTGGAAAGTGTTCTATAAGAGCCTGGCTCTTTACCTCTCCCCAATAGTCGGTACAGAAAGCAGAATGTCAAGAAATGGTCTCCTTTTTAAAAGACCCTTCACTAAGGCTTAGCTAAATCATTTAAAGAACTACAGCCACCAAAATGCCACCCAACGGGACATTTGCAAAAACCTTCCAAAACATCTCAAGAATGTCAGGCAGAGAAATGAAGCCAACATCTCCATCTCGAAACACTCAGGGGTCTGGCTGTTTTCTTGTTTATCCAGGCCACTCCCCTACTCACAAATCCTACGTACTTCAGAACAAGTCCAACTCCTCGGAACAGCAGCCAAGCTTTATAACCGGCCCCAAAGCACCATTCTTCCCCCTAATTTTTTTTTTTCATCTTACTTTTGCACAAGCCCAAAGTTAAAGTCAACCGTTGCTTCCTGTCATTTCCTAAACACTTCCTGCACCACCTCTGCTCCATTCCTTCATTGGTTTCCTTCTCCTAGAATCAGGCTATTTCCCTCTCCCTCTTCACTGAAATCTTGCTTGAATTTTAAATCCTCTTCAAACAGCGCCCCCTACATGGCGATCTCACTATTCTGGTTGGTAAAATGTATAACTCCAAGTTCCTAGAGCGCTTTTCTTTTTCCATTCAAATATAGTTGATTTACAATGTTGTGTTCGTTTCAGGTGTATAGCAAAGTGATATATATATATATTCTTTCCAAGATTTTTTCATATAGATTATTCAAAGATATTGAATATAGTTCTCTGTGCTATACAGTCGGTCCTTCTTGACCTGTTTCATATATAGTCATGTGTATATGTTAATCCCAAATTCCTAATTTATCCCTCTCCCCGCTCCTTTCCCTCTTGGTAACTGTAAGCTTATTTTCTAAGTAGAGAAGTTTTAAATAACTTATCTGTGCCTCAGTTTTCTCATCTATAAAGTGGGATAACAGCTGCTACTTTCTGGTTCTTCTGGAGGTTAAATAAGAAGTGAAACTGTTAGATTAATATCTAGAATCTAAAAAGCACTGAATAAATGTTAGCTATTATTATTATTGCTATTAGCTACTGTTAGCTACTATTATTTATTAAGTTATAGAACTTACTACATTTTTGACTGTGTACTATGTGTACAAAGTTGCATATTCACATGACTCTAGTCCAAACCCTAAGAGGGCACTTCTGTATGTCATTTCATCTCCACTATGCCAAAAACCATACAACGCACAGAGAACATACTGTGCATTTCTGTTTTGTTTTGTTTTCACAAGGAGGCAGAGGAGGTATATCTATAGCTCTTTTCTACCTTTTCTACTCATCTTAGAAATAGCCCTCCTGATATGCAGCCTTTGAGGAACCACCTTCCCCCCTCTGAGTCCATGTTACCTGCGTGAAGCCAATCCCATCTCTGGGGTCCAAGACTCCCGAGCCCAGTATCTTACAGGCACTGGTGACTGGTGCAGAGAGCGGCTGTGTCCGAACTGCACCAGTGAGATTCAGGCCCAAGACCTTTGGTGCAACAGGAGGAAAGAAAGGTGTTTTTTTTCTTCTGGATCTGTAGAACTAGCTGAACAGGAGCCTAAGGCTGCTAGTAGTCAGTCACTTTGCCTCCAAAAAAGGAGAGCCTAACTTAAAAAAAAAGAAAGAAAGCCAATACAGAGGAATACAGACTCAAAAGGAGGAGACAGATTCCGAATCTTAGTTTCTAAGGAGCTGGATCCAACTCCATGCCTGAAGGTTGCCCCTGGGCTTCTTGGTTAAGTGAACCAATAAATTCCCTATTTGCTAAAGCCTGTTACATTCATCAGCAGTGAAAAGTTCTGACTAATCAAGGTGTTAAATGGATGTTTTTTAACGCTAAATTTTCTTCCAGCAGAACCTAGGAAGTCTCTAGTTTTCAAGGCAGAAATATGAAAGAAGAACTATACAGACCCTCTTTTCCCCCTTCAAGGCCTTAAGAAAGAGGAAGGTGTCTATGCTCCCTTCTTCCTCTTGGGAAATCAGTGTCACAACTTCCTCCAAAAACGTGACAGCAATCATCTGCTTATTTGGTGCTTAGATAGCATTTTTGTATTTATTTTCTCATCAGTCCTCCCAGTATTCCTGAAAGACAGGCTAATCAATTATTATTCTTATTTCTCTCAAATAGATAAGGACACTAGACTTAAAAGAAGGCAAACATGTTTTCCAGTCACAGATTTAGAATCTGGTTGAACCCTAATGCATCTGACCAAAGCCTACCACTTGCATTCTCCCTCCTGAATTGATAATTACAAAGATTTCAAATTTCTCAAGAGCTACAATGCTTTTTAATTCCCCTTTAAGACATGAGACAGAAGAAAACCATTTTTTTCTGAACAGTTAAATGAACAGTTATCATAGCTTTGTTTCAAGGCATTAAATTAAATTAAATTTTATAAAAATACTAGGTAATATTCTGTACAGGTAATATTCATATTCAGAAATTTTAAAATATAGTACACATTTGAAAGTCTTGCTCTTATTGGTCATTTGTATATTCATTGTTTATGCACATATAAACATATGTAAATATATATTCTATTTTTAAAAGTTGAAGTATAGTTAATTTATAATGCTATAGTAGTTTCAGGTGTACAACACTGATATTCAATATTTCCATAGATAATATTCTACTTAAAGTTACTAAAAACAATGACTGTATTTCCCTATGCTGTACAACATATCTTGTTGCCGATCTAATTTAATACATAGTTTGAAAAAAAAAAAATACATAGTTTGTGTCTTTTAATCCCATACCTCTTCATTCTCCCCACTAGTATCCACTAGTTTGTTCCCTATATCTATAAGTTTGCTTCTATTTTTTAAAATACATTCATTTGCTTTATCTTATAAATTATGCATATGTGGTAACAGAGATTGTCTCAGAAGGAAACCTTTTTAAAGTTAATTTTCAATGGGCAATTTTTAAATAGTAGTGCACTCTCAACAGTTAGAACTGGACATGGAACAACAGACTGGTTCCAAATAGGAAAAGGAGTACATCAAGCCTGTATATTGTCACACTGCTTATTTAACTTATATGCAGAGTACATCATGAGAAACGCTGGGCTGGAAGAAGCACAAGCTGGAATCAAGATTGCTGGGAGAAATATCAATAACCTCAGATATGCAGATGATACCACCATTATGGGAGAAAGTGAAGAGGAACTAAAAAGCCTCTTGATGCAAGTGAAGGAGGAGAGTGAAAAAGTTGGCTTAAAGCTCAACAATCAGAAAACTAAGATCATGGCATCTGGTCCCATCACCTCATGGGAAATAGATGGGGAGACAGGGGAAACAGTGTCAGACTATTTTTTTGGGCTCCAAAATCACTGCAGATGGTGAATGCAGCAATGAAATTAAAAGACGCTTACTCCTTGGAAGGAAAATTATGACCAACCTAGATAGCATATTAAAAAGCAGAGACATTACTTTGCCAACAAAGGTCCGTCTGGTCAAGGCTATGGTTTTTCCAGTGGTCATGTATGGATGTGAGAGTTGGACTGTGAAGAAAGCTGAGCGCTGAAGAATTGATGCTTTTGAACTGTGGTGTTGGAGAAGACTCTTGAGAGTCCCTTGGACTGCAAGGAGATCCAACCAGTCCATCCTGAAGGAGATAAGTCCTGGGTGTCCATTGGAAGGACTGATGCTGAAGCTGAAATGCCAGTACTTTGGCCACCTGATGTGAAGAGTTGACTCATTGGAAAACACCCTGATGCTGGGAGGGATTGGGGGCAGGACAGAAGGGGACGACAGAGGTTGAGATGGCTGGACGGCATCACCAACTCGATGGGCATGAGTTTGCGTAAACTCCTGGAGTTGGTGATGGACAGGGAGGCCTGGTGTGCTGCGATTCATGGGGTCGCAAAGAGTCGGACACGACTGAGCAACTGAACTGAATTGAACTGAACACTCTCATAGTTCAAATTATAAAAGGATCAAGTAGAAAAAAAAAAATCTCACTTTCTCTCTGGCTCTCACCTTGACCCCACCTATTCAAACTGAACCTCACCTTTACTCCACAAGCAAATAACCACTTTTATTAGTGTTCTTGTATCCTCCCAGACTTTCTTAGGCAAATTCATTCATTTTTAATTTTTCCCCTTTATACACAAAAGATAGGATGTTTAAAAACTGTTCAGCATCATTCTTTTTCACTGAACAGTTATTAATGCTTCTAAAATTTCAGGTGACAGAGCTGAGACGGAAGAGGTGATGGCTTCTGCCTTGTGCAAACAGCAGTAGCAGCTGAAATCACTGCTGTTTCCAAAGGGGTTGAGCTGGAAACAGTCATGGCAAATCCATCCAAAGGGACTCATGGGGTTTATTCCCAAGGGATAAAGGTTGGGGACGAGAACAATGAGCAAGTCCTCGATCCCAGATGGGCCAGGAAGTACCAGTGATCTCAGGAGAGTAATCAGAGGCCAGGATTTGTGAGCTACGTGAAACTCTGCTTGTCATTCCCCCTTCCAGGCTGATTCTCGTAAAGTCATGAGAGGCAAAACTGCACTAGACAGGTGCCCTGGGGGTTCACCCCGTTTGATGGAAAGTCTGTGTGTTTCCATTTCCTGTTTCTTCACATTCAAAGAGAGTAAACTCCAAACAATGTGAGACCAGAAAAGGCACAGATGTGTGAAAGAACGGTAATGATAATCATCCTTAGATTAATTAAATTCTAACCTTCCAATAGCAGACTAGAGAAGTGATCAAAAATGAATCTCAGCTCTGAATGGTGAAGAGAGATTTTAAGCTAAAAGATCATAAACAACACCCGTGAAAGAAGAGACAGAGTCTGAACTTCTGACTCTCACACACTTCCCCATGATCTGCTTTAGGACAGTCTCATCCATTTCAGGGATTTAACACAGATTGAAATGGCACAATGTCTCATTTTAACGCTGATCAGGTAGCCAATGACAAGCCAAGAGCGGATAAGAAAGAGACCTCAGTAACACTAAATTATAGGAAATCAGAGGGCTTCCCAGGCGGCGCAGCAGTAAAGAATCTGCCCGCCAATGTAGGAGACGCCAGAGACATGGATTCAATCCCTGGGTCAAAAGGATACCCTGAAGTAGGAAATGGCAACCCACTCCAGTATTCTTGCTTGAAGAATCCCTTGGACAGAGGAGCCTGGTGGGCTACAGTCTATGGGGTCGCAAAGAGTCAGATATGACTGAGCAACTCAGCAACACATCTAATCAGATCAGCTTTCTTAAGATTACTAAGAAGTAAGTGCTCCTGAGCATTTGAAACATTCCCCTCTTCTACCAACTATCTTGACTACACAACAGAATGAACAGTATCTATACAGAACAGTATTTCCCTGGAAAAACTGGTCCATGCCTAGACTAAACCACGATGCCTGCCTGACACTTCAGAGAGACAACCAAGAGTATCTTCACTAAAACTTTTATTTTTCAAGGTAAAACACTAAAAAACTTTAGGGAAAAAGTACCTTTTGATGAAGGTAAAAGAGGAAAGTGAAAAAGCTAGCTTGAAACTCAACATTCAAAAAACTAAGATCATGGCATCCGGTCCCTTAACTTCACAGCAAACAGAAGGAGAAAAAGTAGAAACAATGGCAGATTTTCTATTCCTGGGCTCCAAAATCACTGCAGACAGTGACAACAGCCATGGAATTCAAAGATGCTTGCTCCTTGGAAGGAAACCTATGATAAAACCTAGACAACGTTTTAAAAAGTAGAGACATCACTTTGACAACAAAGGTCCATATGGTCAAAGCTATGGTTTTTCCAACAGTCATGTATGGATATGAGGGTTGGACCATAAAGGAGGCTGAGCACCAAAGAACTGATGTTTTTGAACTGTGGTGCTGGAGAAACTCTTGAGAGTCCCTTGGACTGCAAGGAGGTCCAACCAGTCAGTCCTAAAGGACACCAACCCTGAATAGTCATTGGAAGAACGTTGCTGAACCTGAAGCTCCAATACTTTGGCCACCTGATGCAAAAGAGCTGACTCATTGGATGGAAAAGACCCTGATGCTGGGAAAGACTGAAGGCAAAAGGAGAAGGTGCCAGTAGAGGATGGAATGGTTAGATAGCATCATCGACTCAACGGACATGAATCTGAGCAAACTGTGGGAGACAGTGGAAGAGAGAGGTGCCAGGCGTGCTGCAGTCCATGGGGTGCAAAGAAGTTGGACACAATTAGCAACTGAACAACAACCACCTTTGCATTGTGACTGGAACTATAATGTTCAAAGTCTGATAGCAATGCATACTTTCCACTTTGATATAATGCTCCCTTTTAGTATTCTCTCCATTCTGTTTCTAAATTTCTGATTATGGAGGTGATAAAGTTAGCTTAAGCAAGCTAGAAAATAGAAAATGAAAGTATATATTCTAGCCTTTTAAAAAATACATCTCGAGTTCAAATCCAGACCTGGCAACTTGCAGGTAATCAGAGGCAAACTCCTCAACTTCTTCATGCCTTAGTTTCTGCAGATGAAAACAGACGTCATGCAGCCTGACTTGGATGTGGACATTAGAATGGCTAAAATGTCTTATAAAGTGTTTGACACAAAGTAGGGATCCCATAAGTATTAGATATTTTCCTCCTCTGCTTTTCATCTTCTCTTTCTATTGCCTTTGACAATACTCTACTGATAGTTTTACCTGATAGGCTTATTCATACAGGCACAGGCTTATTGATCTAGAAAGCAGCACAGTATAAGAGTCAAGAATGAAGACTCGAGGTTCCTGAGGTTCAAATACAGGATATTCTACTCACAAGCAAAGGAACCTAGAGCAAGTTATTTAACTTTTCTGTGCTTCAGCTTATCCATTACTGAAATGAGGATTATAATAGTGACCGACCCACAGAGTAACTGGGAAGACATCAAGTATTTAATACAGCATCTGGTTAAAAACTCAACAAGGGTGAGTTTTATTAATATCCATGTTTCTGGTTCCTCCTTTACGTTTAATCACAAATAAAACTTCAAATGAGTGACAGAAATAAAGGTTAATTTATTTGTATTAAAAAAACACTTTATATGCTACACATGTGGTAATTTATTCAAAGGGAGCTTTTATTTTTTTTACTGTGCCTTATGTAATCTTAGTTCCCTGACTGGGGATTGAACCCGTGCCCTCAGTGGTGAAATTGCAGACTGAACCACTGGACCACCAGGGAATTCCCTGAGGGAACATTTATTGCACCTCATAAGGTAGTAACTAAAGTTAACATTTTAGCATTGAATTGAAGAACAACAAGGAAACTCTATGTAAGGCCAGCAATGTGCTAACATCAGATTTAAATAGGTGATTACGTTTTAGTTAGTGTTGTTGAAGTTTTACATTTGATTCGCTTAAGGTTTTTTAAGACAGATTACAGGGGTTGAGGAAATGGGGAACTGCTGTTTAATGGGCAGAGTTTAACTTCTGCAAGATGAAAAGGTTCTGGAGGTCTGTTGCACAACAATGTAAACATACTTGACCCTAGTGAACTTCACTTAAAAATGGTAAAGGTGGTAAATTTTATGTGCCTTCTACCACAATTTTTAAAATACATTGTAAGATACTTTTGAACTACATTAAGGATGAGAGCCCTATCTAAGATGAAGATGAGATCAGAAGGAATTTTCAAAGAATTTTAACTACACTGATGTATTATGTGTTCACTCTTTTCCAGAAACCAGTTTTCCCTCCAATCACGCTGTTTATTCTCATCTATTTCTCACATTTTGGGCTTCCCAGGTGGTGCAGTGATAAAGAATCCACCTGCCAATGCAGGAGACGCAAGAGATGTGGGTTCAGTCCCTGAGCTGGAAAGATCCCCTGGAGGAGGAAATGACAACCCACTCCAGTATTCTTGCCTGGAAATTGTCATGGACAGAGCAGCCTGGTGGGCTACTGTCCATGGGGTCACAAAGAGTCAGACACAACTGAGAGACTTGAGCACGCATTTCTCACATAGTCTCTCATGCCGTATCTTATAATAGGTACTAGGTAAACATACTTTCAAATAAAGAAAAATTTAAAAATATATATTTCAAAAACGAAAGGGTCCGAATTTGAGAAAGCAACTGAGGAAAACTCAGGACAAAAAAAAAAAGTTATAAACCACGACGCGCAAAATCCTTTCACCTAACAGAGAAATACAAATTAAGCTCTAAATTATATTCCAAGTGGGAAACAAATCAGGAAAACATGCCAAAAACCAGTCACTTTCCAGGACTTAGCCCTTAGTGATAAAGACCGGATTCATATCACAGGATGAAAAAAACCAAAACAAAACCACAAAGGGAAATAATATGCAAAGGAAATAAAATAATGGACTTTCCTGACATGAGTTCTCTGACCCAGGCCAGAAGGAGCTCTGTAGTACCTTTAAAAGTGTTTAAAAGTGGCCCCACTCCCAAGGAAAATGAAATTAGGAAATTATCCACCCAAGTAAGGCATATAAACAATCAGATCCTCTTTTAAAACAATACGAAGTCACTAGGTCTCCATCCCTGTGGAAGCTGTTTTTTTATTAAAAATATCAATGGGAACACTGCTCCTTTCCTCCACATTCCCCTCGGGAAGTAAATATGACAAAGAAAAAAAGAAGAGTTAGCAATTCTATATTTCATGCTAGTGGGTGTGATTTTTTTAAAAATGTCATTTATAATCAGCAAAATCTGATTATTAGATATCATAGACAGCATCCATGGCATGTTTGAGGATGTTTTCATAGGATGCTCAGCAAAAATGCCTTGCGTGAGTTCACTTGCCTCAGAAAAACCTAAATTCCCCCTGGAAAAGGCGAGAGGCCTCAGATCCTAGTCAGGGTACCATATGACTGAAGCCATTTAGCACATACAGCACACATCCTGGGACAGGGTAAGGCCCACCAAGAGCCTTTCATTTACTCATTCATTTGACAAACTCTAACTGAATGCTTAACATAAACCAGGCACTATTCTAGTTGCTTGGGATTTTATCAGGAAAAAAACAAAAATGAAAATCCCCATCCTCATGGAATTTATAATCTAGCAGGAAGTGGGACCAGATAATAAACAATAGAAATAATATTAACTGTTAGAAGGTAAGACATGCTATGGAAAACAAAGTAAGGCATATGTACACGACTTTGTATAAAATAGACCACTAATGAGGACCTACTGAATAGCATGGGGAACTCTACTTAATGCTAAGTGGTGACCTAAATGGGGAAAAAATCCAAAAGAGAGGATATATGTATACGTACGGCTGATTTACTTTGCAGAAAATAACACAACATTGTAAAGCAACCATACCCCAATAAATCTTTTTTTAAGGCAGAAAAAGAGGAACCTAGAGTGCCAGGGGATCAATTTTGTATCCACCAGGATGGTTAACAATAAGACAAATAGACAAGGACAAATACTGCCCAGAATATGGATAAACTGGAACCCTCATATACAGCTGCTATGAATGTAAAATGATGCAGCTGCTTCAGAAAACAATCTTGGCAGTTCCTTAAAATGTTAAACGTTGAATTTTCATACGACTCAGCTATTCCATTTCTACTTATATAATCAAGAGAAGTGAAAACATGCATCCACAGAAACTTATGCACAAATGTTCCCAGCAGCATGTTTCATAATAGCCAATAGTAGAAACAACTCAAATGTTTGTCAACTGCTGGGTAAAGTGTGGTTTATTCAAACAATGAAACATTATTTGATAATAAAAAGAAACTAAGTCTTGACACATGTCACAACATAGAGCTGGGGGTTGGGAAGAAAATGGGGAATGACTCCTAATGGAATGGGATTTTTTTCAGGATGCTGAAACTGTTGAATGTTGACTGCGATGATGGCTGCATAGCTTGTGACTATTACTTAAAAGCACTGAATCACACACATTAAACGGGTGAATGGCATGGTAAATAAGTTACATCTTAACAAAGCTGTTAAAAAAAGATTGCTAGCGGGTAAAAGAGATTCAACATAGGATGAACTAGGTAGGACTCACTGAGAAGTTAGAATATGAACATGGATTTCAATGAAGGAGATGAGATTGTTGCTGTTGTTCGGTCACTAAGTTGTGTCTGACTCTTTGTGACCTCATGAACTGCAGGCTTCCTGTCCTTCACCATCTCCCAGAGTTTGCTCAAACTCACGTCCATTGAGTCGGTGATGCCATCCAGTCATCTCATCCTCTGTCGCCCCCTTTTCCTCCTGCCTTCAATCTTTCCCAGTATCAGGGTCTTTTCCAATGAGTCAGTTCTTTGCATCAGGTCACCCAAGTTGGAGTTTCAGCTTCACCATCAGTCCTCCCAATGAATATTCAGGGTTGATTTCCTTTAGAATTGACTGGTTTGATGAGGTTGCTGGTTAACCATAAAGAAATCTGGAGGAAGAGCCTCCCTCTGTTTTCCATTCAAAGCACCAGAGGTCCTATCAAAACGCACCCAAGATAAAAGAGATAACCTTAATGGTCCTATAACAATTAAAGAAATAAAATTTGCAGTTTAAAACCTTCTTTAAAAAGAAGTCTTCAAGTCCAGATGGTTTCACTGGTGAATTCTATCAAACATTTAAGGAAGAAATAATGCCAAGTCTGCATAATCTTTTTCAGGAATAGAAGGGCAAAGGGTAAGAAGGGGTTCCTAACTCACTCTATAGGATCAGCATCACACTGATGCCAAAGAAAGCAAAGACAGTACAAGATAAGAAACTACAGACCAATATCATGAATCTTCAACAAAATGTTATTAAATAAAGCCCAGCAGCATACAAAAGAATAATAAATTACAACTCAGTGGGGTATGTCCTAGGAATGCATAGCTGATCAATATTAAAAAAAAAACTATCAATGTAATCAAGCATTGTAATAGTCTAAAGAAGAAAAACTATTAATACATAATCATATATATTGAGGCAGAAAAAATATTTGAGAAATTCAACATCTATTCATAATATCTTAGGAATTCAGGCATTATATGGAACTTCACCCTGATAAAGTGTATCTACAAAAAAACCATCAGCTAACATCATACTTAATAAATGCCTCCTTGTAAGAATGGGAACAAGGCAAGACTCTCCCCTTCCCCCACTCCTACTTACTGTCATACTGGAAGCCCTACCTAGTGCAAAAGGGCAAAAAATGACATGAAAGGCATAAAAATTGAAAAGGAAGAAATAAAACCATCTCTACCTACAGATGATATATTAATAATTATCTAGATAGAAAATCATTAAAAATTTTACTAGTCTTAGTAAGTTAGGCAAGGTAGGATGATACAACTGTATTTCTAGAAAGTAGCAGTGAACAACTGCAGACATTAAAAAAAAATGTCATTTACAATAGTTTTTTTTAAAAAGAAAGAATAGGAAAGAAATAGGAATAAACCTAATACTGTTTTCTAAAAATTTCTAAACACAAATGAAAGAAACAGATGAACTCATTAAATGGAGAGACGTATCAGTTTACACATTAGCGGATTCAACGTAGAAAAGATACCAGTTCCACCCAAACTGCACTATAGATTTAATGTAATTCCAATAAAAATCTCAGTAGGAAATTTTGAGAATATAAAGAAGCTGATTGTAAACTGTATAGGAAGCACAAAGAAACTAGATTAGTAAAACAATTTTGAAAATGAAGAATAAAGTTGGAGAAACCACAGAGCCTGATTTTCAGGCTTATAAAGCCACAGTAATCAAGATAACAAGGTACTGGTGAAGGAACAGACATACAGATGAAGAGCACAGAAGAGTGAATCCGATAACAGATCCACACAAATATAGATCTTAATTTTTGATAAAGACTATGTGGTCCATTAATTTTTGACAAAGCTGTAAGGCAGTTCAATGGAGAAAGAACAGCTTTTTCAACAAATGCTCTTGAAAGTTCTTTGTGTTTTTGTTTTGCATATGAATGTTCACAGCAGGTTTATTTGTAATGAAAGTTCTTATACATGATACCAACAGCATGATCCTAAAAGAAAGAGATGATAAACTGTACTTCATCAACAAAAAGACTTGCTCTATAAATGACACTATTAAAGGATGGAAAGACAAGCTACAGTCTGGCAGAAAATAACTTTAATAACCCATCCGACAAACGCATTGTACATATCTAGACCATATAAAGTACTCTCAAAACTCAACATTAAGGAAACAAACAACTCAATAAAAAATTGGTCAGAGGACTTGAACACACCTTTACCAAAGAAGAGTATATGGAAGAAAAACATGCTTATTGGTCTTTAATGATGCAAAAGCAATTTAATGGGGACAGGATGGTCTTTTCAAAAGATGCTATTGAGAAAATTGAACACTTAAATGCAAAAAATGAATCTTGACCTAAACCTTATACCTTACATAAAAAATAACATAAAAATGATCATAGATCTAAATGTAAAAGACTAAAATATAAAACTTTTATAAGAAATTATAGGAAAAAATTTTTGTGGTTTGGGGTTAGGCAGAGACCAGCTGGGAGAAAATAAGTGCAAATCACATACCTGATCAAGAATCTGTACCCAGAATATATAAAGAACTCTCAAAATGTAACAGGAAGAAAGCAAACAATCAGAAAACAGGCAAAATACTTAAAACAGAAACTTTACCAAAGAGGATATATAGATGGCAGATAAGTATATGAAAAGAAATTGAACATAATTAGCCATTAGAGGAATACATCGCTGATTCAACGGATATGAATTTGAGCAAACTGCAGGAGCTAGTGGAGGACAGAGAAGACTGGCATGCTGTAGTCCATTGGGTCTCAAAGAGTCAGACACAAAATAAATGGCTGAACAACAAGGGAAATGCATATTCAAACCATGATAAAATTCTACCACATACCTTCTAGAATGGCTAAAACAAAAAAATAATGACAGCATATCTATGTTCAGAGTAGCAACAGCCAAGAGGTGCAAGCAACCCAAATACCCACTGATGACAGCATGAACAAAATGTGGTATGTGTATGCAATGAAATACGAAGCTGTTTTTAAAAGGAGGGAAATGCTGTCACATGCTTCAACATGAACGAACTTTCAGAACATTATGATAAATGAAATAAAACAGCTATAAAAAGAAACTACTGTATGGTTCCACTTATATGAAGTATCCAATATAGTCAAATAATAGAAAGAGAAACTAGAATGGTGATCACCAGGCCCTGGGGAGAGGGGGTAAAGGGGAATTGTTTAATAGATACAGAATTTCAGTTCCTTAAAAATGAAAAAGCTCTGGAGATTTGCTTTATTATTATTATTTTGGCCACACTGCATGGCATGAGGGAATCTTAGTTCCCCAACCAGGGATCAAACCTGTGCCCCTGCAGTGGAAGCATGGATTCTTAACCACTGGACCGCTAGGGAAGTCCCTGGAGATTTGCTTTACAATAATGTAAATGTGTTTTACTACTGAACTGTACATTTAAAAAAATGATCAAGATTATAAATTTTATGATATGTTTTCACCACAATAAAAAAAATTACAATGATAACCCAAAGTGCTGACAAGGATATGGAGCAACTGGAACTTTCTGACACCTCTGGTAGGAATGTACAACCCTGGGAAATAGTTTGGCGGTTGCTTATAAAGTTAAAAACGCATTTAACATAGGACCCAACATCTACTCCTACATATTTTCCCTAGAGAAAGAAAAACTTTTGTTCACACAAAAACCTTTACAGAATGTTAATAGCAGTTCTACTCATAATCACCCCAAACTGGAAACAATCCAGAGGTCCTTCAACAGGTGGACACATAAACTATGAACATTCATACCAAAGAATACTACCTAACAATCACAAGGAACAACTGATACACGCAACAACCTGGATGAACCTCACAGGTGCTATGCTGAGTGAAAGAAGCCAGTCTCAAGAGGTTTCATGCTCAATGATTACAAGTACAATGACATACTTGAAACAACAAAATGATAGTGAAGAAAAACACAGCAGTGTTTGCCAGAGGTCAGAAGTTCAGGGGCTGGTGGAGAGGAGGTAGGGCGTGACCATACAAAAACAGCACACGGGGGACTGTGGGAGTGATGGAACCGTGATCTATCTTGATTTTGGTGGTAGTTACCCAAACCAGACATGCATGAAAATTCATCGAACTGGGACTTCCCTGGTGATCCAGTGGTTAAGATTTTGCCTTTCAATGCAAGGGGTTCAATCCCCAGTCAGGGAGGTTAAGACCCAACATGCCTTGCAGCCAAAAAAATAAAACAAAAAACAGAAACAATATTGTAACAAATTCAATAAAGACTTTACAAATGGTCCACATTAAAAAAAAAAAAAACTTTTAAAAGTTCATAAAACTGTGGTGGTGGTTTAGTTGCCAAGTCGTGTCTGACTCTTGTGATCCCATGGACTGTGGTCCTCCAGACTCCTCTGTCCATGGGGTTCTCAGGACAAGAATACTGGAGTGGGTTGCCACTGTACACACACACCCACCCACCCACCCAGAGAGTCCTGATCACAAATGCTGTGACAGAGTATGAACTAGCTGGTGTTTCCTTGGCATATCTGCCTCCTGCAGCCCCTTCTAAGAAAATCTCAGGAGTCCACCATCACAACTGTCAGGAAGAAACAGAGTATCTTCCTGTGGAATACAGGCTCACTGACTCAAGACCACAGTCCGAAAGAGAGGCCAGGCAGGGAAAAGTTTCAGAAAAATAGAAATCCTATTCATGTTTTCTGAAAGAGGTATGGTTTGACATTGCAAGCACAAACCAGCACTCTGTGAAAAGCCTCCTTCCAAGGAGCCTGGTTTGTTGGGGAAAGTTTACAACAAATGTTTCCAAGAGGGGCTGCCAAAAAAACTGACTACAGGTAACCTTGAGACCCAGGGGTCTGGACTGTGCAGACACCATTGCAGTGATCTCTTGGCTGTGACCTTTGCTTCTCTTCCTTGGAGAGATGCCACCGATAGAGCTACAAATACAAAGCAGTTTTCCCACTAGGGAAAGTAAAGTAGTTGGGGAACATCACCCTTTGCTCTGGAAAAGGTGAATGATATCTAGAAGGAATGGGAGAATAACACAGTTAAGGAAGTTACAAAGAGAAATATTTTGAGGAAGAAAAAAAGGAATCAAAACAGCAGTTGAGAGGTTGAGAAGAGGAAAAAGTTAACACAAAGGAAGGGGAAAGCTGACCGGCTCTGCAGATCTGGGGCTGGACGGCAGGTCAGAGATGCAGACGAGAACAGTGGTACCAGACACGCGAAAGCAAAAGAGCAGAGGACCAAGTTCATAAGCCCGGGAACGTTCCCTTTTTGTTAACTCTTGTGTCCCCCACACCTGGGACAGATCTGAGCTCACAGGAGATCAGTGAAGGGTTGCTATACGAATGAACAAGAAGGGAGACTGATGAGAACCGGCAGGAAGGGTCCAGAGCAGTCACCCAGGAACTGCTACTGATGCGTGGACTGTGTGGGCCAGCAGAAGGCAGGCTGGCTTTTCATGATGACACAAAGGAGGACACGCCAAGATGTCGCAAACTTTCCTCTATTAATTTTTAAAAAATAGGAATAATTGTCTTCCTAGAAGCAATCAGAAGCCCCACCTCGCCAGAAGTCCTGAGGGGGATACAGAAAGGTATGGAAGACTGGATGTGGTTTTCTTCTCTTCTGGCTGAAGATCATGATGTGCAAAGAGTGAACAAAGACTGAACAGCCATTTGAACTGATGGTGTCAGAGACAAGGGCTGATTTTCTGGACATACGATACGATACGTATCGATACATCCATATGATAATGTCAGGCCTGACAAGACGCAGGGTCCGTTCCATGAACATAGAAATGATACACTGGATAGAGACTGACTGAACTAGTCTACTGAAGCTGAATGAGGGAGGAAGGAAAAACAACTCAGATAATAGCATAAAATCAGGTATCTTGGAGGACAGCAGTGAGGACATAAAAAACAAGAGTGGAGAATTCTAGTGTTTTCAGAGCAAACAGCATCCAGGAAGACTGGACACAGTATGAATGGGTGCAATAAAAGTAGAGTATTAATAATAAAACAAAGTGCTATGAGGTATCAGCATAAGAAAGTAATTTTTGAGGCATGGTAGAACGGGATTCTGGATGGCTCAAAGGAGACAGATCTGATACAAGAGGGAGGTCTAATGTCAGGAGGGAGTATGTCTTGATGGACACCATTGGGAAGGTGAATGCCTGACGGAAAAAGCACAGAACTTGAGGGTGAGAGTCCTAGAGAGTATGTAGAAGTGGAGATCTAGAAAGAACATCCAACCTACTGTTATAAGGAGGTGAAACAGATCACCCAACTAGGAGAATCTGGGTGATATTTTTCTATATATAGAACATTAAATGAGCATAAATGTAATATAGACTGTCAATGGGGGACTTTCAATTCCTTAGACATTTATAAGATACTTAATTCCTACTGAAAAATTCTTATCACTTTAATAACAGGATACCTTTCTCTTCTGGACACTGATTCTAAATATTAAACATGTGGATGGTAAAGTGCATTAATAGGAATTTGCAGGAGAGTTACCATGTTATCTTGGCATTGAAATGGCCAAGGCTAAGAACATGAGGTATGGCCAGACCCACAGGCTACTCTGTAGACTCCATGAAAGTCAGGGAGCTTGTCAGGCTTGCTCCCCACTATGACCCAGCACCTCAGGCATTAGGTCTGGTACTCAATAACAACTACTCGAATAATTAGGCAATTCAGTATGGTGAGAAACTCTAAATTGAAAATAGATTAAGGGGATGAAACCATTATGAAACCATTATGTACCAATGTGATTAGGAGACAGACAGATAAGTACCCAGGTGGTGCTAACGGTAAAAAATCAGCCTGCCAGTGCAGGATATCTAAGAGGCCTGGGTTTGATCCCTGGGTTGGGAGGATCCCTTGGAGGAGGACATGGCAACTCCCTCCAGTATTCTTGCCTGGAGAATCCCATGGACAGAGAAGCCTGGTGGGCTACGATCCACAGGGTCGCACAGAATCGGACGTGACTGAAGCGACTGAGCACGCATGCCCCAGGGGATAGATAGAAAAACCGGAGAGAATCTGTTTCAGGACAATATAAAAGAGAACATCCTCAATAATGAGCGCTAGGAAGTAGAATCTCAGGAAAAAGCTGACTATATACTATCAGGGTTGCTGAAGCCAACAAGGGTTCCCTGGAGACAGACCTAGATAACTGGTAAAGTTCTTTACAACCCTGAAATTCTCCATTAAAAGTTTCCATTGCAAACTCAGACGGTGTCTTGCTTCAGTAACAATAAATAGTGTTTGGCTATATTTGGAGGAATGAGTCTTAATAGTCCCACATTTCAGGTGTATTGTGGATTAAAGTGAATTTTGTAACTTAATTTGGGTATCTACTTGTCATCCCTTGTACTCTAACCAAGCAATATGGAGACATCACTAACAAGGGGTGCATGAACACTGAGGCAATAACACATTGTTTCGACTTACAAAGGTAATTTTGAACTTGATATATGGAGCCACCAAAAAAACATCACCATATGAGGGATTTGAAATTTGGACTCCATGAAGCTGACTATCTGATCACCTGTCAGAATCTGGCTCTTAGATTTGAATTTAAGAAAGGAAGCCATAATGAAACATTTGTATTATAGAGCTAAATTCCTTTCTTGGATTCCTGTTCCTCTTCTAGTAGAGTTGTAGACTGAAATTACGTGATTTTTTCAGAGCTAGGATGCCAACAAAAGACATCAAGATTAGCAACCATGAGGTTCATGAATGTGAAAGCATTTAACTGTTAAATTATTGGATAAAGTTTATATTGGATTATACTCACAATGCATTAACAGTATTATCAGGTAGAAGATAACACATGCTATCTCTAACGCATGTGATCACCTAATAGGATTTCCCTGTGCTTTTCTTTCTTTCCCTCTTGTTTTTGTTCAAATATTGCCTTCCCAGTGAAGTTTCCTTGACCATCCCATTTTTTGGGTTTGTTTGTTTTGTTTTGGGCTTTTTTTTTGTTGTTGTTGCATGGGGAGACTTGTGGGATGTCAGTTTCCCAACCAGGGATCAAACCAAGTTCCTTTCAGTAGAAGTGCAGAGTCCTAGCCATTGAATTGCCAGGGAAGTTCCTGACAACCTCATTTTAAACTGAAACTTCCCTCCCACACTCCTTACTCTTTGCTTTATCTTTTTCCCTCTTGTGTTATAATATACCATGTAACATACTGGGTTTACTCTCTGCCTCCTACTCCTGCTAGAATGTACATCCCATAAGAGAAGGCAGTTTGTCTCTTTTGTTTCTGCTGTATCACAAGAGTCTACAACAGTGCCTGACATTTAACAGATGTAGATGCTCAATAAACGTCCATCGAGAGGGCAAGAGTATTATCTAGCATATAAGAAAGGGGCCCTACCTACATGGACCAGGATGTGTTGTGTGGTGTTTGTGAGCTATGTAACTTCTTTCTGCTGCTGTATGTTAGGAAAAGTGAGAGATTCTCCTTGCTTCCTTCAATATAATGTGAGAGTGAATGATCCATGAAGGCAGTTCCATCTTCTTAGTGGAACAAGACATAAAATCAAAATTCTGTCATTTATTCAAGCAACCAGACCAGTCCTGAACAAATTTCACCCCAGGAAAATCCTCTAATTTTGCCCTACCTTCTAGACATAGGAAGTAAACACCATAAGCAACATTATGCCTCTATGACAATAAAAAACAGTATCTTAACTGAACCAAACATAATTTTGATCCTTGTCAACCATTTTTCTGTGTACATAGCCTGAAATCAGGCTAGGCAAGTAGAACCAAAATAATTCTTTAGACCAAATCCTTCTTAAAGCAAAAGCTCCATTATCAGAAGCATATCCAGGAATTAGGGTCATCCTTCAGTGATCAATCCTTACTGGTCTGAGTATGAAGTTATCTTCCACAGAGGCCTCACAGTGTAATGGTACAGATTTTTGGCTGTAGCACCATATTGCTTGGGTTCAAACACTGCTTCTGCCTCCTGCTAGGTGTGTTTCCTTGGGTAAGTCATTTGAATGTTCTGGCCTTAGTGTCCTCATCAGTAAAACTGGGATAATAGCAGCACTTAAACTGCATAACCTTTGAGAATTAAGTGAGTTAACAGGAATAAAGTTTTTATAGCAGAACCTGGCACATATAGCATTCAATAAAAACAGAGCCATTATATTATCAGGGAGTGAGAGTACCTTTAGCAATTGAAGTTTTTACCAGATGACTTTGAGCAAATTACTCTGACTCCTAGCTGCTCCTGATCAGTCGCTCAGTCGTGTCTGAGTCTTTGCGACCCCATGAACTGTACCCTACCAGGCTCCTCTGTCCATGGGATTCTCCAGGCAAGAATACTGGAGTGGGTTGCCATTCCCTCTCCAGGGGATCTTCCCGACACAGGGATCAAACTCAGGGGTCCTTCCACATTGCAGGTGGACTCCTTACCATTTGAGCCACAAGGCAAGCCCCTGACTCCTAGAAGGCTGGTAATTTGCAACGTTATCTGAAAATTAAGACAGGCATTCCCTCTTCATTACTAGCAACACAAATAAAAGTCACAATTATAATGAAAATACACTGTCTTGATTTTCTTCCTTTAGGAGTGTAACTTTTTAAAGAAGGATAAAAAGATAAAATTTCCCCTAGTTATTTTATTGGCTTTTTAATAGTTGTACATAGTTGCAGTTGTGCATATGTGCTTTTGGTTTGTATTTTAATTTATTGTCATCCTTCTCCATGGTATTTTTTCAATCTTCAATTTCTTTTGTAAAGTCCTAAAGCACCCAGGACTGTTTCTGTTATAGTGGATAGTCAATAAACAACCAACTCAAGGCATACTTTAAGAGTACATACCAGGTTCAAATTATCATGTAAAGCACAGGAAGTGGGACAAAGATGAGTGACAGAGTCGCCTCTTTTAAATAATTTACATAGTAAACTGGTAGCAGACACCTAAACCGGGAAAGAAGTCCAAGTCCACACGTCCTAACAGAAGGATAAGCACCAGAGGGGAGGATCCTACTAGATGAGGCTCCATCAAGGACAAGAATATCTTCGGGAAAGAAGAGACATGTTGGGACCCTTGCAGGTCTGGCAGTACTTCCCCAGGTGCAGCTGTAGGAGGAAGGTGCTCAGAGAAAGACGGAAGAGCAAGAAGAAAGGCCGGGGGACACGGGGGCTCAGGGCACGCTCAGTGAGGGACCCCAGGGGACGGAAGTCCAAAGCAGCCTAATAGCAGAAAGATAAGGCAGGAAAGGTCATTTTGAATTACCCTGAGAAGAGCTGAAGAGGCTGGAATTCATTCAGGAAATAATGTGGAGTCAGTCACACTTGCTGAGCAAGAAGCGAAGGACCAAAGTTCCACGTGAGGCAGAGTTCCCATGGGGGTACACAAGATGATCCGGGAGGGTGGGCACAGATTTCCCCACCTAGCCCCAAATCCACAACAACCCCTGATCTCTCGGGCCACCCAACTCTTGGGCTGTGTCCTTGTAGTTAAGAGGAGCTCCAGCATCTGAGGTCTGGCATCTGAGGAGACCACTCTTGCAGACTCCTCCCCTGTGTTCCACTTCAAACAGTGAGTTTCTATCCTGAATCCTTTGGTAACTTCCTGTCCTAATTACCTTCTCTATTGCCTGGTTCCTTAAAAAAAAAAAAAAACAAAGGTGGGGATGGTGAGGTCTGTTCAAGTCTTTTTGGTTCCGGCACCATCTGCCCATGAATACTACCGTCTAAGTAAAGAACACACTGGCTCCTAAGGCTTGCCTGCACCGCCCAGCCTCGCTCACTGGGGCCCCCGTTATGTTACCCTTCCTGGTGGAACACGTGCCATTTTGTTGCAAAGGACCCATCACTGTACTTGCTGGTTTGAGACCTGAACACTGTTCGGATTACTCTAGGGTTCCTGACGGCCTGCACCATCCTGAATCTTCTCTGTCAGCCTCACCAGCTGGGTCAGGTTCTCCTCCTATAGGCAGACTTAATGCCAGAATCCAGCCTCTCCCAGCATACTCTAGCATTCCACAGCTTTCTAGAGCCAGGCTGGCTCATATCTAAGTAGACCAAAGAGGCAACCTGCAATAATTGATAACCTTCAGTGACAAGGACCAGATAACGGAGAAACCCAAAGAAGGGCTGAGGGTAGAGACCAGCACAAGGCGAAAGAAATCAAGTAAATCACAGGTTTAGGACCTGAAAGCATGTAGAAGACAGCAGCAGGCAAGGACGGATCAAAGAACTCCATGGTCAAAGTCTGGATGCCAAAGAAAGCCAGACTGGGGCGGGCAGGGGATCTGCTTTGGTTTGGAAAGTATTTGTACACAGAACTTTCCCCTCCCCATCTCCTCCCTCTCTGCGCTCATTCAGAGCACATGTCCCTTTCCTCTCTAAAACCAAAGTTTAAGTTAACAGATAGAAATAAGTAGGACTAGCGTAATGAAACCTTCTGGTGACCGCTACTGCCGCCAAGTGAACTTTATATTTTCTATCTCCCTTCACTAAAAATAATTTGTTTCTATTCCTGAAATTGTATTTTAATACCATCCCCAAACACAGAAGTATTTCTGAATGTAGAAGCTTGCTGTTGCTGTTCAGCCGCTAAGTCGTGTCTGACTCTTTGTGACCCCATGGACTGCAGCACGCCAGGCTTCCCTGTCCTTCACTATCTCCTGGAGTTTGCTCAGAGTTGTGTCCATTGAGACAATGATGCTATCTAACCATCTCATCCTCTGCCACCCTCTTCTCCTTTTGCCTTCAGTATTCCCCAGCATCAGGGTCTTTTCCAATGAGTCAGCTCTTTGCATCAGGTGGTCAAAGTGTTGAAGCTTCAGCTTCAACATCAGTCCTTCCAATGAATATTCAGGACTGATTTCCTTTAGGACGGACTGGTTGGATCTCCTTGCAGTCCAAGGGACTCTCAAGAGTCTTCTCCAACACCATAACTCAAAGGCATCAATTCCTTGGCACTCAGCCTTCTTTATGGTCCAACTCTCACGAAAAAGTAAAGATATTAAAGTGAAGACATTTTAGATGTTAGGCCAATGTTAAGCATCAACTGTGGATATGTGTTGGAGAGAATAAAGAATCAAGTTGTAAGGTCTCTGGTGCCATGGCCTTAAACAGTATTGAAGAGTCATTCTCATAAAAGATTACTGTTGGTATCTCATACTCTGTTCAAATCTGTGATACCTTTAGGGAGGAATGGAATTAGATGGTTACTACTCCAGGCACCTGCCCCATCGCTCAGTGGTTTGGGGAAGAACGGAGTGTGGTCAGAGGTCCACAGACCCTCTCTTCTAAACCACAGGGCATACAGCAGATATTCACAGCACTGCTCTCAGACATCAAAATATCTCACTGTAAAAACTTCGCAGTCTAACTCTGCAATCTGACAGTCCAACTTAACTGAATGTCTCCCCTGACTGTGTGAAAGCAAAATCTGATGCATGTTTCTTAAAAGAAAAGTCTCATCAAAATATCTGATTTTCTTTTATTTAAAAAATTGACATCTGGAAGGAAATTAATTGATGCCTGGCATGTACCATTTTTTCAATGTATGGACAGAACTATATAGGCCATATGAGTGGGTTCTGAGTTAACCCGTGGTCCTCAGGCACTGCTGCCCATCAGGTACTTGGGTCAATGTGCCTGGGCCTCCGTTGGAACCTGGGTTTGGGAGATGTGCACGCTGAGAAGAGAGTGGGGTGAGGAAGGGTCCATTCACTGAGACAGACACCAAACCTCTCCCACGGGTTTAGGGGAAATGGGAAGGGGAAGAGAGGGGACAAAAGAGAAAGAAAAGTCAAAGACAACCAAAATGAAGGCATCTTTTGAAAGTCAATAAAAGCCGTTTTGTAAAAGAAGAAAGACGCACCAGTAATGGCAGAAGTGGTGGAGGATGAGATGGATGAAAACGAGACAGTGACGCTGAACATCAGGAATGAGAGGCCTGGTGCCTCCTGGATGGAGTGAGTGCTGGGCACAGGGGCAGACGGCAGATGGAAGGGGATGGTACTGTGGAGGAAGCAGAAGCAAAGGTACAGGCTGGATTTTCCAGACGTCTGGTCTTGGTCATAACCGGCCATGCAGAAGAGGAACAGCCACGTTTAGACAGTGGGTGTGTTTGTATTACCAGCTTTGGGGAGATGAGAGCAGGGAGGAACCTCGGCCACCACTACCTTCCTACCCTCACCCTTCCAAAAAAAGGGGAAGAAAAGATTATGTAGGGGAAAAGTGTAAATGAGATTGTGAGTTCTAAAGATAGGGAAGTGACAGAGCTTAGGTGGGACCCAAGAAGGGTCCTTTCACTCAGGAGATGAAAAGTGAAGAAAAGAATCACTGAGGGAGAGTAAATAGACAAGACTATTCTGCCATAAAACCCAACAGCCTATGGATCATCCCAAATAGAACTGAAGACACAAGTAAATTTCTGCTATAGAACAAGCCCAAAGAACTTGAAGTCAGGGCATAGGCCCAGCCTGCCTTAGAGGACAAGACAGTCTTCCAAATCTAACTGACTCAAGGATGACCAAGCAGGCAGAAGACAGGACCTTTCTTAACTTCCACTGCCATAAACGTGTGAGAACAATGACATTTATTACAATGGCATTAATAAATCAGTGTTGCATCCTACCTACCACCAATTAAAATTCCACCCGTCAACAGAGGAATGGATAAAGAAGGAGTGGTACATACAGACAATGGAATATTACTCTGCCATAAAAAAGGAACAAAATCGTGCCTTTGCAGAGACACGGGTGGACCTAGACACTATCATACAGAGTGAAGTAAGTCAGAAATAGAGAAACAAATATTGTGTAATATCACTTACATGTGGAATCTAGAAAAATGGTACAGATGAACTTATTTGCAAAGCAGAAATGAGACACAGATGTACATAACAAACATAACGCTTCTAAGAAGGGAAGGGAGGTGGGATGAATTTGAGATTGGGATATAGACACTATATGAGATTGACATATATACACTACTATGTATAAAACTGATACCTAATGAGAACCTACTCTATAGCACAGGGAACTCTACTCAACGCTCTGTGGCAACCTAAATGGGAAGGAAATCCACAGAAAGAGAGGATAGAAGTATATGTATGACTGATATACTATACACGTAAAACTCTATACAGCAGACACTAACCCAACACTGTAAAGCAACTATACTCCAGTGAAAATTAATTTTAAAAAATGCCTACAACAGACACCCAGACTGGGAAAAGTGGTGATAATCACTGTGTAAAGGAAGACAGTAAGATTCACATTCTTATGACTCTAAAGCCAAGAGTTTAGAAGAAAGAAAAACAAAGAAGAGTTACTTTTCTTGGAAAAAGTTAATCTTCTTTCATATCCCCCAAATACTGTAGATCTTGTGTAAGGTGATCTTTGACTGCAAATGGTCTTGGTCATGTCCAAACCCCTAGATTTCACTGCTTGAGACAATGTATTAAAGAAGAGAACACCTTTCTCTTGGTTATTTCCAAAAGCATCAGTTTTCCTCTAAATGTGACATCCTCCCTCAATGTGAAAAAAACATGTTACACCATTTTGTTCCACCCTTTATTTTAGGCTTTACTAATACATTCCATAAAGCACAGCAGAAACTGAAGCCTTAAAATAAACATATGTATATAAAACATATGTATATATATGAGGTGACAGCAAAATACTTGGGACATTTGATAACACCTTAGGAAATTCGAGCCAAATATCAGTAACAATATGGGTTTAAAAAGAAATGATGTGAGTAAATGCAGCAGAAAAATTCACAATGAATTATTAATACATCTACTTGGCTTGTTTTTACTCTGTTATGTCACAATTTTGATGCAAATACAAAAAACAACCCAGTGAGGCATCTAATAACTTTCTCGGGTTTTTAATGTAATTCAGCAGTCTTAGGAACTAGAAATAGCATATCCATAAATAACTTCATGGCACTCAACTTATATAAAATTTTGTGTGAATCTGAAAAGGAAACAATACAAAGATGGATAGGCTATCCTCAATAAATATGGGATAATATAAAGTAATACTTAGTGCTGTTTAAAATGACTTTTCTTAAATATTCTGGGTTGGCAGAAATGTTACAGCCTCCCTACTATTAAAATAATTAAAAAGAGGTGACAAAAAAAAGATGAAGGGCGGTTCTTTGTAACTGTTTCTACTTTAGGGAGAGAAGTCAGCAGAAGAGATTCAGGAAAAGGGCAAGAGGGACAACTGAAGAGATGTCCATCATTTCTTTTCAACGTCTTCTTACTGCTACTGTCCAGAGCCTTACTTCCATCTTGGGTTTCCATGGTAACTTGAAAAGTCAGATTCCCCAAATGCTTAGGAAAACCTGAGAGGGATGTCCTTAAGAAGGCCAGTCTAATTTCATCTACAACTGAAGAACAAGGCAGAGCAAGATGCCCAGACAGGAGTTCGAAGGAGTCAAGGACCCACAACAGAATCTGGGACTGAAAGCACATTAGAATTCAACTCATTCAACTCTGATCTAACTTGTTCAAGGTTACACGGTCTCTTGGTGGCAAGGACTCAACTAAAACCCAGGTATCCTGCCTTAGCACCAGGCTCAGTGCATCACTTCCCACTGCTCCTAACCCAAGAAGCAAATTAGGAGCTAAAGCGAATTCAATAAGCAAGCTATCATTATTGCCCCTAAGCCAAGTCTTTTTTCTTTGCCTGTCTTCCTATTACAGAAACTTTCCAATACTCACAAATAGAGATAGGAGAATAATAAACTCCATACATCCATCACCCAGCTTAAACAATTACCAACTTATGGCTGATCGTTTTTCATCTATCCTCCCCTTCCCTCCAGGATTATTTTAAAACAAATCCCAGAAATAGTATCATTACTACCTTTTAAATATTAAATGCTCAAAGAAATGATATAGCTATAGATGCAGCACAGAAAATTTTCTTGAGGAAGTCCTGGTGTCTCTATCTTATATCCTTGTGCTATTGGTGGTATTTTCCATTTTATTTCACAGCTCTAGAACTAAAGGCCAGCTCTTACCTCAGCACAGACCGGTAAGATATGCTCTGTAATCCATGGACAATACTAGATTCTGGGGCAGTGAGGAATTTTTGATGAAGGGATTACTTTAGACAAACATGGAAAAAACTGAACTTGCACAAGAGATAAAATGTCTATCTTAAAAAATATCACTGATATTGGACACTTATTTAAATCAAGCTTAACTCTGGCCTGAGATTTAAAGCCAACTTCGTCCATGAGTTCATATGAAAGGTACTAAACAATGTAATTCTTACGGCTTAACAAATCCACAAAATAAAATAACGACAAATAGTTTTCACACCAATAGCACTGTGTGTTCTTCAGGACACATACCATTTATTTGTCCTAGGACATGACAGAAATTTAAAATTAATAAATATAGCAACACTTCTCTTTCATACAGCCATTTAAATTTTGCCCACAGAACAAGTACGTTTGGAAGACATTTTAAAAATTCTTAATTAACAAATACAATTATGCTATTGGAACTAAGCAGACAGAGAGATAATAGAGTGTGTATGTATGTAAATGGATACTTGCAGCTATAACACTGACAAATAACATTTCCACTTCTAATTTTCCACTTTGTCTTCCTCTCCCTACACATTAATTTTTATATGAATTTACAAGTACATATTTAAAAACAAGACTATGTTAAAAAGCCAAAGTGAACAGAAAAAGAAGGCAAATCAGAACCTTAAGTTCTATCACTCTTAAATGAAATAATTTCATTTCAAATATAGATTAATTTTTTCCCAGGAAAAAAAAAATCTGCAGAATACAATCTTTTACCTTTTGGAAAATTTAACAATTTATCTTCTAACAAAGTTATGATATTCATACCTGCTGATGTTTCTCTGAATTTGTCACTCGTCTTCTTTTTCCTCCATTTCCAAGGTTTAAAAATTTTACCAATGGTGGAGAGTTTCCCCTTTCTCTTGAAGGGAGGTGTTTGGGAGCCTGCTGTTGGGCCATCTGAGTTTGCTACAGAAGCTTTGTCCAGTCCGTCAACTGTAGAAAGAAAAGTCAAGTCAGAGAAAAGCTGTAATAAAAGTTTGAAACAACATCATCTATTTCTTCCTGCACTGTTCAAAGTAAGCATACCCACTTTAACTGGAATTTCACATAAAGTTTATTTTGCCCCATTTCCCTGCTGGTAGAGCTCTCTTCTAATATCAGTCAATAAATCAATCACTCAGAAATTATAGTCCCTTAGATACTGATTTTGAGGAAACAGAAAAGAAGCAAAAGAAGCATAAAAGTTAAGGCCAGATAAATAGGGGTCTGCGAAACACAGCTAAATCCATCTGTAACAACTACATCTATATTTTTGTGCAGAAGTAGAGTATTGTTAAGTGAAAGAGGATGTTCCTCCAGAGACTAATTTGGCATTCTCTGTAATGAATATGACAGTCATGGTGTGGTCAAAACCAGGCTTTTTTCTTCACAAAATAAAATTTAATGCCAAGAAACTAAATTTTAAATTTTACACACCAAAACTCTTTTGCTTCTATTACAAAAAAATTTTTTAGCTTCAAATAAACTGATAGCTATCACGAATGACAAGAAATGTGGAAACGGTAGATGTTCTAGGTAATAGAACATGTTTTTATGTGCCTCAATCTTTTCGTCAACCAGAAGAAAGGCCCTGAACTTTATGTTGCCTTGCACTACGTTCATAACTGAAAGAAGATGGTGGTAACTTATATTACCCCAACAATCAAATTTTAGTGACAAAAAACTGGAAGCAACTCAGAATGAATAAATGATGGTATTTTTCATGCAATGAGATAGCACTTAGCAACTTTTTAAAACGGAGCTATTGGTACCTACAACATGAATGCATCTCAGAAACAGTGCTGAAGAAAACAAAAAAAAGCATCACACACAAGAGTATGTGCTGTGTGGTTTTATTTATATGAAGTTTTTTAAAAAGGCAAAATGAATTTTGGAGAAAAGAAAGAAGAAAACAATCAGAACAGGTGGTGTTTCCTGGAGTGAGATGGAGGTAGGAATTAAACGAGAAGAGACCTGAGGGATCTTCCTGGAGTCCTAGAAATTATCTCAATGAAGGATGGACTATACAAAACACGTGCTTCCCAGGTGGCACGAGTGGTCAGGAACACACCTGCCAATGCAGGAGATGTGGGTTTGATCTCTGGGTTGGGAAAATCCCCTGGAGGAGGGCATGGCAACCCACTCCAGGGTTCTTACCTGGAGAATCCCATGGACAAAGGAGTCTTGAGGGCTACAGTCCATGGGACTGCAAACAGTCAGGTACAACTGAAACGACTTAGCGTGTGCGCATACAAAACACATCAAACGGTGTTTATGATATTGTGTATTTCACTTTGTGTAAAATCTACCTTTAAAAAACCATAAATAGTAAAGTCCAATTAATGGCATGCATGCTGATAGCGATGAAGTGTACTGATGTTCATCAAAAATAATAAATTGATGGATAGAATGGAGATGGATAAATTTATAATATAGTAAAATGTAGCTAAGTGTTGAGCCTAGGTGGTGGATGTGTGGTGATTAGTTGTATAATTCTCCCATCTTCAAAACTTTTAAAATAAAATATTAGGAAATACTAGGATAAATAAAACAAATATTGAATGGCAAGAACCTCTGCTTCTAGGAAAATGGAATAGACTTACTTTTTCTTATTTCTCCTGCTAAATACAAATAAAAAATACCCTGAATGTTGTATATAAAACAAACATGAGGGACTTTCCCTGGCGGTCCGGTGGTTAAGACTCCACGCTTCCACTGCAGGGGGTTCGATTTCTGGTCAGGAAACTAATATTCTGCATTCCATGTGGGGAGGCAAAAAAAAAAAAAACATGGATAGACTAACAAGCTGAAAAGAAAGTAGACCAGTGTGGGCCCTCAAGACCTAAGAAACAACATGGAGGTAGGATCCCTGAGTTTTCTTTTAGTCTCATGTATTCCTGATTTGCAGCTGAAGTGGTCACCAACCCGAAAACATCAACAAGCACAGACCAATAAAGCCTCAACAAATAGCCTGCTCCCTCTGGTCAAACGAGCAAAAACGACAGGTTAGCAAAACAGAAGACTTTTAGACGATAACTGCTCCACTCCAGACAAACACTGCAGAAGAAACTATGACCACCCATGCCAACAAAGGCTGAGTGGGGAGATCAGATGTCTACCCTCACAAAGCTCTAATGAGGGGCCCCAACATCCCTAGGAGAGTGGTGTCAGAGAGGACCAAGTAGAGAGCCGGAAGCTTCCTGCATGCCATTTATAACAAAGCATCGTCTACAGTGTCAGAGGAGACCACACGGGAGCCTGGACTTCCACCCGTAACCAGTAACGAGGCATCTCTTCTTCTCCCTCCCTCCCCAATGTGGGATCACACCAAACCACTGCCCAGAGGAACAAGACAACCTCCATCCGCTATGGTGTCAGTAGAGACCACGTGGGGGTCTGGAAATCGAACTATGCCCAGAGTAACGAAGACCCCTCTCCCTGTTTCTGCCACGAGATACCAACAGAGGATGAAGGGCTGAACCCGGGTTTTTAACCTCCTGGCACTAGTGAGGCAGCACCCTTTGCCTCCTTGCCTGGAGAACTGTCAAACAAAGCCAGTTAAAACAAAGGGTTTCAATAAAGATTTACAGTCTAATATAATACAAAAGTGTGGAAGCTTCAGTCAAAAATCACCTGACATACCACAAACCAGGAAAATCTTAATCTAAGTGAGAAAAGATAATCAGTACACACCACCACCTAAATCCTTACGAGTTCTCCTTCCAAACAAGCATGATAAATCCCATTCTTCCCACTCAGAAGGTCGACTCTAATCTCAGGCAGAAATGCAAGAACTGCAGGGACTGAGTCTTTTGTAAATGGTCCCATGCTGGCTACAGTACAGCAGGCAGAGAGAGAGACGGGTCAGGTTAATTGTAAAGCTAAGTCAGAGTTTAAAAGTAAAATCCTTATTTGCTTCACTTTCTTGGTGGCTCAGAGGGTAAAGCGTCTGCCTGCAATGCGGGAGACCTGGGTTTGATCCCTGGGTCAGGAAGACCCCCTGGAGAAGGAAATGGCAACCCACTCCAGTACTCTTGCCTGGAAAATCCCATGGACAGGGTGGCGTGGTGGATCGCAAAGAGTCGGACACGACTGAGCGACTTCACTTCACTTCACTTCCACTCCTGTCCAACTGCTTTCCTTACACTAGGAGCAAAACCAGGGAAAAACGGAGTGTATGATATTTCTTCTTCATGGAGACTTTATGCTGAAGATTCAATTTTGAAACAATTTAAATGTTGTGAAATATAAAAGGACTATTACAAACATGGGAACTAAAGCTACCATCTCCAATTCACCTCTGTGGCTATAGACACAACAGACACACATTAAGTTCTCATTTCCTCTAAACCTACAACCCTGGCACGCCATTAAAATTCTGCTTTTGATCTGAACCACTAAGGAATAATCTATTTTCTTTTCTTCTGAAAAGGAAAAGCAAATGAAAACAAAAATTAAATAATTCCTTAAGTGACAGAATGTGACAGATAGGGAGATTGAATGAGGTAGTTGAAAAATGAAAAACGAAGTTCTTAACGTTAAATTCATAGATACACGAGACGTTAATTGTCATACCTTTTTCATTTTGCATTTGCAGTTTTAGTCTTTATCTATGCCTTGGAAAGGTCCTGGGCCAGTGCCAATGACTACAGCACAGTTCACACACACATACCTTTTTCCTGATTGAATGAATCCACCCATAATTTTGTAATTATTGGGCGATTACAGTAAACCACACTTACAATTAGGAACCATCGGTTGGCATAGTTGGCCACGCTGCCATGGGATTTCTCTTCAATCATGAACATGAAGGGGACTGTCACCTGCTTTGGAGTCATATGAACAGAAATTTTATTCCCTTCTTTTCACCAAACACCTACGATACTGCCAGGACCGCAGATCATTCTATTATTTTTCTTTTGGGCCCGTGTACCATTAAAGTTGACTTGAAATTTTCTAAAATTGTTTTCACAACAAGTCTACTGACTTTGGCATTTACACACAGATAAAAACAAATCGCCAGGTAAATCCCAGATGAAAGTCTGAATTTCCTGTTTTAAATGTTAATTTTGACTGACTTACACGTTATGAAGAGTGACCTAACATGCATTAGGTTTTCCTTTTTCAC
Source organism: Cervus canadensis (assembly GCF_019320065.1). Classification (NCBI taxonomy): domain Eukaryota; kingdom Metazoa; phylum Chordata; class Mammalia; order Artiodactyla; family Cervidae; genus Cervus; species Cervus canadensis. Next base: position 16,324,837 of record NC_057418.1, on the reverse strand, counting down.
AATGAAACTCAACATTATAAAATAATTTAAATATTTTGAAAACCAGTCATTGGCTCTTTGAATGTAGACAATTTAAATGACACAGCTCAGTCTATCTTCCCACCAAAGTAAGTCCATTCCAAACAGAACTTCCCCACACCAACCAGTAAGATCCAGAATATACATGAAGGTTTTCTCTTTCATTTAAACAGAAATTTATCAATTAGGCAATCCCAGTGCTAATGTGATCACAGAAGCAAAAAATAAATGAAGCTAGATAATTATCATATAAATTAAATTCTAGACTTGGGAGAATCTTTTCTTAGATATTTGAGAACTGAATGACAAGGATTCTTAGAAAAATGAAACCATTTAATATGAGAGTGTGTTGTATTTTTATAATATTTGATAGTTCTCTGATATTCCAGATACTCTTTTCTGATTTTTCTCCACACAATTATTTCAGTCATTGAGAAAGTGAGATAAATGTGACAGAGCATTCCACCTCACAAATTTCATAGGTGAAAGAACATTTAGAAAAGAATCTCAATAAAAGAATTCCTGGGGACCAAGTCTAAAGAAAGTGAGAGCCACTCAATGAGAAAACAAGTGGTGAAGATGGCCTCAACTGTCCTCTGAAATCCTTATATAACTGAAGGTTAATGAGAATACATTTTTGAAGCTCAATAATAACAAAAACAAAGAGAAATCAGATGTGATTTTAAGAAAAATGTTGATGATTCTCTGTTGTACTAAGTATACACTTACAATACTACTCATAGTGATTTGACTGTATCAAAGAATATACCTATTAAAAGGGCACTGTACAAAAATATTTGACATTTAAAAATCAAGAACCTAAAGGAAGTAAGAAAACAAGCAAACCAACGTTTATTTCCTTAAAATATGGCTTCTAGGCTATCCTCTTCGTGCCTTTGTAAATTATTATGCTTACATAATATTATCACCATATATATATTTATTTCTATTACAGTTTTTTCACATTTCCACTATAACTCTGCCACCTTCCTCTTTAAAAGCTACAGAACACACAGCAAAGAAACATTAGGGCAGCACTTAGGGAACATTTAACTCTATTTCCTACCCTTCCATGAGGCCTCTCTCTCATGAAAGTGACTTAAAAAATATGCTGTCAGACAGCGGCGTACACGCAATTCTGGGCAGAGAACCAAGTAGACAATAAGGTCAGAGGGAACTGGCGCTATGAGCCATTGCAGATGAAACTGGCTAACAGTTTCTACGAAAGCGGGCGGCTCTCCTTGTCTTGAGACATCTAAAGGAGATCCTTCTTGTTGCTGTTGTTTGAGCACTAAGTCATATATGACTCTTGGGACCCCATGGACTGTAGCCTGCCAGGCTCTTCTGGCCATGGGATTTCCCAACCAAGAATACTGCAGTGGGTTGCCATTTCCTTCTCTAGGGGATCTTTTTGGACCAGGGATCGAACCTGTGTCTCCTGCAATAGCAGGCAGCTTCTTTACCACTGAGCCATCTGGGAAGCCCACAAAAGAAGATCCTTACTCTCTTGTTGGATCAAATCTCTTCCTTTTGTGGGGGAAGGATGAATAACCAGTGGAAGGGAAGTGAAAAGGAACAGAAGAATAAAAATGTGTGGCATTACATGGGGTTAGGAGTTAATCCTGAAACTGGTATACTTGTAAACAGGACGGAACAAGGGATAATAGATGTTAGGAGCCAGATTTCTCATTCTTGGAAATGGAGGTTACAGATAAGCAAAGGGGGAAGCCAGAGTGATTGATGTGGACTGGATTAGAGTTGGAGACATCAGTATGAACTCCTGTTTTGAATAGAGAGAGGGAGGGAGGGAGAGAGGAAAGATATAGATATATAGATAGATTATAAGTATATGTATATACATGGTTCAGTATACATGTATTTCCCATTCACTCTAGGGGCTAGAAGCAACGACACTCCAGTGAGCACTCAGCCTCTAGTTTATAACAACACACTCCAATAAAAGGAATCAGACTTCTTTCCAGAAATGGCTGCTTCCAGGGCCCGGGCAAGGAAAATACTAGATGAGCCAGGAGCATCTTCCTTTTCAGAAAGGAAACAAGTGCTCAAAACACATTCTCATGAGAGAATGTCAAAGTCACACAGGAGCCAACAGAGAGTTCCACAGGCCAAAGCCAGAGAAATTTGGGCAATAGTGCAGTTTTAGATTATCATCCAAACTGATGAACAGTGAATAAATAAATAAGTATGGGATATAACATCTGCATGGAAGAAATGCAACTAATTTATAGAAAACTCCACTCTCAAGAAGGTGGATCTTAACTTCCCACTCCTGAAATGTGTGGGTTTTACATGGTGACTTCCTTTGAAAGACTTCAGAATGGAAAGGTAGGGGAAAGGAGGCACTTACAGAGAAGAAACCTGGCAAACACTGTCTTAGCCAAGTGATGGATGTTGACTTGATCACTGCCAAGTCATACTGAGAGCACGGACCCTTGATATCATGGATGAGAATCAAATCTCAAAACCTATATCCCCACGGTATACCTTTAAGACCATGAAATTTTTGCACCTTGCTTTATGTCCTTGGATATGTTCCAGTATCTCTGAGCTTATAGTCCACGGGAACTTGAATAGAATATGTATCCTACTGCTGTGTGACAACTGTATAAATCTTAATTATGCTGAATTGGTTCACAGCACTCTTCAGGTCTACTATATTGCCCTTCTACTTCTTTGTATATTAATTCTATTAATTTTTGAGATTTTGATCTCGAAACTCCAACTAAAATCTTAATATATCTACTTAAAAAATAATTGCAACGTATAGTGCATCTATATATAATCTTGTTCTGTAATTTCCAAGTCTCCTGTATGTTATCATACCTTCATAATTTAAAAGAGGAAAAAAAAATTCCTATAACCCTACTGTAACCCATGAGAAAAACATTAGATAAGCCAAAGTGAGGGTCATTTACAAAATACCCAACCAATAAATACACTTCAAGGTTATTAAAAACAAGGGACACCTGAGAAATTGTCCCAGACCAGAGAAGGCTAAGGAGACAGGATGAATGAATGTAAAGTGGTATCCTTCAAGCAAGACCAGAACAACAACAATAACAAAAGGACATTAGGGGAAAAACTAGTGAAATCCTAACAAACTTTGGAGTCTAGTTAACAGTACTGCACCAAAACCCTTTCCTTGGTTGTAATAAATGTATTCTAGACATTTAAGAGATGAACAATAGGAGAAACTAAGCTGGAGGTATATGAGAACTCTGTCCTGTCTCTGTAGCCTTTCTGTACATTTGAAACTATTCTAAAATAAAAGGTTCATTTTTAAAAATGTGGAGTAGTTAACATGGAGAGGATGAAGACTTAGGCGATTCCTAGCGGACAGCATTTCAGCTGCAGAGAGACCTTGCGGGGTATTGTCAATTTACCAACAGTAAAGATTTCTGCTGAGAGTTTTAGAAAGTATCAATAATATAATATGTTTTAGACTTGCTCATTTTTTCTCCAAAATCTCCTTTTATTAATATTTTCAATTCTCAGTATTTTACCACTAAGAGAATATTTACAGGTCATCAAATTGCTGTCTCAACTCTTTGTATTACCTGATGGATCCTAATGAGGTAAGTGGCATCTAACATCCTGCAAGAGTAGCCCATGGGCCCCGTAACTACTGATCCCAGTTACTGTGGAACCACACAGTGGCAATTCCCATGCACACGTGCTGGGTTAGTAGCGTGACCTGCCTACATAGAACGACAAATTTAGGAATAAATGTTTAAAGTTACCTGTACTTTTTTTTTTTAATTTTATTTATTTTATTCACTGAAGCTCAATTATTTTCAACAATAAACTTCTCTTTGGGAATCAAAAGTAAACTTAAAAGACTGAAGTTTATTTTATGATCATGGAGGATACCTTTTCCAGCTCATCCATTTTTCCCTCTGAATTCATGGGTATGGGAGAAGAGTAGTATAATTCAGGAACAAAAATCCCAGAGCTCACACTGGCGTGAAAGGTTTTGTGAGCAGAACCAACAGTGAACTAGTCACTGACTCATCCTGGGATTCATGCTCTCCTGAACGTGGAAATTCAGAAGCACTTTATTAAGAGCATAATTAATAATCACTGGTATTTATTGAGTATTTACTATGAGCCAGGTATTGGGTGGAGTACTTTACCTGCATCCATTAGCTCATGCCAATGCCTACAATAGCTCTCAGATAAGTACCATTCATCGGTCCCATTTCTGAGACAAGAAAACTATAATACAAAGACTAAGCATCTAACTCACTATGTGGTAACTTGTGTGTGTGTGTTTACACTCAGATAAAGATTAAATAAGTATCTATTGACCAAATATGTAACTAGATTATGAATTAATAGGTATCTTCCAGGACTTCCTTGGTGGTCTAATGGTTAAGACTCTGCACTCCTAATATAGGGGCCACAGGTTCAATCCCTGGTCAAGGAACTAAGATCCCACAAGCTGCAAGACATGGCCAAAAATAAATAAAATAGGTATCTTTCTAGCAGAGATCTTGGGTGAGAAGTGATGTCTGCCTGCCTCCAGAGGTGGCCCTCTTAACCACTCTACTGCAAGGTCTCCTTTAACTCAGCGCTTTTTCTTTTTTTCTTTTTGGCCACACCCTGTGGCATGCAGGGTCTTATTTCCTGGACCAGGGATCAAACCCATGTCCCCTGCAGTGGAAGTGTGAAGTATTAATCACTGGGCAGTCAGGGAAGTCCAACCAATTTGGTGCTTTGATTCACCCTGTAAAGGTCAGGGTGGTGATGGAGAGTAAGACAGGATTCTTCCCCTTACAAGACTTCACAGTAAGGTGTGGGAAGCAGGAGTGATCAGTGGTCAATGACACCAGCCAACTGAGGAGGTACTAGAATAAAGACAAAGGCAGAGTAGTGAGGTCTGGCTGGCATGGCTTGGGGCGATTTCATAGGAGTGGGAGACTTATTCACCTGCTAATGCAGGTGACTCAGGAGGTGTGGGTTCAATTCCTAGGTTAGGAAGATCCCCTGGAGAAGGAAATGGCAACTCACTCTAGTATTCTTGCCTGAAAAATCCCATGGACGGGGAGCCTGGCGGGCTACAGTCCCTGGGATTGCAGTCAGTCAGACATGACTGAGCAACTGAACATGAATGCATAGGGAACTTGAACTGGGATTGCCAAAAGAGTAGCCTTTGCAGGGGAAATCAAGGAAGAAATGCCCTAAAAATGAAAAATCAAGGATGGCTGACCTTTTTAAGTAATGCCAAGAAAAATGTTCTCATTATCACAGTGCTGAGCTCATCAGACACATATTTATGGGGGAAAAAACAAAGCAAATTTATAAAGTCCTATCCTCAGACGAGGGAAATGGTTAAATGTTAAATTTTTTAAAGAAACTAGAGAGTTTTTGTACCTTCTAGATATTAGTGTATGTAAACTAGATTAATGGACAGGGAGGCCTGGCGTGCTGCGATTCATGGGGTCACAAAGAGTTGGACACGACTGAGCAACTGAACTGAACTGAACTGAAACTAGATTAAAAATCTGAATTTTATCAGTTAGATCTTAGCTGATGTAGAAGAAAATTGCTTTTCATCTGCTGATTGTTTATTTTATTTTTTTCATTTATTTTTATTAGCTGGAGGCTAATTACTTTATGTGGTACATATACACAATGGAATATTACTCAGCCATTAAAAAGAATACATTTGAATCAGTTCTAATGAGATGGATGAAACTGGAGCCCATTATACAGAGTGAAGTAAGCCAGAAAGATAAACACCAATACATATACATGGAATTTAGAAAGATGGTAATGATAAGCCTATATGATTGTTCCTTTAAAAATAATCAGCACTAAGGTAATAAGCATGGCTAAAAATATTTTTTAAATTGTTTAGCCAGCATCTTTTTAAATTCAGCAAGAGTAAAAGAACAGAATGCAAACAAGTAAGAATAGAGTGTGAAAAACATCCCAACAACAGTTAAATAAAAGAGTTCTGGTCCCTCTGGAGGAAGACTAATATTTATTTATTATTTAATTATGTACTAGACTATCATTTGCCTCCCAAGTTGACAATTTCCATTTCACTGTCACTACAGCTATCTAAATAGGTTTGGAATTAAATCAGTATTTCCCACGGTCATTGAAATGAATACTATGAAGATTTTTCAAAATAATGTTTGAGAAATGATACACACACAGCAAGTAAATGATTTGGTATATGAGCATACCATCCAGTTCAAGGTCAAGGTCATTTCCAGGCTTAGAAAATTTCTTTGTGCACCTTCCCAACCAATACCATCCTCTCCATCCATGTTGTTGCTGTTCAGTCACTCAGTCGAGTCCAACTCTTTGTGACCCCATGGACTGCAGCACGCCAGGCCTCCCTGTCCTTCACTATCTCCTGGGGTTTGCTCAAACTCATGTCCATTGAGTCAGTGATACCATCCAACCATCTCAACCTCTGTCATCCCCTTCTCCTCCCGTCTTCAATCTTTCCCAGCATCAGGGTCTCTTCCAGTAAATCGGCTCTTCACATCAGGTGGCCAAAGTACTGGAGCTTCAGTTTCAGAATCAGTCCTTCCAATGAATATTGAGCACCGATTTCCCTTAGGATGGACTGGTTTGATCTCTTTGCAGTCCAAGGGACTCTCAAGAGTCTTCTCCAACACTACAACTCAAAAGCATCAATTCTTTCGTGTTCAGCCTTCTTTATGGTCCAACTCTCACATCTATACATGACTACTAGAAAAACCACAGCTTTAACTATATGGACCTTTGTCAGCAAAGTCTCTGCTTTTTAATACACTGTCTAGGTTTGTCATAGCTTTTCTTCCAAGGAGCAAGCGTCTTTTAGTTTCATGGCTGCAGTCACCATCTGCAGTGATTTTAGAGCTCAAGAAATATCCATATCCCCAAATAACCACGTTTTGACTTCCATCGCCACTTGTTTTACCTGTTCTGGAACTTCAACTTCTCAGAATTATACAACATACTCTTTGTTGTATGTGCCTTTCACTGAGCACTGTGCCTGTGAGGCTCATCTAAATACATGAGCATTTCAAAGCAGAGCTACCCAGGTACAAAATGAAAAATACACCATCTATCTCAGCAAGGCCCCAGATGGGAAAGTACTTAAACATGATGAGTTTTTTCACAGTTCTTTTTTTAAGAAAGGATATCGCTTCCACTTTCTTTATCTGGAAAACATAAATAATAACTCATTTCCCATACTAGATTTATGAGAAAGCTAATATACCGTTCTACCATCTTTTCCTGAAGCCATGCTAAATTAGAAGCTCACCTCAGCAAGCTTAGGGATGGAGAAGCAGTTTATTTTCTGTAAATAATGACAGCTTTTTAGTCTTATTCTGCATATGACAGCAGCAGGAGTCTGCGCAATGTAGCTCAGAGAAACACTGAGTGTAATATTATCCATTAAAGGATCAACTGTGTTATTACAGGAGTTCTACACTATCTTAAGTATATTAAAGGCCTATATAGGGGGACACTGAGACCCAAGAAGGTTAGCGGCTTTCCAAATCATTAACTAGTCACAGATACAGTCTAGGTCATCTGATTCCCGACTGGGGGCTTTTCTCCCGTTCTCCCTGCTGTCCTCATTGGAATACGATAGCTAAACTGATGGTGAACCAGCAGCATGTCCTAGTACCTCTAGACAAGCAGTAAGACTCTGTTTATAGAGCAAAAAGCAAAGAAGACATCACATAATCAGGATAGGCAATAAATAAATCTCAGTTAACGTTCTGAATTGTGAGCATCCAGTTGGGATGGCTCACTGTAATCTGAGAAGAGAACCGAGTCCCAGACTCAGCTCTGCTACTTAACTGGCCCTGTGACCTTGAGCAAAGACCCCAATATTTCATTGATGAGATTATCAGATTCAGTTAAAGGGTCTCTAGGCTCAATAAAATTGATATACTTTTATGTCACATTTAGACCTGTTCTAAGTGCTTCATGACTATGTTGTCATCACAACCCTATAAAGTAAGGTGCTATTAGTATTTCCATTTTATAAATGAGGCAGTTGAAGTCCAGAGAGACGGAGCAGTTTACCCAAGGTCACAGAGCCCGTCAGAGAGATTTAAACTCCAGGTGGTCTACTTCCTGAGTGTCCCTTGCACAATATGGACCAGGGGCTTGTGGGTGGGAATATAGCTATATTTTAAGAGAAGGCAAGACATAAAGCCCGATGAATAATAATTCAAGTCTATGCCCAACTGCTTCTTTGGACTAATCTAACGAGACAGGGCAGATACTGTTCTAGTCTCTGAAACGATGCCCACTGTCATCACAGTTAAGTTCATGTGGATTGCAGGCAGTGTGTCCTCTTTGCTTATAATAACTACGGTCCTTTGATTGCACAGAATCCTTATTTAACACAGCATTAATTTTAGAAATTTGATACCATCAATTTTTGGACTTGTTTTTCTAACAAGAGGCAGCCATTATTTTTAAACCCCCAAAGGGAAAAGCGACTAAAGACTTCCATCTGTCTTGCAAACACAGAGAGAGAATTTCAGAGTTTAAACTTGCGGGCCGACAGGCTGCAGAAGGGGTGTATTTATGCAGCTGTGTGACATCCTCATGCACTGATGTGAACAATAGACCCTAGACTTGCTTCAGGACATTTAACAGATTAAATAATGTCACTTGTACTTAGGGTTCGAAGAAATTCTGATTGAACAGGAAAAAGGTCACTTGGCAAAAGGGAAATCAATTTTAATATAAACAAAAGCATAGTAAGTTTCATATATCACTATTATTGCTGCAAGCAAAGGGCTCTAGAAAGAGTTAGGATGGCTGTGTCTAGGAATAGCGAGACGTGTGCTACAGGGAAACGAGAAAGGGACAAACCCACTTTCTATCTTCCTTCCCCTCGTGAGCCATCTCCTACATCAGCCCTCAGAGCCTGGGGTGGAGAGCAGGTCATGGTGTGCGGCGGGTGTGCTGTGTTTGTGGAAAGGAAGAAGTTGACACACCTCCAGTGGACAAACTGCCAACTAAGAGAGAATCTCACCTCTAAGTGAAGATGGTGACTATTTCCTTTATGCTGAGCTTGTACCTGGGGAGGAAACTTTAGGAGAGAAGCTGGAAGACCTTAGATATAAATTATAAAATAAAGTGTAAAATAAAATCTAACAATATCTGGGACTTCCCTGGTGGTCCAGCAGTTAAAACTCTACACTTCCACTGCAGGGGGCACAGGTTTGATCCCTGGTCAGGGTACTAAGACCCCATATTTCTAGTGGTGTGGCTAAAAATAAAAATAAAAAAATAAATAATACAAGAGACTTCCCTGGCGGTCCACAGGTTAACACTTCACCTTCCAATGTAGGGGGTACGGGTTCAATCCCTGGTTGGGGAGCTAAGATGCCACGTGACTTGCAGCCAAATAACCAAAACATAAAACAGAAACAGTATTATAACAAATTCAATGAAGACTTAAAAAAAAAATAGTCCACATAAAAAAGTCTTAAAAAAATTTTTTTAATAAAAAATATGCTAAAGACAATTAAAATGTTTAAATGTAGTGATTTTGGTTCCATGTTGCCCCAAACAAAATTATGAAAAACTTCCCATAGAGGATGAATGTAGTAGAAATATTATTAAAATAACACATTAAATCTGGACCAATATCTTTGGGTCAAAAGGTCCATAAGAGTCTACTTATACTGTGACTAACCCTCTCTGCAGTCCAACAGTCCCCTGGCAGTCACACCAAGTTCTGTGAAGAGACGGGTGGCCATGTGTAAAATTCTGGACTCTCCCCCCAAGGCAGAAATGAAACCTTATACAAGGGAACGCAGGACACTAGGAGATACAAGCTGTAGGCTCATACAATGGAAGGCAAAAAGCTGGGAGAATTCATGTCAATTAGTCATAAAGAGTCCCCAGTGCACTCAGCTTTATATCCCTGTCATTCAGTTAAAAGAGGTGACTGTAACAACCCAGGCATCTGAACTTGGACTGGAGCAGAGAAAAAGGACTAGAAATGATGAATGCCTCCAACAGACATTGACACAGAAGAAGTAGGGAGGCCAAGGAGCCGCCTGGAAAAGACACAGGCAACTCCAGGGTCTGAACCTCTCCGAGGACGCGGTGGGATATAAAGAGATGTAGGCTTAGAGAAAAGGTCTGTGGCTTGAGTTCACGCACCCTGAACATTCAAGGGAAGATGTCAGTAAATACAGTACTAGACATTAGCAAGAAAATGGAGTTGAAGTTAAAGAAGTTATTAGGGGTGGTTTTTCCAAATAAAAGCAGAGCTAAGTTGACCTCTTAGAGGATGATTACATGAAGGAGATAGTAATTTCCCTGGTGGCTCAGATGGTAAAGAATCCACCTGCAATGCGGGAGACCTGGGTTTGATCCCTTGGTTGGGAAGATCCCCTGGAGGAGGGCGTAGCAGCCCTTCAGTACTCTTGTCTGGAGAATCCCCATGGACTGCAGCCCACCAGGCTCCTCTGTCCATGGGGTCACAAAGAGTCAGACATGACTAAGCGCAGACATGACTGAGCGACTAAGCACACTCATACAGTTTTTACTAGGAAAGGTCTCTGACTAAATTGGAGCTAAAACCCAATTGCTTTTGTTTTTCTATTTTTCAGGGATTACACATGAGAATTCGAATCTCTCATACTAGGAAACCAGCTAGAAAACCATGAGACCATTTTTTTTTGAACCTGTTATCATATTCTTTCATAACATCATTAGGGGTATTAAGCTATGTGTTGCTACTTAAAACTTTTGATTCACTCAATACATCGGAAACTGGTAGAATTACAAGGCCCTTTGCATAGCAGCCCAGTGTCTGGTGGCAAATATCTGACTACATAATGTAAACATGCTCAATTGTCAGGAATCATTCTTTCAAACAGGCAACCCACAAGTTACTGTTCCAGTTTAAACAGAAAACACCCCTGCTTCTATCTTAACTCTCAATTGAGAATCAAATATCTCCTGGCATGCCGGTCTGTTAAAGCAGGCAAACACAAATGGAGAAATGATTGATACTTATGTTGCTCTATATGAAAACTTCCAGAGAAGTAAGCAAATGTTTTGTTAAATTCCAAGAACCTTGGACTTCTTTTGTACTGAGAGTCATCAGGTAAAGGAAAAAGTTTAGTTTATTTATTTGTTTTAAATTCACACAGTGTGTATGTCGGAGGAGGGGGGCTGCTCCAGCGTGTCTATGGGCTAAGAAGAAAGCCTGGAGGGAGAGAGAAAGTGAAGATCTGAGAGAGAAGACACTAGAATGTGAGACCTGAACGCCTGCAGGATAAGGGCAAGGCGTGGGTGGAGGGGCAGAGCCCGAACCTCACATGGTGAATATCAGGAAGTCACCAGAAAGTCAGGAAATGACTGCAGCAAAGACGTGGGAAGAGAAACTCAGCAGGATGGCACGTATTTCAAGTGAGAAATAACTTTCAAAAGCAAAGTTGACCTCTTAGAGGATGATTACATGAAGGAGGTAGTCGCTTCCCTGGTGGCTCAGACGGTAAAGAATCCACCTGCAATGTGGGAGACCAGGATTTGATACCCGGGTTTGGGAAGATTCCCTGGAGGAGGGCAACTTAACTCCTCTTCCACTCAATACTGGAAGCAAAACAGGCAGGAGTGGCGGGCGATCAGGAGTGGATAGAAGGTCAATAGTGAGGGGTGAAGGAACACTGAGCCTCTTCCATCAGGGGAGAGTTGCCAAGGAGAGGCGGGTCTCTGACCAAACAAGAAAGAAGAGGAAGGAGAAGTCCACAAAGGGATGAGGATGTAGGAAACCCTGCTTCCTGTGGAATGGAGTCATCCATCCGTAATTAATTTCTTGAGACACGGTAATGCACTGGGGCTTTGAGAGTGAGCAAAAATGGACTGGATCTCTGCCCTTAGGACGCTTATTTATGGTCTCTGATGGGAGCTGACATTATCCCGGCAACATCCACTCCGACGCAGAAATACAGCAGGTACTGAGAGCACAGTGGGTGAGGTGGCTGAGGGGCTCCCGGGGAAGCAGGGCAGACTAGCTCTTGGGACAGGCATAGCACGAAATGGTCTCCCAGTTCTGAGTTAAAATTCAGGATGAAACTGTTTGAGGGGTACAGAGATTCAGCCCAGTTTCATAACACTGCTTAAAAAGTAGAAACACCCTGTCTCAATTAAGCAGGAGACCACTGAAAAGTCACTGAAAAGCAGAGGATTAACATTCCTTAGTTTGAACAACACCTAATTCTCTAACTACGCAGACAGAGACAAGAAAGACAGAATTCCATTAGCTGTGTTTTGAAAAAATAATATTATAGTAATGATGCCTTCAAAGTTGACTTCAATTTTTTTTTCTCCAATATAGTCACTAAACATATCCCAATTACAAGATGTTCTATTTCAGTTTCCTTCTTAAAATGACATGTGTGTTAAGCAAGCATTCCAGAGAACGAGCTGTACCAGCAGGACTTGGCTATAACACTGCACAGAAAGCCTCTGAATCCAATTAGGGCACCATCAAGCCAACCAGCTGATTCTAAAGTCCTTTTCTGATATTATTTTTATTAAGATTTTCAATACTGGCCAGAAGGAATGGTGAACGTGTACTAGAATGATGAAAAAAGCCCATAACTGAGCTTCAGAAGTAGCTAGTTGCCACTCACTGACTTTCCCGGAAGCCACAAAATTATTCTTAACTACTGTTCTTATCAAGTGAGTAGGGGAAAAAAGATTGCCTCTTTGAAGAGTAAGTACACGAAAAAAAAGAAAAAAAGGACTAGTCCTCCCTGCTATATCAGGAGTCCTATGATTCCTGGTGACACCCCCCACCCTGAACATAAGCCACAGAAGGTACTTGATAAATATTTATAAAATGAATAACTAAGTCATGCACAAACGTTTGGCAATAATTTACAAAGCCTGGCCTATCTAGGCTATGATTTATTTTAGCAGGTCTTTAGATTTTTCACACAGGGGAAATTGTTTCCAACAGCGCTTTCCTGTAGAATTCCAAATATTTTGAAAGATAATATAACAGACACTAAAGTTTGAAATTGAGAAAATATCAAAGCCACCAGAAAGGGTGATTAACACTCAGAAGAATGGTACATGCATTGTTGACAAATTTTTCAGGTGAACAAACACTTGCTGCTTACTATGTAATTTTAAATAACTTAAAAAGACAATCATTAAAGATAAATCACTGAAAAAAGAAAACAGTTGGAATCATTTAGAGGTGAACTTATCTCTCAAGAACTTCCTACTGAGACTTCCCTGGCAGTCCAATACTTCAAATGCAGGTGGCGTGGGTTCGATCCCTGGGTGGGGATCCCATATGCCTCATGGTGCTCCCCAACCCCCACCAAAAAAGAACTTCCTATTTTCACACAGTGTGAATGGTGAAAATTATCGGTTTTTAAGAAGCTACTCATCCACACATACCACACTGGCATCGCTTTTTCCTTCTCTGAACACTACAAGCACATCAGGCATCTCAGGTTTGCTGATCTCCCCAACTCAGGGATCGAACCCACATCTCTGACATCTCTTGCACTCCAGGCAGATTCTTTAGAGCTGAGCCATGGGGGAAGCCCCAAGCAACTAGAAAGGAGCTATGAAAAGGTTTGGAGGGGAATAAATGATAGAAGTGGATTATTTCTGATCTGGAGCAATGGAGGCAATGAAATGTCTTTGAAAGCTATTTTCCTGGTCTTCCAGAGGGTTCCAGGAAAACAAAAACATCTCCCTCCACAACATACACCTGCATAGAGCCACCTGCGTTCTCCACTGGTCTCCAGACAGTTGCTGGGAGCTGCTGAGGCAAATGAGCACTCTGGGGAGATCCCTGTTATCCTCCAGCAGAAATGCTCTGGACTCAGGAAAGGAACACAGCAAGAAGGTTGACATCACTGAGAAGAATGAGAGAGTAAACCCAGATCTGGACGCGGCTCTATTTCCCACCAGGTGGGAAGTTGCACAATTTATTTTTATGCTTAAACCTGCAAAAAAATTTTAAAAGTTAGGAAAAAAAAAAAACCTGTTTTATTCAAAAGACCAGTTGTCTGCTTGGTTAATATAATACTTAGCGATTCATGTTGGAAACCCAGTTATAGAACTGCCTACATGTAGTAGGGCTGCAAGTTGTTCTCTAGCTTTTGCTGTTGTCGCTGTGATAGCCGCCCAGCACAGGAAGTTGCATTTTACTCCTGTTTCCAAATATACCTAATGTCAAAATCTAAAGAGGGAAAAAAGTTCCGTTTTGTGACTCTTAACCTCAGATCCTTTGCAGTTAAGGCCACCTTTAGGTTTAACACGGGTAGCTCAGTCCTTAAGGACTCTATAGTTCACTGGGACAGGTTATCCACTGGACTGGCTAAGAAAGCGCTGCAAAGGAGGCCTCTGTTTATTCTGCACCTTTCCCTATTTGAAAGTTAACCAGAACCTTGTGCCCATTCTTTTCACCCTTAGGACCAGATCTCCAGCAAGACTTAGCAAGGTTAGACTGGCACTGTGAGACCACAAGTAATTATTAATTAAATCCTGATCTGTTATTTCCATTGTATAAGAAGTTCATTCCTAAGCCTGAGGCTACTGAATTTTGCATCGGAAATATCAGGATCTTGGGCCAGGTGAAGTGTTCTCACTTGGAAGAACACCAGTGTTCTGTGACTTTTAACCTTCCTTAGATTGCGTGTTTAGCAGATTCTAACCTGCAAAATGCCTTAAAAGATGAGAAAGTGACAGAGTCACAATTAGTGGGAGAGGGGACTTGGCTAAGAGTTTCTGCATGCCCCCACCTCCACCCCATCACTATTAGGATTCAGATCAAGGCCCCAAAAGAACCAGGTCTTTTGTGCAGCTTTTTGGGGCAGTGTTTTCTATCTCAGCTATCTCAAGGTCTAACTTACTTCTGGGCTTCCCCAGTGACTCGGCAGTAAAGAATCCACCTGCAATGGAGAAGACACAGGAGATGTGGGTTTGATCCCTGTGTTGGGAAGATCACCTGGAGGAAGGCACGGCAACCCACTCCAGTATTCTTGCCTGGAGAATCCCATGGACAGAGGAGCCTGGCGGGCTTCAGTCCACAGGGTCGCAAAGAGTTGGAAACAAATGAAGGGACTGAGCGTATACACACACACACGCGCGCGCACACACACACACACACCTTAATTCTAGGAAACTGAAGGGACTGAGCATACACACACACACACACACACACGCACGCACACGCACACGCACACACACACACACACACACACACCTTAATTCTAGGAAACTGAAGGGACTGAGCATACACACACACACACACACACACACACACACACACACACACCTTAATTCTAGGAAACTGAAGGGACTGAGCATACACACACACACACACACACACGCACACACACACACACACACACACACACCCCCCTTAATTCTAGGAAACTCCTGGTCCAGAACATGCCTTAAACAATGAAATAATTTCTGAGGTTACTGGAGAATTTTAAATCCTTTTCACAGAGGACCTAGGATTGCTAGCTTCAGATGCACCCAAATCTCACTTGTGCACTTAACTCTCTGGAGGAACCTATTCAATTTAAATTAAGAAATTTTGAACCTCAAAAAGGTGAGTGTGCTTTTGAAGCACTATCTTCATGATCTGTGACAAGATGAGCAAGTGCCTCCCAGTGAATAATGTCCTTTAATACGGGATAGGAAGGTCTTCTGCCCATTTTTTGATTGGGTTGTTTGTTTTATTGATACTGAGCTGCATGAGCTGTTTGAGTATTTGGGAGATTAATTTCCTGTCAGTTGTTTCATTTGCAAATATTTTCTCCCATTCTGAGGGTTGTCTTTTCATCCAGTTTATGTTTTCTGGCCAGCGGGGGGTGTTGTTGTGGAATGATGAGTTCCTGTTTAATGGGAACAGAGTTTCAATTTAGGAAAGTGAAAAATTCAGGAGATGGATGAAGGTGAGAGTTGCACAGCATGTGTATATATTAGGACTACTGACCAGTACAGTTAACTATGGTTAAAATAGTACATTTTATGTGACTTTTACCACAATAAAAAACACACACACTAAAAAAAAAAGAAGAGGTAGGAAGGTATCAACAAAAGCCTTCTGAGTATTTTGCAATGTGACGGGATATAACACAAATGTGTTTAGTCACACACGAATCATCTTTGGATTACCAACGTGATTCAATGGGGCTGTGAGAACATTCCTGTTCGGGTTTTACTTTGACAGGTGTTTAAACACTATCTTTCTTTAGCATCCCTATTCATTTCCTTTCTTATTTTAGCAGCTCTTTGTGAAGAGACATGTCACTCTGCTGGATACCAAACACATCTGAGACAATGAAAGCATACCAAGTAAGAAAAATCAAACTCAGCAAAGAAAAAGTATATATGGAGTGACATTTGGAAACAAAACATTTCTCTATATAGCATGCCTCACCCTCCAGGGGCCTCGAAGAAGATTATGAAACCAGTGAGGTAGCACATATATAGTGGCTGACCACACTGGAATTAGAATCTTGATAAGCTATTTTTTTCTCTCTCAGTGTCACTCAAATCAAGTTGATGTTCCAGTTACAAGATACTGGTAATTATTTCTTACACAATTATGGTGGAAATATAATGTTCACGTAGACTATTTTCCAATTTCACCCAATAGACACTTTACATTCTACGCTTCACTATCTGAGTGGCACTGCCTCATGACATTCGTTGATTGCCATTGCTGAAAATCCCCTTCAGCACATCTTTTTACTCAAGGCGTTCCTGTTGAATATGTGGTATTGCTGGAGGTGAGCAGAGAAGAGGCTGGGATCTGTTAATGAGTGGAATTGAAGAAACCAGGAGAAAGATAACAAATCTGAGGTGCTTTATGGACCACTGTGAATGGATCCCAGTTTGCAAACCTGTTTCAAGAACAGTGTTACAGGCTGAACTGTGTCCCCCCAAATTCACATGTTGAAGTCACACCAAGAGCCTCAGAATGTGACTATATTGGCTGTGGCCTTCAACGAGATAATTAAGGTAAAAATGAGGTCCTGCGGGTGGGCCCTCATCCAATATGACTGATGTCTTTATAAGAAGATGATTTTGGACATAGACATGTGCATGCACAGAGGAAAGACCCCATGAGGACACAGGGAGAAGGTGGCGCTTACAAGGCCTCAGAAGAAAACACACCTTGATCTTGGACTTCTGAGTCCTCAGTTCTTGGACTCAATACTGAGAAAAGAAATTTTGGCTGTTTTGTCTGTGATCATTTGTTATAGCTGCCCTGGCAAACTAACACAGACATTTACTATTGTCTGTAAAGCTATTTATTCATGGGCTTCCCCGATAGTTCAGCAGTAAAGAATCCACCTGCAATGCAGGAGATGCAGGAGACGCAGGTTCGATCCCTGGGGTGGGAAAATCCCCTGAAGGAGGAAATGGCAACCCACTCCAGTATTCCTGCCTGAAAAATCCCAGGAACACATGGAAAGCGATGAAAACGTCACATGGCTTTCAACTTCACCTCTACCTCTCCCCACTGAAAAGAGGGGGAAAGAAAGCTTCGTTAAAGACTTCTGCTGTGCCGACTGGATGGCGGCTTTGTAAATTAAAACATCATCGTTTGGAAAATGAGGTATAAAGTGTTCTGATATTCTGTGGTTGGATGACTCAAGAGGGGGTCGGTTTTCTAAAAGTGCACAGTTCTAGATTCTTTTCCAAATCTCCAGTTCGATTTTATCCTTTTCATGTTTTCTTTCCAAAAACTGGCAGCCAAGTACTTTCCAAGAGACAGAACACCAGTCGCGCACATATGTATACAATTCCGTTTTAGAAGACGTTAGGAAAATGAGGCTCAGCTCAGTCTGGCCCACAGGAACATTCGACGTGAGCTCCGTTAACTCCTTCTTCCAAGTTTCCATCCCCAGCCGGCTCCTCCACAGACAGCCTGGCACGTCAGCACAAGTAAACTTTACAGATGTAGAGGAAATTTTGAAAAACACAAAAATAGATGGAATCGGCAACAGCAATCCCGAATTGTCCCGTCACATTGCCCCTTCTCAGCCCTGTGGCGGCTACCCAGCTCTGGTCAGAAGCATTTTTATTCTAGAAGGAAGGTCCAAGGCCAACTCAGCAGGCCTGCCTCAGAACACCTCAGGCAGTCAACGGAGGCCTTCCTCGGAGAGGCTGAGAGACTCTTTAGAAAAAGCTTTTAAGAGAACTGACTAGAATTTACTTCACAATGGGCAAGGTACTGCAAATAGGCCCACCGTTGACAGGAAAGACCCCTGAAGTACAGAGGCAAAAATAAAAAGCTAAACGTTTCCAAAAGGGAACATATGAAAAGAATTTTTAAATAAACGATTGCTTCCTTTTGGAGTTTTCAGAATTTGCTGCCCACATCTCTGAAGGGCTCAGCCTTCTTTTCAGAAATATGTTTCAGTCAAATCTTTCTTACAATTCCTCCCACTCATTATTAAACACCTGTTTTCATCCAGTGCCCTGTTCTTTGACTTTGGTTCCTCCTTCAGTAATTAGACCACAGCTACCTCCAATGAAGTTCATAGAGGTCTTCCTGAAAAGGCAACAGAGTTGAAATTCTGTGACTTTCCCTTAAATAGTAACTGACCTTCTGAAGCCTCTTTCCCTTCCAGTGTAACTACATTTAGCTCAAACCTGACTACTGTGGGAAATGAATTATTTTGCAGCTAATAATATTAATAAAATGTACATAAGATTTTCTGGCAATGAGATTTCACCAAAATTGTACTTGGAAATGGGAATACTTGCTTCTGAACAGGACATGTTAATGAGCAAATCCATCAAGCCACTCAGTACAGAACATCAGTGTTTTTTAACTGGACGCTTTGTAATTTCCACCTCAAGTCAAGACAAGATACACATTGCTGGCAAAGAAATTTTGATCTGAAGCCACCCTCTGAACATTACTAATCTCCAAAGGAGCTTTCTCACAAGAATCTTCTGGAACACTTGCTGAAAAACCAGATTCCAAGACCCCTCTTCAAAAGATTCTGATTTTGCTCTTCTAGAATATGGAGCCCCAAATTGAGTAATTTTAGCAAGCATGTAGGTGACTCTCACAATTGGACAAAGTTCATGAAATACTAACCTTTAATTCTAACACCCTAGTTACAATTCTGGTTCTATTTGGACCAGTATCTCACATCCTTAAAATGCACAAAATACAGGAAAACTACAGTTATTCTAAACAGACCTTAAACGTATATCTTTTTAAAAAATGGTAGCAGATTATTATCAAAATAAACTCCAGCTGCTCAGAGGGTAAGGAATCTTTCTGCAATGAAGGAGATTCGGGTTCAATTCCTGGGCTGGGAAGATCCCCTGGAGACGGAATGGCAACCCACTCCAATATTCTTTTTTTTTCCACTCCAATATTCTTGCCTGGCAAATTCAATGGACAGAGGAGTCTGGTGGGCTACATTACATGGGGTTGCAGAGTCAGACATGATTCAGCAAATAACACTTTCACTATTCAAACATATTTTCATAAGTCTGTTCAGCTATAAAACTTATAAACTTTCATAAAACGTTTTTTAGATTCTGATAACAAAAGCAGGTCAAAGTTGAGTTCTTGTGGGACAGTCATCCAAGAGTCTTTAAAAATCTGCTAAACTTCTAAAAAAAACAAACTATAGTCTTCTACAAAAAGAGAAAAAGTTAATCATGATGGATTACAAGTGGCAATGGGTGTTTGCACATATACAGTAAGTTTGCTTTTGCTAGCTTTATGACCCACCCAAGCAATCAACTAAGTAAGAAGGCAGAAAAACAGGTACTAATACAAGGTGGGGGTGGGGTGGGGAAGAGGACTTCCTTGGTGGTACAGGTACAGTGGATAGGAATCCACCTGCCAATGCAGGGGACACAGGTTTGGTTCCTGGTCCAGGAAGATTCCACAAGCTGCAGAGCAACGAAAGCCACAACTATGGCGCCTCGGTGCTGCAGCTCCTGAAGCCCGTGCATCTGGAGCCTGTGCTCTGCAACAAGAGAAGCTACCACAATGAGAAGCCCACACACCACAACAAAGAGCAGACCCTGCTCACTGCAACTAGAGAAAGCTGAGGTGCTGAGTGCAGCAAGGAAGACCCAGTGCAACCAAGTAACAATTAAAAAAGGGAGAGGGGACTTCCCTGGTGGTCCAGTGGTTGGGAGTCCACCTGCCGATGCAGGGGGCATGGGTTCGATTCCTGGTTGGGGAAAGATGGCACATGCGTGGGATAACTAAGCCTGTGTGCCATAATTACTGAAGCCCACTCGCCCTAGAGCCCATGCTCTGCAACAAGGGAGGCCACTGCAATGAGAAGCCCACACACCACAACCAGAGAGGAGCCCCTGCTCACTGCAACTAGAGAAAGCTAGCACACAGCAACAAAGACGGTGAGGCCAAACATAAAAGAAATAAATTTTTAAAAATAAAAGAAAGAAAGAAAATCCCCAAGAGCTTTTCTCGTGAAGCTATCTGCGTGCTCTGCCAAAATAAGGAAATAGATGCGAAGACAAAGTCAGACATGGCTCTAGCTACCTGGAGATCCAACAGAAGAGGGGAACAGTAGAAATCCCCAGAATGATGTGAAGAGAGAGCCCAGGGCAACAGCCTATTTCCTATTTAGAGGAAATAGGGCCCAAATTGGAACAAAGACCTCAGATAACCTGCTCAAAGAAGAACTTCAAAGAATAACGAAATTGCTGGGCCACACTGAGAAGAGACCTATGTAACTGGGGGAAGGTCTGGGGATGGGAATACAGGATCCTCAGCCAAAGCATGAGTAGGGAAAGCAAAAGCTATGCAGGAAGGAAAAAGGAACTACGGTTTACCTCAAGGCTTAGCTGTCATCAGCTTTTACGTAGTCATAAGTGATACTGATCTAATCTAAAGGACAATAGAAAAATGTTGGGAAGATGAGAACATCATCAAAGGATGGGAAATGCATGACTGGGGTGGGGGCAGGGGTGAGACAGAGTTTGAGAGAGGAATGTGTCAAGCTGAACAGCCAATAATTAACATGGTAAACACAGTATTTATAGAGATTGGAGGCAAATACTAAATCAGTTTAAATGACTCTACATTTCTTGGATGCCACTTAACTTTCCAATCATGGCCTATAACTCTACTAATATACAGGATGGTCAAATAGAGCTATGTTTATTCAGCAGCTTTTTGTGTCCAGACCCATCTAAGAATAAGAAGGGTCTTCCTTGGTGGCTCAGACGTTGAAGAATCTGCCTGCAACGTAAGAGACCAGCGTTTGATCCCTGGTCGGGAAGATCCCCTGAGAAGGGCATGACAACCCACTTCAGTATTCTTGCCTGGAGAATCCAATGGACAGAGGAGCCTGGCGGGCTATAGTCCATGGGGCTGCAAAGAGTCGGACATGACTGAGTGACTAACATGCTCATGTTCACAGGAAGAAGACATGCTGGTAAACAACACAGGTAAGTCCTTCGTTCTTGGAGCTTAGGTTCTAGTGAAGGGAGGCAAAGAAAAAACACACACACAAACAAGATAATCTGAGTGATAAGTGCAATGACAGAGCAGAGAAATGTGACTGAAAGGTGGGCAGGAGAGGTCCCTGTGAAGAGGGTGATACAGGAGCTGAAACAAGAAGCCAGCTTTGGAAAGAGCCAGAGGCAGAGTGTCTCAGATCTCCTGGACGTATAGGAAGCAACTGCCAAAGTCATGGGTAAGAGTGAGCCATGCTTGTGAGATGACGGGAAATGGAACTGAAATTGTTGGGGTTGATGGTGAGGGGCAAAGTGGTGGAGAAGAAGTCAAGAGTTGGTGGTCATTAAATTGTGTCTGACTCTTGAGACCCCATGGACTGTAGCCCACCAGGCTCCTCTGTCCATGGGATTTCCCAGGCAAGAACACTGGAGTGTCATTTCCTTCTCCACGGGATCTTCCCGACCCAGGGATCAAACTTGGGTCTCCTGCACTGCAGGCAGATTCTTTACCAACTGAGCCACCAGGAAAGTCAGAGAGATGGGAGGAAATCAGGGATCACATGGAATCATGTATGGCTTTGAGGATGCCAGGGTGAAATCCAGATTTCATTCTAAATGCAACAGCAAGTCATAGGAAAGTCTTGTGTATAGAAGTGACATGATTTATGCTTTTAAAAAATTACTTTAGCTGTTGTGTGGGAAATGAATTGCAGAAGGTTCAGAACATAAGCAGGATACAAGTGCAAACCTTCTGTGGTTAGGCATGCAATGGATGGACTGTAGAGAGAGATGGTGGCTTGGACGGTGTCAGTAGACAGAGCAACAGAGAGAAGTGAGTAGACTTTGAGATTTACTCTCAGAGAAGAATGGGCAGGACATTCTCATGGATGAATGCAAAGAGGAAAGGGAAAAACCCAAGGATGAATCCTAGATTTCTGGCTACCATGAGTGAGTGGTTAAGAGGTTATTTTGCTGAAATGTACAAAGTCAAGGGAAGAACCAGCTGGGAGGGCAAAATCAAGTTTTCCACTTAGACTTAATACTTGTGAGATGCACATTAAGGATTCAAGCAAATCTGAGAAATAAGCAGTTGTCTATCTGAGCCTGGAGCATGAAGAAAGGGCAGAGTTGCTGATATAAACTTGGGCATCACCCAGGCACCTCCCCCGCCAGGTCATGTGTTCATTCCAACTTGTTAGATTTTCGAACTCTACCTCTTGCTTCCTGTCTTCAGTCTACCCCCATGAAATCAGTACTGCAAGCAGCAGGCAGATTCATCCCTTTAAAGAAAAGCTCTCATCATCTCTCTCACTTAATAAAAAGCCTTCCATGATTCTCACCCCTCCACATCTTGCATTCTTGTCTTCCCGCCCTCTCCAGCTCAGTTTGAATTCTTGTTCCTCTTCTGTATTTTTTAGCCTCCCAGATCTGTCTCCACAGTTTTCTGGGGTCCCTTTCCCTTTCAGCCCCATTTTTGCACATCTTCACTAAATGTCTCCTTGGTTCGGACCCTATAGGCAAGGTCTGTGCCTGATTTATCTTTGAATCTTTCCCCCAAAGTTTAGCCCAGTAACTTACACATAATTACTCCAGTTCCAGGAACTGCTTGTTAGATGAAGGTGCCACTCTTTCTCCTCACTATCCCCTCACAAAATGAGTTGGTTTGTAGGAATATATCAAAACTGTCCTACTATTAAGGCTTCCAGCGTTATATCTGACAGAAGACTTACACAAATAAACACATCCAGTCCCTTGAAATGGAGATAAATGAAGGAGTTAATTTACAAACATAAATGATAATGGTCAGATCCAACTCTGAAGTCATATTATCTGCCCATTCCCTTCTGGGAAACAAAAGCTATTTCAGTTTTGGTTCCCCTGCTTCAGATGGGGGTGGGGTGGGGCAACCAAGAAGTGTTTCTTTTCTTAAGACTATTTCCATCTCAACATCACTTTTCTATAAGTTGAGTCTTCACTAAGTATGACTCTTTATTTCCAACAATAGAAACTCACAGTCAGTTACATTAAAGTCCCTAGGACAAGAAAATATGTTGGAACCTTTCCTCTATGTAAATTAAACAGGCTTAATTAAAGGATCAACAATTCAAGTTTCTTATCTCCTTCCCTCCTGCATTAAGTAAGCAAAGGATGAAGTCTGACTCGCCCATCAGTTGTTATCTTTTCAGACAGCTGAAGATAAAACAAATTTATGTTAAAAAACATCACTGTTGACAGTGACTGCAGCCATGAAATTAAAAGATGCTTGATCCTTGGAATAAAGGTTATGACAAACCTAGACAGCATACTAAAAAGCAGAGACATCATTTTGCCGACAAAGGTGCACAGAGTCAAAGCTATGGTTTTTTCAAGTAGTCATGTACGGATGTGAGGGTTGGATCATAAAGAAAGCTGAGCGCCAAAGAACTGATGCCATAGAATTGTGGTGCTGGAGAAGACTCTTGAGAGTCCCCCGGACAGCAAAGGGATCAAACCAGTCAATCCTACAGGAACTGAACCCTGAATATTCATTGGAAGGACTGATTCTGAGGCTGAAGCTCCAATACTTTCGTCACCTAATGGGAAGTGCCAACTCATTGGAAAAGACCCTGATGCTGGGAAAGATTGAGGGCAGCAGGCGAAGGGGTCAACAGATGATGAGATGGTTGGATGGCATCACCGACTCGATGGACATGTGTCTGCACAAACTCTGGGAAATAGTAGCGAAGGATGGGGAAGCCTGGCATGCAGCATTCTGTGGGGTTGCAAAGAGTCAGGCACAACTGAGCAACCCAACAACAACAAAAAAAACCAGTTAGGATATTACTCACTGGCCAGACCTGATAAGCAACAGACCAAAGAGAAGTAATAAGGTTCAAATTTGTGTTCATTTTCTTTTTCTCCAACAGATTAACATTTTGCATTATGAACAAATAGACTAAGAAAAAAAATCAAACCTAAAAAAGTAGGTTTACCCGCTATGTTGCTGCTGCTAAGTCGATTCAGTCATGTCCGACTCTGCAACCCCACAGATGGCAGCCCACCAGGCTCCCCCATCCCTGGGATTCTCCAGGCAAGAACACTGGAGTGGGTTGCCACTTCCTTCTCCAGTCATGAAAGTGAAAAGTGAAAGTGAAGTCACTCAGTCATATCCGACTCTGTGACCCCATGGACTACAGCCTACCAGGCTCCTCCGCCCATGGGATTTCCCAGGCAAGAGTACTGGAGTGGGTTGCTATTGCCTTCTCCGTTACTATAGGCTATAGTAGGACCTATATTTTTGTTTTCATCATTGAATTCACAGGAAATAGTAAAAACTGGTTGAAAAACAGTCATTGAACTTAAAGCTGAGTCAGAGTCCATGACAGCTAGAGAAAAACTGATACACCTGCAGGTCAGCTATGGCTTTAATTCCAGAGGAGGTCTAGGTGGATGCTGTGCACAGAAACTCTGGCCTTGATCATGTCCAAAGCAGAGGAAAGCCATGACTATCATACTTTTCATAAATGAATTTCTTCTTTCTCTGCCTGTGCAGATTTTCCTCCATGCACATATTTTAAAAATAGAATTATATAACTTCAAATAACTGCTTTTTCACATTCGTACACTATTCATTATGAAAACCGCTTTACAAAAATATTTTTACATCATTTTTTAACTGGCCAGTTTTATTACATGACTATATCTCAGTTGGGATCCCCTGGTGGCTCAGCAGTAAAGAAGCTGTCTGCCATTGCAGGAGCCATGGGTTCGAACCCTGGGTCAGGAAGATCACCTGGAGAAGGAAATGGCAACTCACTCCAGTATTCTTACTTGGAAAATTTCATGGACAGAGGGGCCTGGTGGGCTACAGTCCATGGGGTTGCAAAAAAGTCAGACAAGACTTAGTGACTAGACAACAACAAATCTCAACTAATTAATTATCTTGTCTGACTATTAGGTTATTTCCGATTTGGGGCTTCAAAAAACATTGCTCCAGTGAGCAAATAATTACTTCCTTTACAATATGCTTCTAAAAGTAGAAATACTGGGTCTGAGTGTAATATGCACATTTTAAGATTTTTAATACATAATACCAAGCTGCTCTCCTGATTGTTGTTGTTCAATCAGTCATGTCCTACTCTTTGCGATCTCTTGGACGGCAACACACCCACGTTTCCCTGTCCTTCACCATCTCTCGAAGCTTGCTCAAACTCATGTCCATTGAGTCGGTGATGCCATCCAACCATCTCATCCTCTGTCATCCCCTTCTACTTCTGCCTTCAATCTTTCCCATCATCAGGGTCTTTTCCAATGAGTTGGCTTTTCGCATCAGGTGGCCAACATATTGGAGCTTCAGTTTCAGCAACAGTCCTTCCAATGAATATTGAGCGCTGATTTCCTTTAGGATGGACTGGTTTGATCTCCCTGCAGTCCAAGGGACTCTCAAGAGTCTTCTCCAACACCACAGTTTGACAGCATCAGTTCTTCGGTGCTCAGCCTTCTTTATGGTCCAACTCTCACATCCTGTACCAATTTCAACTACCACAAGACAATGTCTCTCAGAAATCATTCCTTTTAATCTTTACTAAATTCACACGTGATCACTGGCATCCTTTTTTTTTTTTAATTGAACTGCTTAAATTTTACTTATTATATCAAATGGTCACTTGCATTTCTTCTTTGGTTGAGTAATGTGGGCAAGTTAACCTTTATGCTTCAGCTGTCCTCATCTGCAAAATGTAGATATTCCAGTATGACCAGTGTCCTTATAACAAGACGGCTATGAAGACAACGTAAGAACACCATGTGTTAATGAAGGCTGCTGCAAGCCAACGAACACAAAAGATTGTCAGCAAACCACCAAGAGCTAGGGGAGAGGGAAGGAAGGATCCCCAACAGGATTTAGAGAGTAGCCCTGCCAAAACCCTAAGGTTGGAGTTCTAGCCTCCAGGATTCTAAGACAATACATTTCTTCTGTTTTAAGCCCCCAAGTTAGTGGTAGGTAAGTACTTCATTACAGCAGCCCTGGGAAATTAACACACCAAGTAACTTAGAAACACATTCCAGTGTCTGCCCAGATGACTGTTTAGCCCCCGAGCACTTCTCAGATAGTTCTCATTTGCCCCTGTCCCTGTCAGATAACTTGGTGCCCAATCACATGGGCTAAAGACCAAGGACAATATGTTTGCAATTGAGACCGTATGTCTTGGAAATACCTAAGAACGCTCTGACTCACAGCGAATAGTTTATTGAATTTGCCAACACTGTGTTCACTTTCTGGGAAGCTAGTAATTGTATATTTTTGTTCATTTTTGAAAGAGCAGTGATTCACAGTATGAACTATGCTGTTTTCATGTAGCAGCATTTAGCTATGCCTACCTTGAAGGAAAAACTGTGAGGTTTAAACAACTATAGATTATCCATGACTCTGTCCTTTTGTCTTGATTTCATTGCCATATTTAGTGAGACTGCAGCTTGTCCAAGTTTGGAAAATCAGTATGCTCCTTGGCTAAAAAAGAACTAAACCAGAAGTATAGTTTATTCCATACTTTGCTAAAAAATAAGTCTTCACTAGGAAAATAACTGTTATGTTGAATGAACATATGAAATATGATTTAAGACCTAATTTTCCTTTTATAGTATCAGGAGGAGAGAAGAGTCTAGAAGTTTCACCAATCTCACAGGACACCTTGTTGTAACATACTTTCCCCCACTATCTGTTTACATCCCTGATTTATTCTCCTCCTCTCAAAGAATACCCTCTAAAGCTTGTGACTGGTGCCCGAAATTCTAAAAGCGATCCTTTTTTTTTTTTTAATAATAGACACTGCCTTCTGGCAGATATGGTTTAAAAGCAAAACTAACAGTAGCTTCTTCATAGTGCTTTTACAGTGCCAAGTACTGTGTTAAATGCCTTTACGGGTATCACTGCACTTAAACTTTATGAAACTCTATGAAGAGTAGCGAGGTATATCCTGATGAAGAATTTGAAGCTCAAATTAAGTTATGTTACAAGGTCTAGTAAACGGCACTTGGGGTTTATATCCAGGGCTGTTTGAATCACAACGAATTTCCATGCCCTATGCTCTCGTTTTCCCAGAGTCAGCGTGTGAAGGGCAAGGGCATGGGGTGAGAAGGGAAGCAGGAAGGTGTCTCAACGGAGGAGAGAAGAGGAGCATTGAGGACAAAGCGCTGGCATCTTCTAATTCTGCCTAAGGCCTTCCTTGAACCATTTAGATGCGCTCTATTACGATAGTATGAGTGGTATTACTGAGCTTTGAAATGAGGCTAATACAAATTGAGATGTGTTAGAAGTATAAAATGCACACAGGTCTGTAAAGACTTAACATGAAAAAGAATGCAAAATATCTCACTAATATCTTTATTTGGATTACATGGTGAATGATAATAATTAGATATATTGGGTTAGATAAAATGTACTATTAAAAATTTAAGTGCAGATATTAATGGTAGTTACTCTATATGGATGTTGTGAGGCTTAAAAAGTTAATTTAAGTAAAGCACTTGGAATAATTCCTGACTCATAGTGAATTCACAATTATGGCCAATAGATACTTTGAAAAATTTTTGTTCATGTTCTCTACTCAGTTTTCTATTTGAGTGTTTACTTTTTTCTTACTGATTTCTTTTTCTCTCAGATTTTTAAGAGGTCTTACTACATTAAAATATTAATCATTGTTTTCTATATATAATGCACATTTTTTGTCAACTTTATGATTTCCTTTTTCAATTTGCTGATGACTTTTTTGTCAGGCAGTTTAAGGATTTAATATTATTAAATTATTCACTTTAAATGAGAATAAATTACAGAGATTAAATGTCAAATATGAGAAAAACAGCAAAGGAAAACATGTTTCTTAATAACTTCAGTTAAGAAAGAAAAGGATAGGTATGACTCTATAAAATTTTGAAGTTTTAATATTTAAAAAAATCAAACAAACATAAGAGGTAAGAAAAACACAGAAAAATATTCACAATATATGACAGCTATAGACTAATCTTGACATATAAACCTTTGAGAAAAGAAAATATAAAATAAGGAAAGGCTATAAAGAAGCAGTTCAAAGAAAAAGAAATACAAACATCCTACTTCACTTATAATCAAAATGAGATACTACTTTTTTACATATAGATTTACAAGGATTTTTTTGAAGTTAATTATGCACAATATGGTGGTCCTATATGGGTGGCTCAGTCGGTAAAGAATCTACCTGCGATGCAAGCTCTATCCCTGGGTTGTGAAGACGCTCTGGAGAAAGGAATGGCAACCCACTGTAGTATTCTTGTTTGGAAAATCCCATGGACAGAGGAGCCTGGTGAGCTATGGTCCGTGGGGTCACAAAGAGTCAGACACGATTTAGCAACTAAACAACAATTGTGCAAGAATGTTCACTGTGCAGAGCCAACCAGACAAGAGAGTGAGTTGGGGCTGAAGCCCTGCTACGGAACTGCTAGTTAAACCATATGCCTGCAGTTCTGCCTCACCCAGAGGGAGCGACTTCTATTTCTCACAAAGGACCAGGTGCTTCAAGAGAGATCCTGATACGCAGTGCTGGTGAGAGGGCAGAAAAAGGAAATCTCCTCTAGTGAGAAAATATACTGATACAGCTCTTAGGGAGTAATTTGGCAAAGTCTGTCAAAATAAAACATATAAATCTTTTAACCCAGCAATTTCATCACTATGATTTTACTGGTACATGGAGTGCAAGAAGTTTGGATTAGGAAGATCATTTCAACGTTGTTCATAATAACACACACAAAACTACCTAGAAACAATATAAAAACACAAACAAAATATAAAAACACAATAGAGTTCTTTTTAAAGGAAATTATGATATATCCACATATCACAATATAGATTAAAAGCATTAACATGAAATATTTTCCAGTTATATTGCATGAAAAAACAGCCTCTAGAGCAGGAAGCATACTATTCTTGCTGGTATTTTGCTAAAGATACATACATGAAGGGAAACTGTCTGGAGTGAAGAAAAGTTGTTCATGCTTAGTTATAATTTTAAAGGGACGGAGGGGCCTAGAAAGGAGTAAAATTCACTTTTACCCTGTCTGAACTGTCTTGTACAGTTTGACTTCTGAACTTTATGCATGTTATTTTCATTAAGAAAAACAATCAATTTTTGTTTTATGATTTCTTCTAATATGGGCTTTGCAAGGAAATGGATAGGAAATGGATAAACATCCTTGGCAGGACAAAAATAAGTCTCTGATCAAACTACAGAAGCAGAGAGAGATACAGGTTCTACCATGGCCTAGGTGTGAACTTATATAGTTTATTCATTTGTTCTCTCATCTCCTAAAAATGAGAAAAGAGGTTCGGCCTGCCCTTTCAACTCAAGGGAAATGCAAAAACACCCAAGAGCTGATCTGTTTCACAATGAGCATGGGGTGGGGCTGAAGACCGAAAGAAATAGTTACTAGGCTCAGATACCATCCTTCCGACAACAGAGCCAAAGTAGCATGCAATTTTTGAAGTTAAAAAGAATAAAAATAATACAAAACTCTCATTCACATAATCATTGGCTTAAAGTAGTCAGACTGCACTGAGAATATTTGTTGACTCATTCATATGCTCAACAAACTTCTTTTATATCCAATCTATTATGCCCTGTACTTGGCAATGAGAATACGAGGCGTCTCAACTCTTCTAAGGCATGAGGTTAGAGGGTACGGAAGCCACACTATTTGGGGACACACTTGTTTAGCCTGTGCTTAGAAATAATAAATCTAATTCTCAATAAAATAATAGGAAATCAAAACCAGCAACATATAAATGGGATTATATATCATATCCAAGTAGACTTTGTATCCCGGGAATACAAAGTTGGTTTAACATCTGAAATTAATGTTATATGCCATATTAATAGAATGAAGGACAAAACCCTTATGATCATCTCAATCAGGGCAAAGAAAAAGCCTCTGACAAAATCTAACATTTGCATGATAAAGATGCTCAAAACTAAGACTGGAAGGGAACTTCTTGATAAAGGGCATCTAAGAAAAACCCACAGCTAACATGACACTTAATGTTGAAAGACTGATTGCTTTCCTCCCTAGATGAGGAACAAGACAAGAATATTCACTCTTGCCTCTTCTCCTCAACATTATACTGTATAAAAAGTGATGGCAATTAGACAAGGAAAAGAAAAGACATTCAGATGGAAAAGATGAAGTAAAAGTATCTCTGTTTGCACATGACCTTGTATATATATATCTTGTGTATAATATGATCTTGTATATAGCAATGCTAAAGGATCCACTAAAGAACTATTAGGACTAAAAAACTGAGTTTAGCAAATTTACAGGAGACAAGATCAATATATAAAAATCAATATATAAACCAATATATAAAAACTTATATTCTATCACTGGCAAGCAACATTCTGAAAATGAAATAAGAATGCAATTTCATTTTTAAATGAAATTTTAGTAGCTATTTTAATAGCACAAAGTGATAAAAATACTGATAAGCAATAAATTCAACAAAGGAATGATAAGACTTAATACACTGAAAACTAATAAAACATTGTGGGGAAAAAAATCAAAGATCTGAATTAAATGGAAAGACACTGTCCATTTCTATTCCTTGCCTTTATGGGTTGAGACACTTCATTGTTAAGAGAACAATATCACTGAAATTAATCTACAAGTTCAACACAATCTCTATCATACTACACATAAAAACTAACTTAAAATGTATCACGGACCTAAATGTATGAGCTAAAATTACAAAACTTTTCAAAGAAAACATATGTGTGAATCTTGTTGTTGGTTAGGCTATGGTTTCTGAGTAAGGAAACCAAAAATGCAAACAACAACAAAATAGATAAACGGGACAAAATAAAAAATTTCGGTTGCAAATCATAGGATCAGAAAAGTGAAAAGACAACTCTGAGAAGGGGAGAAAATCTGCAAATCATATTATCTGATAAGGGGTTTGTATCCAGTATACAAAGAACTCTTATAACGCAATAATAGGAAGTCAAACTGCTAATTAAAATTAGGCAAAAGATCTGAATAGACATTTCTCCAAAGAGGATATACAAATGGCCAATAAGCACATGAAAAGATGCACAAAGTCATTAGTAATCAGGGAAATGCAAATCATAATCACAATGAAATACATTTCATACTTATTGGATAGCCATAATCAAAATATAATAACAAATGTTGATGAGGACGCAGAGAAACTGGAACCTTCATACACAGCTGGAGGCAATGGAAAATGGTACAGCCACTCTGCAAAACAAGTAGCTCCTTAAAACATAACATAAATGTAGAATTAACATATGACCCAGCAATTCCACTCCTAGAAATACTGCTGTTACCCAAGAGAAATGAAAATATATTCAAGAAAAACTTTTACCTGAAGTTCATGGCAGTACCATTCAGAGACAAGAAGTAAAAATATTAATAACCGAAATGACCAATGGATGGATGGATAATACAGTGGAATATCATTAGGCAATACAAAGCAAATGAAGCGCTGATACACGCTACACACGGCAGACCCTTGAAAACATCATGCTAAGTGAAAGAAGCCAGTCACGAAAGGCATGTTGTGTTGTATGATCCCGCTTACATATATTCTTCCTACAGAGACAGAAAGTGGATTCGTGGTTAATTAGGTCTAGGAATGGAGGGTTGAGAAGGATGGGAATAGGGACTGCTGGTTGCAGAACACTGTGAAAATACTGAAAAACGGTATGCTAATTATATGTCAATAAAGCTGTTTTAAAAAATAGAAATAGTGACTCTAATTGCATGTTTTCAGCAATAATTCATTATCACTGGTCTTCTTAGAATCCAGAGAAATAGATGCGATCCTAAACTGAAGGGCTCAAAAGGGCCAGAAATGGAAAATGAGAAGCAAGCTAACCTGTCGCCCACAGAGCTGATTTTTACGAAAGACCATGTCGAGCAACAGCTGTAAACGATTGGACTCTGTGCTACTATTGACTCCTTAGACTCAGATTCTGTTAAGCATTTAACATGGTAATTATCTTCACCACTGTAACCCCTAGCAGCCACTCTAGACTGAAACACCTAGTACATAACTGAGATGACACGAACAAGTATCTTCACACCACTTGTGAAACCAGTGGCAAACAGCTAACAAAGAGTCAACGTGATGCTTGGAAGAGTAGAGGGTTTGGTGTTTTCAGACTCAGAGAAGAACACCAACGTGAACACAAAACTTAGATATGGCAACCACATGTTCTGTTTCTGTTGCTTTTTTCATTTTCATTTGGAATCTGATGGCAAAACTTCAGGGAAATGGAGTGATAATAATACACTTAGAGGACCTAAGCGGGTATCATGAGAAAATCGGCCTGCTTTTAACCATTAAAAAACTTCAATCACAGCAACCACCAGCCCTAAACCAACCAAACAAAACCAAGAAACCCTCTACTCACGATGTCTGGACTGGTCACTTCAATATATACATGCTTTTAATCAACTAAACAGAGAACCTATTATTTAATTATAACACCATTCCATGAGATATTTCTTTGAAATATCTTTTATGGTCAAGCATAATTTTTTAAGTTACTTTTTGTCTTAATAAACTGCCCAATCCCTTGACATGATTAATCAGTGTATTAGGAATTATAGCAATCTGGGTGTTTTTTGCTGTACTGGGTAAGAGTTAGGAGGGCTTCCCAGGGGGCACGGTAGTAAAGAATCCATCTGCCAATGCAGGAGACACAAGAGATATAGGTTCAATCCCTGGGTCGGGAAGATTCCCTGGAGAAGGAAATGGCAACCCACTCCAGTATTCTTGCCCGGAAAAGCCCATGGACAGAGGAGCCTGGTGGGCTACCGTCCATGGGGTCGCAGACTATAACAGAACTGAGCACTCACACAACCCAAGAGGTTGCATTTTAGGATTCTACTCTGCATCTTAACATCATTTATGTAACATTCCTTGATTTTTATTAAAGCAAAATTCACTTTTTTACATATTAACCCTAACAATACTGTGTGGCTAAAAAACTAAATTCAGAGCAGTACTTTATATCTATTGTACCAGGGTACTCATCTAATCCTATGTTTTGCCAGTGCAGAAATTTAAATATATAACTTTTTCTTGAAATAAGTCACTCGGCTTTAAAGTAAGACAAATGAGAGTAAGTCTTAATTGCACAAAATAGTTTATATTAAGATTAAGATCCTAATCAACACTCCCCTCCAAAACCCCCCCAAACACTATCAATATGAAGTCTCTTCTGTTCAGCTGCACTGTACAACCTTGTCATGAACAGTAAGGGAAGGTGTGATTTCTTCTGGACTCTGATTTCTTTCCTTTGCAGAGGGGTTGGTTCTCCTGAGGCAAAATCTTATTATATTTCAGAGAGTGAAGTTCTGCAATCTAAACAAACCCAAGTGGGGTGAAGCTGGAATGGTAGAATCCTATCGAGTTAAGAGACATCCTGGAACTGATTAAAAACAAGAATCAAACAAACAAAAAAACTTCATCTGTGCCCTGTCATTTCCTTTCAGCAAGATCCTGTTGATGTTTACTCAATTTGCAAAGTGCATCAAATATCTCAAGAAATAACTTAAACGCTCCCTCTAAGGATTTTTTTTTTTTTTAATTCTTGATGGGAAAAAAAATGTCAAAATAGTACCTTTTAAACTTGTCTCATTGTCCAAGCACAAGTATCCCCATCAAAAGCTTGTTTGTCCCTACACTACTGGAGAAACGCCAGACATACGTACCTTCCTTCCTTTTTTTTTTTTTTAAGAAAATGAAAAAATGATACTTCAAACGGGGCAATAGAGCTCAGAAACATTACACACGTTTCCATAAAACTCGATAACTGAGTTCATGAACAGTTTCCCCTAATTTTATAGCCTGTCTAATAAAAAAGTATCATTTAAAACAATCAAGCTTTTTTTCTGTTACTAAGTATTCAACATTCTGCCTGGATAAGAGGGCAATCAGCACTCTACTCCGAAAAAACAAACCATAAATCAGTTGACAAGCTTGAAAGAATTCAGTTCTAGTCTGCTCAG